>NC_090650.1:140118498-140458498 GCF_040937935.1 Hyperolius riggenbachi | reverse complement strand
TGAAAATCTGTGATGTGAGTTAAAAAGGGGTGTCCATGCTTGGAACCCATCAAAACTGAATGAACTAGAGATGTTTTGTGAAGAGGAATGGTCCAAAGTACCTTTAACCAGAATCCAGACTCTCATTGGAAACTACAGAAAGTGTTTAGAGGCTGTAATTTCTGAAAAAGGAGTATCTACTAAATATTGATTTAATTTCTTTTTTTGTGGTGCCCAAATGTATGCACCTGCCTGATTTTGTTTAAACAATTATTGCGCACTTTCTGTAAATCCAATAAACTTCATTTGACTTCTCAAATATCACTGTGGGTGTTTCCTATATGATATATTTAACTGACATTTTTTTATGGTAAAAACCAATGATTTATACAGGAAAATCATGACGATTAACAAGGTTGCCCAAACGTTTGCATCCCACGGTAACTCTACAAGAGACCCGCTGACCCAGCCCAGTCTTTTTCAAGTAGATTAATCACGACCGGTGCACTAGTTACAGTAAAATTGCTGTGCACTTCCTGCGCACAAAAACTTTACTGTACTTTAGTGAATCTGACCCAGTAATTTATATGTTGCCTTTTATTTGACACTGTAAGACTGTTGTATTTCCTTTTTGCATGATGCAGATTAATATTTACATTAGGCTTAAACTGCAAAATATAGGGTCTGGCTTGCAAGCCTTTTGTAACCCTTCAGTTTGTCTTGCTGGATTCACCTGACAGAAATCGATCACTTTAGTACCAGTCATGGGAACTGCAGTGGTGTGTAGAGAATTGTGGGTTATCACAGTTCCCTGCACATTGCAAGCTCAGCAGCATTTAGAGGAATTGGGATTTGTGCATGCTCATGCACATAACAGCTCAATGACCTCTTCTTCAATTCCTAAGAAAATTGATGAAAATGGCCTCTAAGTGCAGCTCTGTTTACATATGTCTCTTCCCATACTGTGCTTAAAGTCAGCAAGCGAACTTAACAAAATCGTTTTAAAATATGTGATTTTAAAAGGTGAGGCTTGAAAATGTAATTGCAGGAAACTTGCTACAACACGCTTTGTTTGAGCTAGAGTTCATGTTTGTGAAGAAAAATGGACAGTTACTGGGAAACAGAGACGTTCACTTTTTGAGTCTAAAGCTGGTTTGCACAATGTGTGAAGTAACCATTGATCTATAAAGAACATCTATCATGAAAAATTGCATATTTTTTGGACTATAAGACGCAAACAACTAGGTTTAGAGGGCAAAATCAGGAAACAAAAAATACTAAACTTGGTGTGTCTATGGTGCAGGGGCATCTTATGGACCTTTCCCCCCAAACTGTCTGTACCTAAGCTACACTGCACTGAAAAAAAGAAAAAAGAAAAAATACAGCCTCACTGCCATAACACCGTAGTGAAGGCCTAGAGCGCTTGCAGTAAGTTACAAAGCTGCAGGGGAGATACAAGGATTGGGTTTGGACCAAGGAGAGGTAGCTATGGTTACGCATCCACTGCAAACTTTGCATAGGAGGGCCCAGAATACAGGCTGTAACAGCATAGGATGTAACGCATCCTTGTGCTTATCCATGGGGATATACCTGTTTGATTGCTCAGACAGAATGTTTGTGTGTATTCTCTTACAAGAGGGTTCTAGAATTCTGTACTAGTGAGGGGGGTTTGTGTGTTTCCTGTAGCTTTACTTTTCATTCCTAGCAAGAAACCTGATTCAGGGAATGGGTGGCCATCGAAATTAAGGCAATCCATCCTTTGTTTTTCCTTCAAAGCACTAATACCCTCTGTGCAATAGAAATAGGCTGCCTAAAAGTGCATATTGCTAGCAAGAAAGGAAAGTTCCGCTACACCAATGGCTGGGTGAAAGTACTGTTGTGTACACGGTGCAACTCGTGAGATAGTTTCCACCTCTAATGGTGTGAAATTTTAAATCAAACAGTATATAAATTGCAATACGAATTATGTGGTTTACCTCGTTGGTTGCACCGTTTGCAGACTGAAGTATGTAGGTTGTACTACACGACCTTTACGCCAACGTATTTCTGAACATTATAATGGAACCTCTAGATGCCTCAGAAATAAATCCTATACCTCCCAGGTTTCCAGCGTGTCTAGACACTTTTTGAATGTACACCAGGGAGATATGAGGGGATTTGTTTTCCATGGGGTGGAGAGGGTCACACGCTGTATTAGAGGGGGTGACACGTACAGGATTTTACGGAAAACAGAGGCCCTTTGGATATGGAGACTGGGCACACGCATCCCTAAGGGGTTAAATTCCAGGATGGATGTTAGTCTAACGTATGATACCAGTTTGTAGTACTATTGCATTTCTGGATCTTTATTTATTCACACTCCAGCCAGAATCATCTTGGGACAATTGTTGTCATTACATTTCTAGTGTTACTGGATAACTTGGCATTGTATTTTTGCAATTTATATTTTGGCCTTTGCCATTTTAATATGGAGATATATGCGTGTGTTACTTTAAGGCCTCTGGCCATGCCTCCCCCCCCCCCCCCTTGTGGTGGGATGGCACTAGACTATTTAAACCAGTGCATTGTAACAAAATGTAAGCTATGATTAAGGGGCCATGAGCTCCGATACGTGTGAGCTTTTTTAACTTTTTGTACTCACTGATGTAACAATAAATGGAGATTTTTTCACCCAGCCATTGGTGTAGCGGAACTTTCCTTTCCTGCTGGTTGCTGAGCATTATAGGTTCCTGGCTCCCTCTGGCTTATATGTGTGTAGATGTTGCGGGTCCTTCTCTTTTTTGTCTTCTTGCATATTGCTAGGTTCACACACACCAAGAAGTTGCCTACAGGGATTGGAAATTGATCTTATGGGCTACAGTTCATGGCCGAGTGCTGTACAAGCACATCACAGGCTTTTAGTCTCGCAATGGGTTCTGCTGCTGTGCAGGGGGGAGAAGGGACAATGTCACGGCTCACAATGCAGCAGGTTTCATCACAAGGGGTAAGGAGGAGAACAATGTGCATGGCTGAGATGATTTGGTACTCTGCACCTCTTGGTGACCTATCAGGGAGGGTGTACACATGCTAGGTTCTTGGCAGAGACAGTCACAACCATTTGCCTCGGCCATGAATTCTCCAGTGTGTGTATGGAGCTTACATGGGATTTCCAGCAAAATCAACAATAAGTTTAATGCAATCCACCTTGACCGTAATACTAGTATCAGCAGGTGAAGTAACTCACCCACTATTATTTTGAAGCTATGCCCCCCATCAGCTGCCAAGCTGGGGATGAGCTGTGGCAATGCAGGTGAGGGTGGCTACAGCTTCAGAAACATTTTGAGCTAAATGGCTATGGCGGTCTTGCTGGGGGGAGTTTCAAAATAATACAGAATTATGGGCAAGCCGGCGAGTTACTTTGCCGAGAATCCGTCAACATAATATAACTGTCAAAAAAAACAACATCATTAAACTTTTTTTTCTGCACAACCTGGTTGTGTTTAATTCATTAGCTTTGCTATATGTGGCTGCAGGGCCAACTTTTTTTATCTTTGATGCTGGGGGAAGTGCCTTCACTAGCCTGGCAGGGTATGCAGAGCGGCACAGGGATCTGTCATATTTACCTGTTCTAAGCATCTGGATCAGCTTCTCTCCTCCACCGGTAGCGCTGCAATGCCAATATCCTTTTCGTAATTCAGATCATATGATATGACATGTGATCGTAACCCGGGGATGGTGTCAACGTTGCAGTTCCGCCCGGTGGTGGTAGAGGGGTGATGGAAGAGAAGCTACGATCACATGTCATATCATGTGATTGGAACTCCGAAGAGGATGCCAGAAATGCAGCACCGCTGGCAGATGAAGCCGATCCAGCCACCCGGAACAGGTAAATATAAAGAAGCACCCTGCACCGTTCAGCCTAGCTGCATTAGGCAGCTAAACGGCATATGCTGTTTGAAGATCCCCTGGCATGCATTATCTATCTCGAGATAATACGTGCAAGGCTGCTAATAGGTTAACACACCTGAAAGGAATTTGTCTTGTTAACATAGGTGCTTTCTTATCAGCCTGAGTCCCTTTACATACAGTTGTGCCAATGCATATGTTATGCAACACATCTAGTTGTGGGTCCGTTGCAGGTCTGGTGCAGATGTGTGACTTTTATTTTATGAATAACAATAGATTCAGCTCTCCAGCAAAAATGTACATGGCAGCACTGTAATACAATGGACACAAACACAGACATGTGTGAAACGTCTCATGCAAAAAACCTTGCACACCCAACATGCCATTTACATGCTCAGTTTCTGTTGTATTATTTGCAACACAATGAATATAATGTGAAACGGTATTAAGAAGGAATTCCCTAGATGTTGCCACACAACAATGTAATTTGCATTGTAAACCACATCTATAAAAGAAATTAGGAAAACTTAGGGAATCCAACGTATTACTTTCTTTCATGTACAATAAAAATGCCCAGAATACAGCCATATTACTTAAAGCGGAATATAACCCTGCATTTCAACTTTGCTCTAAAACATTATTTACAGTATATTATATGCAACCAGCATTTTTTTTTTACTAGACCAGCATTGGAAGGGTTACACAGTGCTTTAAAGTTCCTGGAGATTTCTGCAGACGCGTCCGAAGCTGACATAGATACATTTTGTTTACATAAATGTATCTAAGTGTTGAATGTGACTCATCTCTCTGACTGAGAAGGAGTTGGAGGACAGCCAAAGAGTGTGTAACATTTCTCAATAGATACATATAACTAAATAGAATGTAACAATCTGAACTTCTGCATATCTCTCCACTGAACTTTAAACCTCTGGTGTTTAACCCTTCCAATGCTGGTCTAGTAAAAAAAAAATGCTTTTTGCATATAATATGCTGTAAATAATGTTTTAGAGCAAAGTTGAAATGCAGGGTTATATTCCGCTTTAAATCAGTGATGCACAAAATTTTTTAATTCCTATCTGCCTATAGGATCTCCACTATGAAAAAACACCAGCTCTTCAACCTAATTATTTTATGCTTATGTCAACAGATTCAAATTTGGATTGTGAATCTGCTATAATAACTTTATCTATTCCACATCTGTATAAAAAAAGCAAGGCATCCCATTACCCCCTTAACTGTGAACAACCTGACCTAAACCACTCTCAGGCGATCAAGTCTGTAATTGTGCTGTTCACTTAACTACACATGCTGAATCATGAACTTAGTTCTATTCTGTATGTGAAACTTCTACTGCATTCTGTGTCCTGCCTAGGTACTTAAAGAAAATCTGTAACGAAGAAAACCTCCCCTGTGGGGTACTCACCTCGGGTAGGGGAAGTCTCCGGATCCTATTGAGGCTTCCCCCATGCTCCTCGGTCCCACGGCGGCGGCGATAAAGCTCCCCGAACAGCGGGGATGTAAATATTTACCTTCCCGGCTCCAGTGCAGGCGCAGTATCGGCTCTCCGCCTCTGAGAAAGGCAGAAATAGCTGATCGCTGTCGGGCCGCTCTACTGCGCAAGCGCAAGTCTCCTGATCGGCTATTTTCACCTATCTCCGTGCGGAGATCTGCAACAGCGCCCCCGCTGAAGCCAGGAAAGGTAAATAAATCAGCGCTTGTCAGGCTTGTCGAGGGAGGATTCCGGCACACTTCAGGAGAGCCAGCGCTGGACTGCCTGCAGCTACAGGGGTGGAGGAAACCTCATTGGGACTCTGACGCTTCCCCCTCCCGAGGTGAGTACCCCCCAGGGGAACTTTTTTTTTGTTACAGGTTCTCTTTGAAGGACACCTGAAGTGAAAGTTATATGGAAGCTGCCATATTTATTTCCTTTTAAACAATACCAGTTGCCTGACAGTCCCGCTGATCTGTTTGCCCGCAGTAGTGTCTAAATCACACACCTAAAACAAGCATGCAGCTAATCCAGTCATTCTTCAATCAAAGCACCTGATCTGTATGCATGTTCAGCATCTATGGCTAAATGTATAAGAGGCAGAGGATCAGCAGGACAGCCACGCAGTTTGCATTGTTTAAAAGGAATAAATATGTTAACCTCCACATCCCTCTAACTTCAGGTGTGCTTTTACACTGGTTTAAAGAAAAAACTATAGGTATACTCTGGAATGTTGGACCTCTCACTTCACATTCATCTGCAGATATGTAATGCTTTTGTTAGTGGTTTTGGTGTTTCTCTATCCATCATTTCCCTAGCCCTAACCCAAAAACCAACCAGCTTAACACATTATCCTAACCGGCCCCACCGTTGAAAACACTTTCCTGTGGCCTAACCGTTGTCTCCTGACATGGCAAAAACTCCATTCCCAATTCGTAAACTACTTTGCTCCTCGACAAAAATAACCTCCACACTAAATATCCACATCCTATTTCATGATCTTAACCATTCACCCTTAATGCCAATCCCCCTACTTAATGCTTAACCTTCCAATTTCAATAGTTAGACTCTATCTAACCCATCTCCTGACCCTCAACACCCCTCTTTGATAATCCTCTTGGGCACTTGACTGCACTTGACTGCATGGATAAACGGAGATGGTCAATTAATTTCAAATAATCTCATGAAAACTGTATGCAGCTTAAAACTGGACCATTCAAAATCAGAATGCTGTTCTTGTGACTGGTCAAGCTGCATACAATCTATGTGAGATTTGAATCTACATTATTTGCATCTAGTTGATCATCTCATAGGCTGAAGCAGTTTCATCTTGAGTGTCTGACATCCAGTCCACCAAATCACTGATTCCAAAAGCATCTGATTGACCCAGTAATGTATCATCACAGTACTACATTTTTACCTCATAGCAACTATGGAAACCCTTTGTTCCTTTCACTTCGGCAAGGGGTGTCAAACTCAAATACAATGTGGGCCGAAATTGAACTCTGGGATCAATTTGTTGCCAACCTCAGTATCTAGTGGCCCCCTGCTTCCCTTTTAAAGTTCCCTGGCATCTAATGGCCCCATTCATTCCCTTATACTGTTCCCTGGTGTCTAGTGGCCATCCTCCCTCCCCTATATAGTTCCCTGGTGTCTAATGTCTCCTCCCTCCCCTATACAGTTCCCTAGTGTTTAGTGGTTTCCCCTCCCTCCACTATACAGTTCTCTTCTGTTTAGTCAGCCTCCCTCTCTTATACAGTTCCCTGGTGTTTAGTGCCCCACTGCCCCTCCCTCCCCTATACAATTCCCTTGTGTCTAGTGGCCCCCTCCCTTCCCTATACAGTTCTGTGGTGTCTACTGACCCACCCTCCCTCCCTCCCCTAAACAGTTCCCTGGTGTCTGCTGACATCCCTCCCTCCTGTATACAGTGCCCTGGTGTCTGGTACTTTCCCCCTCCCATATATATTCCCTGGTGATCTAGAGCTTCACCTCCAGTATAGCTTCTCTGGTGGTCTAGAGTGGGCAAAACATAATGGAAAGTGGGGAAACCACTTGAGGGACAAATTTGATGTGAGTTCGACATGTATGACTAAAGGTGCCCATACATGGTACAATTTCTTCATATTTTTATTAGATAATTTTGTTCAACTACTCCGTTAGATTGAATATAAAGATGTTTCCAACATGTCCGATTGGATTTTTATTGAATAAAATGGAAAATCGTTCGTTTTTTTTTACTTAACCACTTGCCGACCGCCTACTTCATATTGGCGGCGGCAAAGTGGCAGCCCCAGGACCACGTAACGCAGAATGGCGTCAGGTCCTGGGGCACTGTTTTGCCGGGGATCGCGCGCTGGGATGCGCGCGCATCCGCCGGCAATAGGCTCCGCCCACCCGCGACGTCAACCCGCCGGCCAATCGGAAGCGCCGGCGGGTTGTTAACCCGACGATCGCCGGATAGGAAGCGTATAATACGCTTTGTAATGTTTACAAAGTGTATTATACAGGCTGCCTCCTGCCCTGGTGGTCCCAGTGTCCGAGGGACCACCAGGGCAGGCTGCAGCCACCCTAGTCTGCACCCAAACACACTGATCTGCCCCCTCCTGCCCCCTGATCGCCCACAGCACCCCTCAGACCCCCCCCTGCCCACCCCCCAGACCACTGTTTGCACACAATCACCCCCCTAATCACCCATCAATCACTCCCTGACACTATCTATCAACGCTATTTTTTTTTTTAGTCCCTAAACTGCCCCCTGGGTACTCCTGATCAACCCCCCACCCCTCAGATTCTCCCCAGACCCCCCCCAGACCCCCCCCCCTGTGTACTGTATGCATCTATCCTCCCTGATCACCTGTCAATCACCTGTCAATCACCTGTCAATCACCTGTCAATCACCCATCAATCACCCCCTGTCACTGCCACCCATCAATCAGCCCCTAATCTGCCCCTTGCGGGCAATCTGATCACCCACCCACACCAATAGATCGCCCGCAGATCCGACATCAGATCACCTCCCAAGTGCAGTGTTTACATCTCTTCTCTCCTCTAAACACCCACTAATTACCCATCAATCACCCATCAATCACCCCCTATCACCACCCATCAGATTAGACCCTAATCTGCCCCTTGCGGGCACCCAATCACCCACCCACACGCTCAGATTGCCCTCAGACCCCCCCCTTATCAATTCGCCAGTGCATTATTTACATCCGTTCTTCCCTGTAATAACCCACTGATCACCTGTCAATCACCCCCTGTCACTGCCACCCATCAATCACCCCCTGTCACTGCCACCCATCAATCAGCTCCTAACCTGCCCCTTGCGGGCAATCTGATCACCCACCCACACCAATAGATCGCCCGCAGATCCGACATCAGATCACCTCCCAAGTGCAGTGTTTACATCTATTCTCTCCTGTAAACACCCACTAATTACCTATCAATTACCCCCTATCACCACCTGTCACTGTTACCCATCAGAATAGACCCTAATCTGCCCCTTGCAGGCACCAAATCACCCGCCCCACACGCTCAGATTGCCCTCAGACCCCCCCCCCCCCCTTATCAATTCGCCAGTGCAATATTTACATCTGTTCTTCCCTGTAATAACCCACTGATCACCTGTCAATCACCTATCAATCACCCATCAATCAACCCCTGTCACTGCCACCCATCAATCACCCCCTGTCACTGCCACCCATCAATCAGCTCCTAACCTGCCCCTTGCGGGCAATCTGATCACCCACCCACACCAATAGATCGCCCGCAGATCCGACGTCAGATCACCTCCCAAGTGCAGTGTTTACATCTATTCTCTCCTGTAAACACCCACTAATTACCCATCAATCACCCCCTATCACCACCTGTCACTGTTACCCATCAGAATAGACCCTAATCTTCCCCTTGCGGGCACCAAATCACCCGCCCCACACGCTCAGATTGCCCTCAGACCCCCCCCTTATCAATTCGCCAGTGCAATATTTACATCTGTTCTTCCCTGTAATAACCCACTGATCACCTGTCAATCACCTATCAATCACCCATCAATCAACCCCTGTCACTGCCACCCATCAATCACCCCCTGTCACTGCCACCCATCAATCAGCCCCTAACCTGCCCCTTGCAGGCAATCTGATCACCCACCCACACCAATAGATCGCCCGCAGATCCGACATCAGATCACCTCCAAAGTGCATTGTTTACATCTGTTCTGCCATCTAATCACCCACTGATCACCCATCAATCAGCCCCTGTCACTGCTACCCATCAGATTAGACCCCTATCTGCCCCTAGGGCACCCAATCACCCGCCCACACCCTCAGAACGCCCTCAGACCCCAGCCCTGATCACCTCGCCAGTGCATTGCTTGCATCTATTCCCCCCACTAATCACACCTTGAGACACCCATCAATCACCTCCTGTCACCACCTGTCACCCCCTAACACACCTACCCATCAAATCAGGCCCTAATTTGCCCCGTGTGGGCTCCTGATCACTCGGCCAAACCCTCAGATCCCCCTCAAACCCCCTTCCGATCACCTCCCCAGTGCATTGATTGCATCTATTTTCCCCTCTAACCACCCCCTGAGACACCCATCAATCACCTCCTGTCACCCCCCTAGCACTCCTATCCATCAGATCAGGCCCAATACAACCTGTCATGTAAGAGGCCACCCTGCTTATGACCGGTTCCACAAAATTCGCCCCCTCATAGACCACCTGCCATCAAAATTTGCAGATGCTTATACCCCTGAACAGTCATTTTGAGACATTTGGTTTCCAGACTACTCACGGTTTTGGGCCCGTAAAATGCCAGGGCAGTATAGGAACTCCACAAGTGACCCCTTTTTAGAAAAAAGACACCCCAAGGTATTCTGTTAGGTGTATGAAGCGTTCATAGAAGATTTTTATTTTTTGTCAAAAGTTAGCGGAAATTGATTTTTATTGTTTTTTCACAAAGTTTCATTTTTCACTAACTTGTGACAAAAAATAAGATCTTCTATGAACTCACCATACACCTAACGGAATACCTTGGGGTGTCTTCTTTCTAAAATGGGGTCACTTGTGGCGTTCCTATACTGCCCTGGCATTTTAGGGTCCCTAAACCGTGAGGAGTAGTCTAGAAAACAAATGCCTCAAAATGACCTGTGAATAGGACGTTGGGCCCCTTAGAGCACCTAGGCTGCAAAAAGTGTCACACATGTCATATCGCCGTACTCAGGAGAAGTAGTATAATGTGTTTTGGGGTGTATTTTTACACATACCCATGCTGGGTGGGAGAAATCTCTCTGTAAATGGACAATTGTGTGTAAAAAAAATCTAATATATGTCATTTACAGAGATATTTCTCCCACCCAGCATGGGTATATGTAAAAATACACCACAAAACACATTATACTACTTCTTCTGAGCACGGCAGTACCACATGTGTGGCACTTTTTTGCAGCCTAACTGCGCTAAAGGGCCCAAAGTCCAATGAGTACCTTTAGGAATTCACAGGTCATTTTGCGACATTTGGGTTCAAGACTACTCCTCACGGTTTAGGGCCCCTAAAATGCCAGGGCAGTATAGGAACCCCACAAGTGACCCCATTTTAGAAAGAAGACACCCCAAGGTATTCCGTTAGGAGTATGGTGAGTTCATAGAAGATTTTATTTTTTGTCACAAGTTAGCGGAACTTTATTTATATTGTTTTTTTTTCACAAAGTGTCAATTTCCGCTAACTTGTGACAAAAAAAAAATCTTCTATGAACTCACCATACTCCTAACAGAATACCTTGGGGTGTCTTATTTCTAAAATGGGGTCACTTGTGGGGTTCCTATACTGCTCTGGCATTTTAGGGGCCCTAAACCATGAGGAGTAGTCTAGAATCCAAATGTCTTAAAATGACCTGTGAATAGGATGTTAGGCCCCTTAGCGCACCTAGGTTGCAAAAAAGTGCCACACATGTGGTATTGCCCTACTCAGGAGAAGTAGTATAATGTGTTTTGGGGTGTATTTTTACACATACCCATGCTGGGTGGGAGAAATATCTCTGTAAATGACAATTTTTTGATTCTTTTTACACACAATTGTCCATTTACAGAGATATTTCTCCCACTCAGCATAGGTATGTGTAAAAATACACCCCAAAACACATTATACTACTTCTCCTGAGTATGGCGATACCACATGTGTGGCACTTTTTTGCACCCTAACTGCGCTAAGGGGCCCAAAGTCCAATGAGTACCTTTAGGATTTCACAGGTCATTTTGCGACATTTGGTTTCAAGACTACTCCTCACGGTTTAGGGCCCCTAAAATGCCAGGGCAGTATAGGAACCCTATAAATGACCCCATTTTAGAAAGAAGACACCCCAAGGTATTCCGTTAGGAGTATGGTGAGTTCATAGAAGATTTTATTTTTTGTCACAAGTTAGCGAAAAATGACACTTTGTGAAAAAAAACAATTGAAATCAATTTCCGCTTACTTGTGACAAAAAATAAAATCTTCTATGAACTCACCATACTCCTAACGGAATACCTTGGGGTGTCTTATTTCTAAAATGGGGTCATTTGTAGGGTTCCTATACTGCCCTGACATTTTAGGGGCCCTAAACCATGAGGAGTAGTCTTGAAACCAAATGTCGCAAAATGACCTGTGAAATCCTAAAGCTACTCATTGGACTTTGGGCCCCTTAGCGCAGTTAGGGTGCAAAAAACTGCCACACATGTGGTATCGCCATACTCAGGAGAAGTAGTATAATGTGTTTTGGGGTGTATTTTTACACATACCCATGCTGAGTGGGAGAAATATCTCTGTAAATGGACAATTGTGTGTAAAACAAATCAAAAAATTGTCATTTACAGAGATATTTCTCCCACCCAGCATGGGTATGTGTAAAAATACACCCCAAAACACATTATACTACTTCTCCTGAGTACGGCAATACCACATGTGTGGCACTTTTTTGCAGCCTAACTGCGCTAAGGGGCCCTAAGTCCAATGAGCACCTTTAGGCTTTACAGGGGTGCTTACAATTTAGCACCCCCCAAAATTCCAGGACAGTAAACACACCCCACAAATGACCCCATTTTGGAAAGTAGACACTTCAAGGTATTCAGAGAGGGGCATGGTGAGTCCGTGGCAGATTTAATTTTTTTTGTCGCAAGTTAGAAGAAATGGAAACTTTTTTTTTCCTTTTTTTTTGTCACAAAGTGTCATTTTCCGCTAACTTGTGACAAAAAATAAAATCTTCTATGAACTCACCATGCCTCTCAGTGAATACTTTGGGATGTCTTCTTTCCAAAATGGGGTCATTTGGGGGTATTTATACTATCCTGGAATTTTAGCACCTCATGAAACATGACAGGGGGTCAGAAAATTCGGAGATGCTTCAAAATGGGAAAATTCACTTTTTGCACCATAGTTTGTAAACGCTATAACTTTTACCCAAACCAATAAATATACACTTAATAGTTTTTTTTTTATCAAAGACATGTAGCAGAATAACTTTCGCACTCAAATGTATAGGAAATTTTACTTTATTTGAAAAATGTCAGCACAGAAAGTAAAAAAAGTCATTTTTTTGACAAAATTATAATATAATAAAAAGTAAAACTCACAGCAGCAATCAAATCACACCAAAAGAAAGCTGTATTAATGACAAGAAAAGGAGGTAAAATTCATTTAGGTGGTAGGTTGTATGACCGAGCAATAAACCGTTAAAGCTGCAGTGGTCTGAATGGAAAAAAAGGCTCTGGTCCTTAAGGGGTTTTATGACTGCAGTCCTTAAGTGGTTAAAAAAAAGATTATTTTTTATTCAATCATTTTAATTGAATAAACGGGAATATCAAACGTTTTTATTGTACTGTGTATGGGCACCATTAGACTGTTTTTTCACCTCTGAGATGCCCATACTAGGAGCTTGCCCACTTGTATGCTAAGGTGGCTATTCTCTATGCATAGACAAGTGAAACAGTGTGTAGGTCACAGATCACTAGATGTGTAACAGCCCTGCTACTGGAAAGGAAAGGATGTAGCCTGAAGTTGTAGCAGAGATTTGAAGTATTTGAAATGTTTGTTTGCAGATTATGTAGCACTGTTTATTTCAGTACAAGGAAACATTGAGGATAGAGATAAGTGTTTCTTAAAGAGACTCTGTAACAAAATTGTCAGCCTTATTTTGTCTATCCTATAAGTTCCTATACCTGCTCTAATGTGGTCTGTCTTACTGCAGCCTTTCCTAGTTGCACAGTGGCTGTATTATCTCTGTTATATAATCTAATCTTTTTTCCTCTGACGGCTTTGTCGGACTCAGGCACTCAGGCAGGAATGTGCTGCTCTGCTTGTGATAGGATAGAAGCTATACACACCCTCTCCACGCCCCCTGCAGGCTCTGTGTGAGTCACAGACTAAGCTTCTATCAGCCTATCACCAGCTTTTTAGCATCCATGTCTTTTGTTTGTAAACACTGCCTAAAAGGATCACAGCAGGGAGTGGCAGAAACCGCACAGAGGGGCCCAGGAGAACATGATGAATAGAATCGTATGCTTTTTGTTGTATGAATTTTAGAGTACAGATTCTTTTTAAAGCATTAGCACACCAAACTTGGGCAATCCACACTAAACTGCTAAAAACAAAACAAAAACCTAACTAGAAGTTACTGACTGCAAACAACCCATTCTTCAGTCCCTCTCCCAGCTTAGGTCTATTGGCTTTATTTGCCTGGATCTTCACTTACAATAATCCAGTCTGATAGATAAGTAGCTAAATACTCAATTATTGTTGTATATATTTAAAAACTCATACACATGGTCAAAAATCACCTAAAATGAATGATGAACGATGCATTGTTCAGAGATCGGGCATACAATAAAGAATCAAAAGATGGGTGAAACTAATGACCTGCTACAGGTCTCGTGCATTTTAAACCACCACCATAATGAATCACATCAGCAGATAATAGTTCATAGTCAGCAGTGTGTACAGAGCTATGAATAGTAATTAAATGTTGTGTCTGCAAACTCTTTGGCGCTTGTCGCACATTCCATGTCTTTTAACAATTCGATTTTGCATTGTATTGTCCATAGTCATTCACATGGATATCTTGAAAGTTAGATAGGGGAACGATCATTCAGTAACCATTTCACACGATCTAACTTTTAAGTGTGTACTTAGCATAAGGAATGGGTGTCTACATTGGTGATTGCAAAAATGCCTTGGCTGGGCAGATAATATCATACAAGATCTGACATATATATTTAGGCTCATTAATTACACTCTGGATCCCCGGATTCTTTCACTACTGTATTCCCTGCTCCCATTGTGAATTTTTGCCATTGGCTCAATGGTTTACGGCGGTTCATTTTTTTGAAGATATTCCATAAACCATGGGGCTATCAGAAAAATCACTGGAGCACTTTTCTCATTGATGGCAGGGTCTCCCAAGGGAATACAGCATTAGAGGAATCAGGTGACCTGGAGCATAAGTATTATATTCTTGCATAAGATTATATGCCTGCCTAACTGCGGTACAGGATATCCTTTTAGAGCAAAATCTAAAGAGACTTTGGCTCAGTTTGCAGATAGCCAACTGATTAGCATCCCTCAAAAAACTAAGATTGTTAGTTCCACATATCCTCAGACATGTGGGTAAGCAATTCTGCCTGCGGCAAGGCCAATCTCATAAAGGGGACCCATTGCTAATAGTGGATGCAATGGCATCCTACACATACAATGAACATATCCATGATTGGACACATGTCTGATGATGTTGGATTTAATTTAGCTCTGTGTCTCTGCCTAGCCTCTTGAGCTCCTCATGTGTTAGTTATAAGCCTGATTAAGTGTCTACCTTTCTTTTCTGGAAATCTTTTTAGACCTCGGGTAACCTTTAAGGGCCGTTTCACACTCGGCACTTTGACCACGATGGCGTTCTGCTTCGTGATCGTGTTTTGCGGGCAAAATCTTGTGATTAGGCATGATTTGTGCTTGGGATTCATGTTCAATAGAACGAGAATCACAGAGAAATCGCCCTCAAAATGCTGCATACAGCGCGTTTACGATTGATCGAAATTGCAACCACTGAAGAATCGCCCCAATGTAAACCAGCCCTATTTATGCATTTTCATCTCTTTTTTGATCAACTTCCATTTACTCAGCTGACAATGTATTAGTCCTCAGCCTGCTTATGCCACAACACTCTACAATCAAGATTGCCGGGATTCAGAAAATGCAAAAGATTTTAATCACTTATCATTTTTTTTGGGGGGGGTGGGGGGGGTGAAAGGCGGATGGATGTTCTGAGATTTAACTCACATATAGGATACAACATTTAGTAAAAGGGCATAAAAATGTAATTTTACAAAACTATAGCCAAAAGAAGATAATCCATAACCTTTACTTCATTTAGTTGGAATCTATAAATCATATCTTAGAAAATGCGAGTATGGGAAGTGCAAATCTACTGCACTTCCTCGGTACGAATGGAATCTTACTGTAAGAAGCTAAGCTTATTTTTCATTTTGCTCTTTTACAACGGAGAATTTAGCTGATAAATTTTCCAAACGCACACACGGAATACAACAATACTGAGGCTTTCACTGCAGAATACAGCAACATATATTTCATAGCTGATGTCTTTCTTGGGCTGAAGAAAACCTGTCAGAGACAATAAACCTAAAGGGTGATTTAATTTCTATGAAGGAGCAATTAATATAATTAAAGATGTGTAAAAGTTTCAGAGCCTGATCACAGTAGAAAATAATTGAGATGTTATCATGGGGAGAGACAATTTTCTGTGTATGCCTATTTTCCTGTCCAGTAATCACATAGAATGACATTCTCAGCAACCTCGTAAAACAAAAGCTGGACTTGAGAAGACGGCATCAAAATTTGAGTTGCTTTTCGTCCTTGAATTTATATCATATTTTTTCTTAATTTTGCAGATTGAGTGCAGGCTGATGTTTCTAGTGCCATATTTGCTGGGCAAAACCACAGTGCACAACGCACCTGGCACCTCTACTTCATGCACTAGGCCCATGGTCACAAGGTTTTTTTAGCTGCATTTAGACCATATTGATACTGGCACTGAGGGATTTTTTTTTTACTTCTGTTATCGCCATGTTATTGTTTTCTGTAGCTTGCTATATGGATATGCAGAGTGTGGCCCATATGCAATTCGAGGTGGTAAGAAACTTGCAGCACTCAAGCTTTTTATCACCTGACATCGCTCAGGATTTATTGCCAAATTTAATTGCCGACTTCACCTGAGCGATGGTCAAGCATTAAGAGCATAATTCAGGCAAACAGTAGCTACTCACCTGAGTGATGCTCCTGTATGCCGGGTGATTGTGAGTAAGATTTTGTGCTGTGGAACTGTCATTCAGCACCACAGCACTGCTGCCTTGCTTGCCTGGGAGATGTGCGCACAGCGGTCATTGTCACCCAACACTTACTATAGTTGCTTCCTCGGGAACTACCCGACATCTGCTGCTGCATGCCAGGCTCTCCTGACACCATCACATCGCTCTGCACCTCCCCACTTGGCAGCTGTGACTGTCGCTGCTCTCTTCCACTTTAGAGAATACTGGAGCCCTGGAAAAAGCATCTTTACAGTTCCCACTGGTGGACCGATGAGAATCAGGATGATTTGGTAATTTCTGGGGGGACCTGTAGCGGCAGCCAGCAACAGAAGCAATGTCCAGGAGAAGATTACTCTATAAAGAGTTAAAGGACAATTAAGAAGAAAGAGATAAAAGAAGAAAGAAATGATAGATGAAAAGCAGAAGAGTACAGTGATTTGTTTAAAAAATTCCTTAATGAACTTTATTGTTCTCTTATTAACACTAAATAGGTTTAGTGTTAAAAATACCCTCTATGCCTTTTTTTATCTTGAATGGGCCAGACATCTGAGGGTCCCCTTATTAAAAGAAGCTCCCAGATTTCAACATAAGCCCCCCCTTCGCCCCCCCAGGAACTATTCCTCCACTTTGTGGATTCCATTTTAAGGCTTCTTTCTCTATTGATTTGTCCTTGTGAAGGGTATGGCCAATCCATCTCCACTTTCTGCATTTGAGCTGCAAGTTCACTTGTTGCTCTTGGGCTCTTTCCCACAACTCTTTATATGAAATTACATTTGGCCATCAGGTGTTTAGTATTCTTCGAAAGCAGCAGTTTATGAAGGTTTGGAGGCTTTTGTTGTCTCTGCTGTCACCACCTTCCATGTCTCACATCCTTACAGGAGGACTGTCCTCACATTACTCTGGAATATTCTCAGTTTGTTTTTT
Source organism: Hyperolius riggenbachi (assembly GCF_040937935.1). Taxonomy (NCBI): domain Eukaryota; kingdom Metazoa; phylum Chordata; class Amphibia; order Anura; family Hyperoliidae; genus Hyperolius; species Hyperolius riggenbachi. Next base: position 140,440,872 of record NC_090650.1, on the reverse strand, counting down.
GTGGAAATACCATGGGATCTCCAAATTTCATACAGTTGTACAAAGGCTGTGTTTGCCTTCTTGATTCGGCTTTTAAAATCAGCACTGGCACCACTATCCATTGTCATCAGGCTGCCCAGATACTGAAAATCAGTCACAGTTTCTATTTTTTCCATACACCTGAAACTTTTGTTAAGGCTCTGCATTGGTGTTTAATCGCATCTCTTTCGTTTTCTTGAAATTATTTATCAATCTCACCTTCCTGCTCTCCTGTAGTAGATGGGCTAACTTTGTTTCCATATGTTGGGAATTTTGGGAAAGTAAGCAAACTATCATCTGCAAAGTCTAATCCTCTATGTGTTTTACCAGCTCCCATTGTAGTCCATTTCTACTTTCAAGGCGTGACCAGATCAATTACTATCAGACTGTACAGTGAGATGGGAAAACTTGTGGTGCAGTTTAGTTAGTGAACCCATGTTCATGTTGGGATTTGAGGGTTCCCAAATGGAAGAACGTCAGCCTTCATGTTCGCCGGCATACTGTACTATTCATCTCCTTATGGGGGATTCTCAAGATTTCCTTTATTTACAAAAGCAGTTCTTGGACAGGGGTGGATAATTTCAACTGCCAGAATGGTGGCATATCAGTTTCCATGGAGTGCTTTGTAAATAATTAGGTAAAAATTGAGAATCCTCTAGAAGGAGAGGGACTAGTCCAAAAGTCAGATCTGTCAGATTTTTATTACCTACTATAGGTGACAGCAACGTACCGTAGGTAAAAAGTAATACATAGTGCATTTTCACAATAGTGGCCCTTTATAAAATCCTATCTAATAAAACTGATGCAGGGCCGCAACATGCGCGGGGGAGGAGCACCCTGTACACGCGCAGTATGGCATCAGTTATTAAAGCAGTAGGATTAGCCATACTATGCCGGGGAAAAAACACATATACTGTATAAGTAGATAAATACTAGATCTACTTACATAACACGTATTGTACTGTCCATGTTTTTATTTCAGTGAATGTTATATAGTATATGAAGAGAATTCTGTTCCTGGTGGGGGCCATGTCTTTTGCTCACAGTTTAGGCTAAATCCTGATGTCATTTCTGCCCTTTACTTTTTTCTGTTTTCCTTTAGTCGCTAAGTCACCTCAGCCTTGCTTGTAAACACAAGTGAGCAGGGGTTCGTGTTTCAGATAAGAAGTAAGGCAGGGAAATACATGGAAGAGGAGGAATATATTATAGATAAAAAGAACCCCCAGCATGCAACTGTTTGGCACTGACTACTAAAGGGCCAGTGCTCCTTAAGTATGTGATATCTCCAAATGATAACAGCAGAACAAGTTCTGAAAGTTTTGAATGCAGGATTAGCATCTTTACACTTAATACACTCAGACTAGTTGTTGTTGAAATTTGATTTTTATAATGACAATCTCGCTTTACAGAGGCCGAATGGCTAGTAAGCTTATTAACTGATACACATAGTTAGCTATTGGGCTAAGAAATTATATTATACCTCTTGTACTTTCACCTGACTGATTAATCCACCTAACTCAGGCAAGTTAGTCCAGTTATACTTCTACTACACCAGGAAGGAATCTTCCCTGTTATGACTAGGCTCCTTTTCCTTTAATTTGAACTCTAAAGCAGTTGCATCATTTAGGAAAATACTTTTGTATTGCCTGGTCAATTTACATCTCAACAGCAAAACAACTGGCCTATATAAAAAAAAAAGCTGTACTCTTCTTATACATCACCACTTTTTTGTTCTTAAGTTTTAAAAATCAGATTGTCCCTTGAAGGTTGCCATATTTTTTACTGTGGCAGTAACTGCTCTGCTAGCCTATTGTAACTAAAGTGCTGATCTGACACTTGTAATATGAACGTGTAAAGATGATGATAAAAAATGTGTGCATAGAAAGAAGGTTGCTCCCTTAAGAATGATACTGATTTATGTGCATGTTGTGTGGTTTTGCATAGTTTAACCACTTGAGGACCACAGTCTTTCTACCCCTTAAGGACCAGAGCCTTTTTTTCCATTCAGACCACTGCAGCTTTCATGGTTTATTGGTCGGTCATACAACCTACCGTCTAAATGAATTTCCCCTCCTTTTCTTGTCACTAATACAGCTTTTTTTGTGCTATTTGATTGCTGCTGTGATTTTTAGTTTTTATTATATTCATCAAAAAAGACATGAGTTTTGTCAAAAAAATGATTTTTTTTAACTTTCTGTGCTGACATTTTTCAAATAAAGTAAAATTTTTGTATACATTTTTGTCCAAATTTATTGTGCTACATGTCTTTGATAAAAAAAAAATTCAATAAGTGTATATTTATTGGTTTGGGTAAAAGTTATAGCGTTTACAAACTATGGTGCCAAAAGTGAATTTTTCCATTTTGAAGCATCTCTGACTTTTCTGACCACCTGTCAAGTTTCATGAGGTGCTAAAATTCCAGGATAGTATAAATACCGCCCAAATGACCCCATTTTGGAAAGAAGACATCCCAAAGTATTCACTGAGAGGCATGGTGAGTTCATAGAAGATTTTATTTTTTGTCACAAGTTAGTGGAAAATGACACTTTGAAACAAAAATAAAACAAAAAAAAAATTTCCATTTCTGCTAACTTGTGACAAAAAAAAAGAAATCTGCCACGGACTCACCATGCCCCTTTCTGAATACCTTGGGGTGTCTACTTTCCAAAATGGGGTCATTTGTGGGGTGTGTTTACTGTCCTGGCATTTTGGGGGGTGCTAAATTGTAAGCACCCCTGTAAAGCCTAAAGGTGCTCATAGGACGTTGGGCCCCTTAGCGCACCTAGGCTGCAAAAAGGGGTCACACATGTGGTATTGCCGTACTCAGGAGAAGTAGTATAATGTGTTTTGGGGTGTATTTTTACACATACCCATGCTGGGTGGGAGAAATATCTCTGTAAATGAGATTTGTTTGATTTTTTTACACACAATTGTCCATTTACAGAGAGATTTCTCCCACCCAGCATGGGCATGTGTAAATATACGCCCCAAAACACATTACACTACTTCTCCTGAGTACGGCGATACCACATGTGTAACACTTTTTTGTAGCCTAGGTGTGCTAGGGGGCCCAACGTCCTATGAGTACCTTTAGGATTTCACAGGTCATTTTGAGGCATTTGGTTTCTAGACTACTCCTCACGGTTTAGGGCCCCTAAAATGCCAGGGCAGTATAGGAACCCCACAAATGACCCCATTTTAGAAAGAAGACATCCCAAGGTATTCTGTTAGGAGTCTGGTGAGTTCATAGAAGTTTTTATTTTTTGTCACAAGTTAGCGGAAATAGATTTTTACTGTTTTTTTTTCCACAAAGTGTCATTTTCTGCTAACTTGTGACAAAAAATAAAATCTTTTATGGGCTCACCATACTCCTAACGGAATACCTTGGGTTGTCTTCTTTCTAAAATGGGGTCATTTGAGGGGTTCCTATACTGCCCTGGAATTTTAGGGGCCCTAAAGCTTGAGGAGTAGTCTAGAAACCAAATGCCTCAAAATGACCTGTGAAATCCTACAGGTACTCATTGGACTTTGGGCCCCTTAGCGCACCTAGGCTGCAAAAAAGTGTCACACATGTGGTATCGCCATACTCCGGAGAAGTAGAATAATGTGTTTTGTGGTGTATTTTTACATACTGTATACCCATGCTGGGTGGGAGAAACATCTCTGTAAATTACAATTTTTTGATTTTTTTACACACAATTGTCCATTTACAGAGAGATTTCTCTCACCCAGCATGGGTATGTGTAAAAATACACTCCAAAACACATTATACTACTTCTCCTGAGTACGGTGATACCACATGTGTGACACTTTTTTGCAGCTTAGGTGCGCTAAGGGGCCCAAGGTCCTATTCACAGGTCATTTTGAGGCATTTGGTTTCTAGACTACTAACGGTTTAGGGCCCCTAAAATGCTAGGGCAGTATAGGAACCCCACAATTGACCCCATTTTAGAAAGAAGACACCCCAAGGTATTCTGTTAGGAGTATGGTGAGTTCATAGAAGATTTTATTTTTTGTCACAAGTTAGCGGAAATTGATTTTTATTATTTTTTTTTTACAAAGTCTCATTTTACACTAACTTGTGACAAAAAATAAAATCTTCTATGAACTCATCATACACCTAACAGAATACCTTGGGGTGTCTTCTTTCTAAAATGGGGCAGATTAGGGCCTGATCTGATGGATAGGAGTGCTAGGGGCGTGACAGGAGGTGATTGATGGGCGTCTTAAGGTGTGATTAGAGGGGGAAATATATGCAAACAATGCACTGGCGAGTTGATCAGAGGGGGTCTGGGGGGCTATCTGAGGGTGTGGGCGGGTGATTGGTAGCCCGCAAGGGGCAGATTAGGGTCTGATCTGATGGGTAGCAGTGACAGGTGGTGACAGGGGGTGACGGGGTGATTGATAGGTGATCAGTAGATGATTACATGGGAGAATATATGCAAGCAATGCACTGGCAAGTTGATCAGAGGGGGTCTGGGGGGGCAATCTGAGGATGTTGGCGAGTGATTGGGTGCCCCCAGGGGCAGATTGGGGTCTGATGTGATGGGTAGCAGTGACAGGTGGTGACAGGGGGTGATTGATGGGTGATAAGTGGGTGATTAGAGGGAAGAACAGATGTAAACAATGCAGTTTGGTGGTGATCTGACGGTGGGTCTGCGGGCGATTTGATGGTGTGGGGGTGATCAGATGCCCGCAAGAGGCAGATTAGGGTCTGATCAGATGGGTGGCAGTGAAAGGTGGTTACGGAATGATTGGTGGGTGATTGACAGGTGATTGACAAGTGATTGACAGGTGATTAACATGGAGAATAGATGTATACAGTACACAGGGGGGGGGGGGGCCTGGGTTGGATCTGAGGGTACGGGGGTGATCAGGAGCCCCCAGAGGGCAGTTAGGGACCTAATCTATAAAATAGCGCTGACAGATATTGACAGGGAGTGATTGATGGGTAATTAGGGGGTGATTAGAGGGAAGAACAGATGTAAACAATGCAGTTTGGTGGTGATCTGACGGTGGGTCTGCGGGCGATTTGATGGTGTGGGGGTGATCAGATGCCCGCAAGAGGCAGATTAGGGTCTGATCAGATGGGTGGCAGTGAAAGGTGGTTACGGGATGATTGGTGGGTGATTGACAGGTGATTGACAGGCGAGTGACAGGTGATTGACAGGGGAGAATAAATGTAAACAATGCATTTTGGTGGTGATATGACGGTGGGTCTGCGGGCCATCTGATGGTGTGGGGGTGATCAGACGGCCGCAAGAGGCAGGTTAGGGTCTGATCAGATGGGTGGCAGTGAAAGGTGGTGATGGGATGATTGATGGGTGATTGACAGGTGATTGACAAGTGATTGACAGGTGATTGACAGGGAAGAATAGATGTATACAGTACACGGGGGGGGGGGGGGTCTGAGGTGGATCTGAGGGTAGGGGGTGATCAGGAGCCCCCAGAGGGCAGTTAGGGACCTAGTCTCTAAAAATAGCGCTGACAGATATTGACAGGGAGTGATTGATGGGTAATTAGGGGGTGATTAGAGGGAAGAACAGATGTAAACAATGCACTTTGGTGGTGATATGACGGTGGGTCTGCGGGCAATCTGATGGTGTGGGGGTGATCAGATGCCCGCAAGAGGCAGGTTAGGGTCTGATCAGAAAGGTGGTGACGGGATGATTGATGGGTGATTGACAGAGGAGAATAGATGTATACAGTACACAGGGGGGGGGGGGGGTCTGGGGTGGATCTGAGGGTAGGGGGGTGATCAGGAGCCCCCAGAGGGCAGTTAGGGACCTAATCTATTAAATAGCGCTGACAGATATTGACAGGCAGTGATTGATGGGTAATTAGGGGGTGATTAGAGGGTAGAACAGATTTAAACAATGCACTTTGGTGGTGATATGACGGTGGGTCTGCGGGCGATCTGAGGGTGTGGTCGGATGCTTGGGTGCCCGCAGGGGGCAGTTTAGGGTCTGATCTGATGGGTGGCAGTGACAGGTGTTGACAGGAGGTGATTGACAGGTGATTAACAGGTGACCATTGGGTGATTATATGGGAGGATAGATGTATACAGTACACGGGGGGGGGGGGGGGGGGGTCTGGGGGGGGCAGGGTCTGGGGAGGAATTAAGGGGTGGGGGGTGATCAGGAGCCCCCAGAGGCAGTTTAGGACCTAATTAAAAAAATAGCATTGACAGATAGGGACAGGGAGTGATTGATGGGTGATTAGGGGGTGATTGGGTGCAAACAGGGGTCTGGGGGGTGTTCAGGGGGGGTCTGAGGGGTGCTATGGGCGATCAGGGGACAGGGGGGGCTGATCAGTGTGTTTGAGTGCAGACATGGAGGGCTGCAGCCTGTCCTGGTGGTCCCTCGATCACTGGGACCACCAGGGCAGGAGGCAGCCTGTATAATACACTTTGTATACATTACAAAATGTATTATAAACTTTGCATGCGGCGATCGAGCGGTTAACATCCCGCCGGCGCTTTACGAATGGCTGGTGGGATGATGTCGCGGGTGGGCGGAGCCTGTTGCCAGGGGCAGCGATCACTGCCCCGACACGCCCAAAGGAGCCGCCACCAAATGGCGTATTGCAGTCCTTTCGTCGTCCACTTTGCCGCCGCCCATCGGTTGTGGGCGATCGGCAAGTGGTTAAAGGTGAAGAACCAGTAATGCGTATGAGAGATAATGGCGCTGGAGACTTGGGCGCAGGATTCAGCCGGTATATGGGTGATCCTGCTGCCGCACAATTCCCGGCTGTATTAAATACTATTCCCCCTCCAGGCCGCCATGGATAGTGGGGAATGAAATAATTCGGCTTCCAGCAATTGCTGAAAGCCGAAATATTATGTTTTAAAAGTAACGTCAGCTCCGTCTTTTGACGGCGCTGAAGTTATTCCCTGTGCCTGCTATAGCTGTAATTCTTATTACGGCCTATGGTGGTGCCGGCTGCGCCCAAATCTCCTGCACTGGTTTCAGCGTGTTCACCAGAAATTCCTCAGTTTGAAACTAAGGTTCTAGAATACAAAGTAATTGTTTGCATGCTGATTGGCATAGAAAGAGTAGGCTTCAAGGAGCAATTCTAAGGAGGGAACTGCAAAAGGGTAAACAGGACAATTACATAAGATACTGTAGTTTTTTTCTGTAGTTCTTTCTTTCAAAAACCGAAATCCTCAATTTTAAAACCACTCAGTTGTTTTTTTTTTTTGCTGTTAGTGTTTAAGCTTGTTGTGAGCCCATGTTTTGAGAGCAGAGGTTTAATGGTTGTCTTCATTTAAATGTTACCTGATTACGACTACAAAAAGTAAAAATATATAAACATTTTTGCACAAACAACAAGATTGGAGAAGCATGCAAGCAATAAGGCCTTATTCCAAAAAGCGTGCCAAAGCCTAAGGTCTCAGTGCCAAAGAGACCGATTAGTCAGCAAGCAGATAAGGCTGGCACCACATGAAGAAGTAAAATATAGCTCTTAATTAGGAAATCATTAAAATGACATCCAAATTAATATAAAAATATGGCAATGGCCGTAAACATTCTTGACATTTTTGACCAATGACAAATGACAGGTGCATTTAAGACATTGGTAGATATAACACACACATGCTAGGCTGATAGTTTATCAATAATTTTGTGCGATTTCATTGATTTTTTTACCTACTGTGTATGGGTACCAATAGTGGGGAAGGGAGGGGAGGAGGATATTATTTAAAAAGTAATTTAGTGTAAAGAAAGGTACACATACTGAGCTGCAGTAAGCTGAGACCAGAACCAGAAAGCAGCTGTTTTTTTTGTTTTTTTTTGTATACTGCACCATCCCTTCTTCCTTTCAGCTAGTTATAGGCCTGATTGTGCAGATTGCCACTTTCCTAATTTATCAATTGCTGTCTTGGGCTGGACTGCATTTTACAGTATATATATTTTTTATTACAATTCAGTAGTTACAGAATACATTGTTCTTGGACTGGTCACAGAATCCATAGTTCTGCAGGTAGCTCATCATTGATTTTCCCTCCACACAACTGATAACCTGTGTGTGAGAGAAAGAAAGCAGGGCTCACTTAAATAACAGAGGCTTCACATTTGTTTATTGACTGCCTACTCAGCCATCAGCAGCTCCTCTTCTCTCCATCTTGGTAATCTATCGAGCTAATTTACTAATCTCCAGAGCAAATGTCAACATGCTATGAAATGTGATTTTCCGCCAGCAAGGAGACTGAAGTAAGAAGACTGCAGCTAATATATCATATCATCCAGTACATCTATGATATATGAAGTCTTCCCTTCAACCAAACAATAGGAAATCCTAGCCATCGAAAACAGCTGTTACGCCACAGTCATGGTAAATACATTTAGCATTCTCCGCAAAGAAGGATTAAGCCAAATAATGCTCTTTTATCAGTTTTATATGATTTTAGAATTGATATTTTAAATGGGGGAAATAGCAGCTTTGCTGGCTGCAGCTCTTCCTTGGCTGTGTTAATTCATTGGCTTGTGTTTGAAGGTCAACAAGTAAAAAACCCCTCTGTGTTTACTAATGGACCTACTTATAAATCAAATGATATATACAGTATATATATATATTTCACTGCTAGCTGGGACTGTAGGGGACCATTATCCCCGGCCTGCGCATCTGTAGAGATCAGATGAGACTGTTAGGGCGACAGTTTGGGGACCCCAGTGATGTAAAGATGCATCGCTAGGCAACAACAGAGGAATGCATCCGTACAGCATTGGGGCCCTGAACTGTCACCCTAGCAGTCGCAAATGATCGCTACAGGTGGCAATTATCAAAGCTATATGTATTACAGGGGTTAAAAATGTGTTATTAGGCTAGGTATGGGTTAAAATGTAACTGAAAAGGCAAGGGGGTAAAACTTTATTTTTTACTGTGAGCTTGTCCCTTTAACTTTTTTTTTTTGCCTATTTTATTAAATGCTTGCTGCTATGTGCAATAGCAACTATCATTACCAACAGATTGAGCTCATGCATGTGCGGGACTGCGCACTGCGGCATTCAGCTCTGGTCGCACTGATCTGGAGGTACATCCTGATACTTTTTTTGGTTAAGAAAACACTATTGTAAAACATATTGAAAATTAAAATACATATACCGTATTTTTCGGACCATAAGACGCACTTTTTCTCCCCCAAAAGTGGGGGGGGGAAACTCAGTGCGTCTTATGGTCCGAATGTGCAAAATATGCTCCCCCTCGCAGTGTCCCCAAGTGCAGAGCACAGTGAAAGCGTCACCTCTTCATGCAGCGGGAGTTCTCAGGCTGGTGCAGGTTGAGTGACTACAGGTTTTAGACCCGAAGAGTGCCCTGCTGATGTGCCCAGGAGGAGTTTGCCCGTATGCCCAGAAGAAGTATGGTATATGCCGATGTGGATGCCCGTATGTCAGGAAGCGGATGGTCCGATGTGCGCGAGTTTCCGGCTACCTGGAGAGAGGCAATGTCCCAGTGAGTAGGCAGGAGGCTTAGATCAGCATTCTGTCCCCAGCCGGTGCAGTGTAGGACGATCGGACACCGCACTGGCACGCTCTGATCGCTGTCATTTCCTGGTCCTCCTGGTCTGCGTGGCCGCGCCTCCAGCAACACCCCCCTCCTGGATTGGCTGCCGGTCTGAAGTGTTTTCTCATTGGCTGAGACGGGACTTCTAATCCCGCCCGCGGAGGTATTACGGCCAATAGAAATGGACTCCATTTCTATTGGCCGCGATATCTCCGCGGGCGGGATAAAGAAGTCCCGTCTCAGCCAATGAGAAAACACTTCAGACCGGCAGCCAATCCAGGAGGGGGGTGTTGCTGGAGGCGCGGCCACGCAGACCAGGAGGACCGGGAAATGACAGCGATCAGAGCGTGCCGGTGCGGTGTCCGATCGTCCTACACTGCACCGGCTGGGGACAGAATGCTGATCTAAGCCTCCTGCCTACTCACTGGGACATTGCCTCTCTCCAGGTAGCCGGAAACTCGCGCACATCGGACCATCCGCTGGGCATCCGCCTCCTGGCACATTGGCATAGGACTGGGCATACAAGACTCTTTCTAGTAAGATGAACATACCATACTTCTCCTGGGTATATTGGCAAACTTCTCCTGGGCACATGGACATACCATAATCCCCCTGGGTATATGGACATTCTCCAGGCATATGGGCATCCTTCTGGGCACATGGACCTACTCCTGGCATATGGCTATCCTTAAGGGCACATGGACATACTCCTTATGAGCATATGGGCATAGTCCTGACATATGGGCATCCTTCTGGGCACATGGAGATACTCCTCCTGGGCATATTCCTGGCGTATGGGTATGCTCCTCATGGGATACCCCTCCGAACATCCACTGGGCACTCTACAAGTGGGTCATGACTCAGCCTGCAGTTTCTCTGATCCCCAGCTCCGAGAAGCAGATGGAGGACTACCGCTGGGGGCTGGCTGGAGAGGTGATAAAGGCCTGCACTTGCAGTGTTTAATGTATGCATCAGTTAGTGTATGCAGGGATTAGTGTAGACAATGGGAGCAGCAGTGTAGCTGGGCAGTGTAGTTTAGATAGAGACAGCTTAGGGGGAGAAGCTCCATAAGACCCCCTGCACAATGGATGTACCAGATATAGTATATCTTTTTTCCCCTGATTTTTGTCCTCTAAAACTAGGTGCGTCTTATGGTCCGGAGCGTCTTATGGTCCGAAAAATACGGTATACAAAAGGTACATTTCTCTCAAAGTAGAATGCACTATAAATTATGTTTTTCTTATGTTACTATCACTTCCAGAAGGTAGTAGAAAGTTGACAAATCTGACAAGTCTGTCTCCCCATGGGTGATTCTCAGTATCACTTTTTATTCTTCCCAAAACATTATGCACCTGATTGCATAATGTGATCTCCAGAGCTCTCCTAGCATTTATATTGGTGGTGTTACAAATGATCCAGTTAATATGGACAGTGTTAATGAAGAATGGTCTGTTATTAGGTGGTTAGGAGTTACCACCATTATCTGTGTCATAACAGATCATAGTAAGGGTTGAGAAGAATTATTTGAGTTAAGGTGGCCAAAGACTTATCGATTTTTCCCTTCAATAGCAGGCCGATTTGATCAGTCTGATCTATGCCTAGTGAATGGCAGTAATCAGTGGTGTAGCTAAGAAGCTTGAAGCCCCAATGTGCTCAAGGGCCTCAAGCACTCTATTGATATGGAGCCTCAAACTTACCAAGGACACCAAGGAGGTGTAGTAGAATAAGAACACAGTTTGTTAGGATTACCCCTATGCAATGTACATATAGAGGCGTTCATTAACAACATAGTACCAATGAAAAGATAATAGGATGGATGAAGCAGGGCTCCTAGTGGGCGCCTCTGGTCCAGGTTCCCCAGTGCCGTTGCAACCTCTGCACCCCCTATTGCTGCACCACTGGTGGTAATAGATATATCTGAGATCGGATTTGAACTAACAGGGATCTCTCTTTCATCTATAAAGGTGCTCATACATTATTCGATTTTCCATCGAGCAATTAAGTGCTAGACTTTATTGCCCGATCAACAACAGTGCATTTATGAACATACTGCTTTCCTCCTCTGTTACAAAATACTGCCCACCACTTATTACTGGCCTCAGATAGATCTACGTGCTGTGAGTCTTTTTGGAGAAAAGTGCTTTACAAATGCTGTTGTTGATGCTGTCTGTATTAATTGCCATGCCTTTCTGAGATTGCATTGTTTATTCTTCAGCCATATTTTTGAATTAGAACTAAAAATCCACACTTTTGTTTCTGTATCAGACCACTTTATAGATTCACTTTATAGACCGTGTTAACAGGCAGGGCCAGATTTCTGCCAATGCCACAAAGGTCTTGGTCTTATGCGACTGCTGTTCAAGGGCTGGAGATGGAAGAAGGGTTTTTGCCTATGAAAGAAGAGACTGCAAAAGGAATAGGGAAGCTGTAAACAGGGAGAAACACATGCAAGAGGGTAGCTGCTGCCCAAGGGAGCGTTATATGAACAAGAGAGGCTGCTGTACATGAAAAATACATGGGAAAAATATAAATCCTGCCTTGTTTACAGGCATTTTTGCCATTCGATTCAATGTAAGTACAGGTAGTCCCTAGTTAATGAATGCGATACTGTAGGTTTGTTCTTAATCTGAATCTGTTCTTAAGGCTGTACACTGTGCCATCTCTATCACCTGTACCTCTTCTGTGCCCCCCCCTGTGCCTCCAGTGTCCCCCTCTGTGTCACATCTGCCCTCTGTACCTGCTTATACAAAAGCCATTTTTTCTTAGAATTTTTTTAAATCGAGTTTCTCAAAAACTACAAGTCCAATTTGAAAAACATTTTTTGACTTGTTCCCATGGAAACATGGAATCCACGCCGTTCATATCAGTGGGTCGTTCGTAAGTCGGACGTTCGTAAGTCGGGGACTACCTGTAATGTTGTTCTGACAGGAAGAGAGAAAAGGACCATATGAGTTTTTGGGGATGCTCTACCTCTACAAAAAAAAGTTTGTAAACTTAAAAAATTAGCAAGGAGTTGCTAAAGGTGGCAACTAATCATCCAATCTTTTTCATCCAATTTTACCAAATCTATGTAGTATAAGGGTAAATTGAGTGAATATATTGAATGGATAATTTAGGTAGTTCCTATATATTACATAGAAATGGTAAGATTGGACGAATAAGATTGGATCATTAGTGGCCACCATTACAAGGAAATTAGAATTTCAACAACAGTAGTGTTAAGTGACAAAATTGTAAAAGGTGGACTGTAAAATCCTCCATTATGATGTACACAGTAGGAAAATAAGGATCTTGCTACTCTTGTCATTACTTAAAGAGAACTCCAGTGAAAATAATGTAACAAAAAAAGTGCTTCATTTTTACAAAAATTATGTATAAATGATTTAGTCAGTGTTTGCCCATTGTAAAATCTTTTAAATCCCTGATTTACATTCTGACATTTATCACATGGTGACATTTTTTACTTCTGACAGGTGATGTAGCTGCTGCTTGCTGTTTTGGCAGCTGGAAACAGCTGGAAACAGCTATTTCCCACAATGCAACAAAGTTCAAAGACAGGAAACTGCCAGGAGTACCAAGGTCCTCAGAGTTTCTTGTGGGAGGGGTTTCACCACAATATCAGCCATACAGATCCCCCTGATGATCTGTTTGTGAAAAGGAATAGATTTCTCATGTAAAATGGGGTATCCACTACTGATTGGGATGAAGTTCAATTCTTGGTCACGGTTTCTCTTTAACATCCGGGGACCCTTAAAATGTAAGGATACCTTTAGATGGAGCCGGGAAAGTAAATATTTACATTCCTGCTGTTTGGAGGGGCACAGCAAGACCGCCGTGGGACACAGGAGGACCAGGGAAGCCTCGATCCGATCCGGAGGCTTCCCCCACCCAAGGTGAGTACCCCCAAGGGGAACTTTTTTAAGCTACAGGTTTTCTTTAAGGGAGCATACAAATATCCAATTCTGATTGGCCAATGACTGGCCAAACCACCTCCATTTATTTTGAGATCTTACCTTCACAATCTGTTCAGAGTATTCAAAATCTCTTGGCCGTCTTACTACTTGGAAGTGTTAACATTGGCCAATCAGTGGGCAATAAAAATTGGACGTGTACGCAACATAGGGAAAAAAGTAATTCATTGTGCATTTTACTCAGGGACAAATGTACATCTTATATGTATGCATAGACATATTTTACATTTTTTGTGATAGTGGGGATAACAGCTATTATCCTGAGTAACAAGGTTCTCTTGGCCTAGGATTTGCAGCATTCCACTGCCAGGTAAGCCTCTATGCTTAATGAAATGGAAAAGGGTCCTTTAACCTCCCTATCAGTTTACATAATATGTATTGCTCATTGGACATGCATGTGAAGTAAGTGATTTTACGGAATGCCGCATGCATAGCCCTAATACTATACTGGCTTATTAAATCAACAGCAGACATTGTAAAACCTCATTAGAAGTATAACTATGAACATCTGGTCACCATGCTGTTTGAATGTATTCCCATTTATGTCCTCAGGCATTTTAGTTTTCTTCGGTACTATGCATATCACCACCTCATCATAACCAATTAATAGCAGCTTTGTATTACTAAACTGTAAATTGGTTATGTTTCTCACCAATTTCTAGTATTTTCTATTGTTTATTTAGTTACAATTATAAATCTGTGCGACTACCACTTGTAATGTGCCATGGCTGGCGATATTGTATAACTGCCTTATAACATACCGTAATATATTCCAATTACAGAATGCAAAACTGCCAAAGCTGCTTTTTTTAGGTACTGGAAATATTTCACTGACAGCATAGCCCAGTCTAAATTCATACAGATTCCTATGTTAATATGCGCCAGAGCACAGCAAGAACAACTGCTGTACCAATAGAATAAAGTGAATTTGACATTACTTTAAGCATTGCCTTTCTGACCTCCATTTAGATCATTATATGCTCATCTCTCTGCTTTATGTGTCTAATTCTATTACACAAACAGCTGTCAATTGTACATTCCACAACCACTTCCCTCTTGTTTATAGCTGTTATGGTTTTGTGCTTCTGCCCTGATTTTTTAGGCTTCCAACTACAACAAATCACAGCATAATGACAGACTGCAAAACAAATCAAAAAAGATCATGGTATAAAGTAGAAATAGGACCATATTATTAAAAGAGAAACTTGTGAAAACCCTGGTGATAGCATACTAAGGCATGAACAATTGCTCCCCAGCCTATCAACAGGGTAATGTTTGATATGTCACTTAACCTTACTGTTGCCTAAGTTCCCATAATGGAAATTTCCTTTGTCCTCGACATGGCTGCGAGAAATAATCTTGCCAAACTTTATTTCTGCTCTCCATGTCCCTTTCCCTCTCTCCTCCTTGTCTCTCACACCTGCCTTCGCTTCTCTGTCCACTGACACTTTCCCATCCTAGCTCAAAGGACCACTGTCGTGAAAATCTTAAAATTTAAAATATATGTAAACATGTACTGATAAGAAATAGGTTTCTTCCACAGTAAAATGAGCCATACATTACTTTTCTCCTATGCTGCTGTCACTTACAGTAGGTAGTAGAAATCTGACATTACCGTTATGTTTTGGGCTAGTCCATCTCTCCGTAGGGGATTCTCGGCATGGGCTTTATTCTTTATAAAGACACTTCTTGAAATAGAGTTATAAAGAGATGCTGGCCAGCCTCCGTGCTTGCAACTGCCCTTCACTAAGTGCTTTTGAAAATAATAAAAAACCCTGAGAATCCCCCATGAGGAGATGGGCTAGTCCAAAACCTCCCAGTTCTGCCAGATTTCTACTACTTACTGTAAGTGAAGTGAGTAGGAGAAAAGTAATTTATGGCTCATTTTACTCTGGAAGAAACATACTTCTTATCTGTATATTTTACGTATATATTTTAAGATTTTTGCGACAGTTGTCCTTCAAACATGCTGTCTTAATGTCCAGTACTTAAAGTCAACCAAGCATCTCTTTTACAACTTAAATTAAACGAACCTCCTCCTAAGGGAAGTATGTTTATAGACTGGACCATGAAGTTTAAGAGGAGAAGGTGGAGGACAGCCTTTCTTATCTTTGGAGGCAGGGTGCTCCACCTTGCTCACTTGCCCTCCTATACAACACCAGATTGCATTCTAAAGTACTGCAGATTGCCAATGATCCCCCTCACCCAGGTCATCGCTTCTTCTGCCTGTCCTCATCAGGCTGAAGGTTTTGGGCCATCTCCTCCAAGACGGCTAGGCACAGGAAGTCTTTCTTTCCTACGGCTGTCAACCTCTTGAACTCCCTCCACATACTCCTGTTTGTTTCTCTGCTTTGGTGAACTGCATGTTGTGTGCCTATTTATTTATTTAACTACCTACCTCTACCTTCTACTTGAGCTATGTATTGTGCCAACCCCAATTCTGGGCAAGACCCAGTCATGCTTGGCGAAAAAAAAAGATTATAATCCTGATTATGCTCCTGTCTTTGTGATCTCCTTTGTGATCTTCTCCAGGGAGAGCCAAAGGTGCCAAAGTCTGAAGTGTTCATAGTTGTGTTGCGCGTTCCTGACCGCTGCAATGCATGCTGGGAGATTGGGAGATGTATTCACATTGAAGGAGCAAGAATAAGAAGACCAAGCACCATTGTCCAAATCAATTCAATGTATATTTATTGCTTTAAAACATTAGACAAGCAGTATGGCAAGTTACATGCAATGTTTTGAATGGGCATCCTCTCTTTATCTTTATCTCCTCTGAGAAAGAGCCAATCAGATTATACCCCAGTGTTGCCGTACCGACCGATGAGTGCAAACAGTGTGCTAGAGTGGCAGACCTGATGGGGAATAAGTTCTATAAAAGCATACCAATCACCTAGTGTAACACCATGCAGACCAATAGGAGCAAAATGCCTAGACAGGGCATATGAAACTTAGACTGGGAAGAGTGTGTGTAGCGCGAGTGAACTGCCGACCAATCACCACTCTATTAACAAACAGGGCATAATACACCAGCACTTTGACCGGATGTGAAGAAAAGCAGTGTACAACACAATGTGCTCTCTGCACACTATGTAAATCGATATACAAGCAGAACACCGCTCCTCCTCCCCTGCAGCTGATTGGTTGCTGTTATACCAATGACAAAACAGAGACCAATCAAAACAAAATGCCCACTGTGTCCCTGTTCAGCACAACAGTGCTTACCAAAAACATAAGGGCCAATATCGCATTCTCGATTGAGACCCCCCCAGGAGCTAAGCACCCCAACTTCCTGATCCCAAAAACTTTTGTAGCAAAAGTTTTCCTCTGTCCCCACCTCTTAAATGGGAACTGAATCTATGACCTGCACCCTAAGTTGTCTGACATTATGGTGTTTTTAAAGAAAAAATGGCTTGCGAGCAACCACCTGATCCTTCGAACTGATCAAATCGCCGATTTGTGTGATGCGATCCTGTCTTTTAACCTTTTAGTCATTTTCATTAGTCACTGAGCCCACGTGGACAATGAAGTAAATAAATTATGAAGGTCAAGTCACAAGTGTAAAAGCCATTCATCTGTTAACATTTTCCAGTGAATGGATGATGAAAAAATTGGTCCATTGAAAGACTACATCTCCTGGGCATGCATTGTGGTCGTTGGGCACGAGCAACACCAAACACTGTTACTAAATAGCACTTCAACCATATTATACAGAGAGGGCTTGGAGATAGCACAAATACAAAATAAATAAAAGAGTGAAGCCAGCCATAATTTGTTCACATTCTAAAGATTGTATGGTATAGTAATAATAATAATAGGAGGGCCTTAAGTAGAAACCGAGGTGGGAAAATAATGCTACAAAAAAAATTACACTACTTGATCTGGGGGCTAGCCGTATCAGGTTGCATACATTTCTACTCCCCGCTGCTCCTTCTCTCTGTAATCACAGAGTTAAAAAAAAAAGTGCCCGCGACCCTGGGGTCACGGCACTGCAAGCTCTGCGAGTCTCATCACAGAGCAAAGTGCAGGGAGGCGGGGGAGTGTTGTTGAATGGGTGGAGGAGAGGCAGTGTAGAGCCAATGACAGCTAGGAAAAGGGTGATCATAACGCCAGAGGGATTGTTTTGCATCTATCTATCTTACCTATACGCTAAAGGGTGTACAACTTTGGCAAATGATGGCAGCTTGATAGCCAGTTCAGCACCACAGTGTCGAAAACCGCATGCATCCGAGCAACGTTCACCTCCCATTCATTCGCCAATAACTTTATTGCTACTTATCACAATTAATTGATCTATATCTTGTTTTTTCCGCCACTAATTAGGCTTTCTTTGGGTAGTATACTTTACTAAGAATAATTTTTTCTAAATCCATTTTAACAGGCAGATTAACCACTTCCCGACCGCCGTATTGACAATCTGCGGCCGGGAAGTTGACCCCGCAAGGACCGCCGTATTGACAAATGGCGGCGGTCCTTGTAGGAGCATGAGCGGAGCGATCGCGTCATCCGTGACGCGATCCTCCGCCGCCGCCTGGCTTCGCTCACCCGCCGCAGCATCCCGCCGGCCATACGGAAGCGCCGGCGGGATGTTAACCCGACGATCGCCGCATACAAAGTGTATAATACACTTTGTAATGTTTACAAAGTGTATTATACAGGCTGCCTCCTGCCCTGGTGGCCCCAGTGTCCGAGGGACCACCAGGGCAGGCTGCAGCCACCCTAGTCTGCACCAAGCACACTTATTTCCCACCCCCCCCTGCCCCAGATCGCCCACAGCACCCATCAGACCCCCCCCCTGCCCACCCCCCAGACCCCTGTTTGCACCCAATCACCCCCCTAATCACCCATCAATCACTCCCTGTCACTATCTGTCAACGCTATTTTTTTTTCATCCCCCCCCCTGCCCCCTGCTCCCTCCTGATCACCCCCCCACCCCTCAGATTCTCCCCAGACCCCCACCCAGACCCACCCACCCCCATGTACTGTATGCATCTATCCCCCCTGATCACCTGTTAATCACCTGTCAATCACCTGTCAATCACCCATCAATCACCCCCTGTCACTGCCACCCATCAATCAGCCCCTAACCTGCCCCTTGCGGGCAATCTGATCACCCACCCACACCAATAGATCGCCCGCAGATCCGACATCAGATCACCACCCAAGCGCAGTGTTTACATCTATTCTCTCCTCTAAACACCCACTAATTACCCATCAATCACCCATCAATCACCCCCTATCACCACCTGTCACTGTTACCCATCAGATCAGACCCTAATCTGCCCCTTGCGGGCACCCAATCACCCGCCTACACGCTCAGATTGCCCTCAGACCCCCCCCTTATCAATTCGCCAGGGCATTATTTACATCTGTCCTTCCCTGTAATAACCCACTGATCACCTGTCAATCACCTGTCAATCACCCATCAATCACCCCCTGTCACTGCCACCCATCAATCACCCCCTGTCACTGCCACCCATCAGTCACCTGCTGTCACTGCCACCCATCAATCAGCCCCTAACCTGCTCCTTGCAGGCAATCTGATCACCCACCCACACCAATAGATCGCCCGCAGATCCGACGTCCGATCACCTCCCAAGTTCAGTGTTTACATCTGTTCTCTACCCTAAACACCCACTAATTACCCAGCAATCACCCCCTGTCACTGCTACTTATCAGATTAGACCCCTATCTGCCCCTAGGGCACTCAATCACCCGCCCACACCCTGAGATTGCCCTCAGACCTTAGCCCTGATCACCTCGCCAGTGCATTGCTTGCATCTATTCCCCCCTCTAATGACACCTTAAGACACCCATCAATCACCTCCTGTCACCCCCTAGCACACCTACCCATCAGATCAGGCCCTAATTTGCCCCGTGTGGGCTCCTGATCACTCGGCCAAACCCTCAGATCCCCCTCAGACCCCCTTCCAATCACCTCCCCAGTGCATTGATTGCATCTATTTTCCCCTCTAACCACCCCCTGAGACACCCATAAATCACCTCCGGTCACCCCCCTAGCACTCCTATCCATCAGATCAGGCCCAATACAACCTGTCATCTAAAAGGCCACCCTGCTTATGACCGGTTCCACAAAATTCGCCCCCTCATAGACCACCTGTCATCAAAATTTGCAGAAGCTTATACCCCTAAACAGTCATTTTGAGACATTTGGTTTCCAGACTACTCACGGTTTTGGGCCCGTAAAATGCCAGGGCGGTATAGGAACCCCACAAGTGACGCCATTTTAGAAAAAAAGACACCCCAAGGTATTCTGTTAGGTGTATGACGAGTTCATAGAAGATTTTATTGTTTGTCAAAAGTTAGCGGAAATTGATTTTTATTGGGTTTTTTTCACAAAGTGTCATTTTTCACTAACTTGTGTGTGGGAGAAATATCTCTGTAAATGACAATTGTTTGATTTTTTTTTACACACAATTGTCCATTTACATAGAAATTTCTCCCACCCAGCATGGGTATGTGTAAAAATACACCCCAAAACACATTATACTACTTTTCCTATTCACAGGTCATTTTGAGGCATTTGTTTTCTAGACTACTCCTCACGGTTTAGGGCCCCTAAAATGCCAGGACAGTATAGGAAACCCCACAAATGACTCCATTTTAGAAAGAAGACACCCCAAGGTATTCTGTTAGTAGTACGGTGAGTTCATAGAAGATTTTATTTTTTGTCACAAGTTAGCGGAAATTGATTTTTATTGTTTTTTTTCACAAAGTGTCATTTTCCGCTAACTTGTGACAAAAAATAAAATCTTCTATGAACTCACTGTACTACTAACGGAATACCTTGGGGTGTCTTCTTTCTAAAATGGGGTCATTTGTGGGGTTCCTATACTGTCCTGGCATTTTAGGGGCCCTAAACCGCGAGAAAGAGTCTTGAAACGAAATTTCTCAAAATGACCTGTGAAATCCTAAAGGTACTCATTGGACTTTGGGCCCCTTAGCGCAGTTAGGGTGCAAAAAAGTGCCACACATGTGGTATCGCCGTACTCAGGAGAAGTAGTATAATGTGTTTTGGGGTGTATTTGTACACATACCCATGCTGAGTGGGAGAAAGATCTCTGTAAATGGACAATTGTGTGTAAAAAAAATTAAAAAATTGTCATTTACAGAGATATTTCTCCCACCCAGCATCGGTAAGTGTAAAAATACACCCCAAAACACATTATACTACTTCTCCTGAGTACGGCAATACCACATGTGTGGCACTTTTTTGCAGCCTAACTGCGCTAAGGGGCCCAAAGTCCAATGAGCACCTTTAGGCTTTACAGGGGTGCTTACAAATTAGCACCCCCCAAAATGCGAGGACAGTAAACACACCCCACAAATGACCCCATTTTGGAAAGTAGACACTTCAAGGTATTCAGAGAGGGGCATGGTGAGTCCGTGGCAGATTTCCTTTTTTTTTGTCACAAGTTAGAAGATATGGAAACTTTTTTTTTTTTTTTGTCCCAAAGTGTCATTTTCTGCTTACTTGTGACAAAAACTAATATCTTCTATGAACTCACTATGCCTCTCAGTGAATACTTTGGGATGTCTTCTTTCCAAAATGGGGTCATTTGGGGGGTATTTATACTACCCTGGAATTCTAGCCCCTCATGAAACATGTCAGGTGGTCAGAAAAGTCATAGATGCTTGAAAATGGGAAAATTCACTTTTTGCACCATAGTTTGTAAACGCTATAACTTTTACCCAAACCAATAAATATACACTGAATGGGTTTTTTTTAATCAAAAACATGTTTGCCCACATTTTTCGCGCTGCATGTATACAGAAATTTTACTTTATTTGAAAAATGTCAGCACAGAAAGTTAAAAAAATCATTTTTTTGCCAAAATTCATGTCCTTTTTGATGAATATAATAAAAAGTAAAAATCGCAGGAGCAATCAAATAGCACCAAAAGAAAGCGTTATTAGTGACAAGAAAAGGAGCCAAAATTCATTTAGGTGGTAGGTTGTATGAGCGAGCAATAAACCGTGAAAGCTGCAGTGGTTTGAATGGAAAAAAAGTGGCCGGTCCTTAAGGGGGGTAAAGCCCACGGTCCTCAAGTGGTTGAGAAAGAAATGAAAAAAAAAATAATTATTTCTCAGGTTTTGGCCATTATAGTTTGAAATTAATATACGCTACCGTAATTAAAACTCATGTATTTTATTTGCCCATCTGTCCTGGTTATTACACCGTTTAAATGATGTCCCTGTCACAATTTAGGCCGCCAATATTTTATTTAGAAATAAAGGTGCATTTTTTTTCAATTTGCGTCCATCACTATTTATAAGCTTATAATTTAAAATAATATAATAACATACTCTCTTGACATGCTCAGACCCTTGGGTAACTATTTATGTTTTTTTTTTAATTGTATTTTTTTTATTTTATTTTTTAATAAAAAATTGATTTGGGTAATTTTTGGTGTGGGAGGGAAACAGCTAATTTTACATGTAAAATAATATAATTGTTTAATAAAAAATGTATGTGGGTGCAGTTTACTATTTGGCCACAAGATGGCCACAGTCAAAAAAGTCCTGGATGCGAACGATCTCGCATCCAGGAACTACAAAGAGGCTGGGAAACTTTTTTTCCGGGCAGAAATACTGCGCTCTCTGAATAGAAAGCGTCGGTATTTCTCCGGGGGACTTAGATCGGTGAATGGGAATTATATTCTTATTCACTGATCGGGGGGCGGCGGGAGCGCGCGCGGGATCGCGCCAACTCGCGCGCACCATGCAACAGCAGCAGAGCCTATCTGGACGAGTAAGTTTCTTTAGAAAGGCTGAACTAGATTTAAGGATAACATGCATTAAACTGAAATTCTGTTGTTGATTTTTCATCATTTTCGAAATGACCAGAAACCAACAAACAGTAAAGATACGATAAAGATGCGATAAAGATGCGACAATGCAAAAGTTTCATTTTCTTAAACTGGATCTATAATATCCACTCTGTTCCTGTGCCTAAAGACTCACCCTTATACTCTCTGGCAGCACATCATGCAGTTTCTGCAAAATATGCTTCCAAGGTAGACAAGGTTTTCTCTTCTTTCTTGTTTTCTTTTTTTTAACCAATTTGCACATTAATTCATGTGAGATAACTTAGAGCGTGACATCCACAGCCAGCTGTGCTTGTGCTGTCTAATGCAGTCTAGTGGAAAGCAGGCACAAGGGACAATAAGTAATCTGATATTTACCTGCTTTGGGCACATGATCAGCTCTCTATTCCCCTACCAAACGACAGGTAAATATCAGATCACTTATCGTTCCCTGTGCCTGCTCTGCATTAGGCTGAGGGAGACACTCGGGGAGACACAAGGGGAGGCAGAAATAGCCGACGATTAAAAAAATGGCCGCTAAAAGGTTAATAATGAACTAAAGAGTGATTCATTGAAACACAAGTGGACTGAATCGATCCATCTTGAATTGTTGCCCTAACTTTGAAGAGCAACTCATATATTTTTTTTACAGTGATAATAATGTGAAAAATCAGGTTTTGTGGCCTGGTTTTTACCTTTTTTTTATTTTTAATGCTTTGTAGTCTATTCCTGGCTCTTGCATTAAATCTGCTTTACTAGTATGGCTAATAAAAAACTTCCCTTTGATCACACCCTTTGTAAAGGTAGAAACAGGGCACCAAAGGAAACTAGAGGCAAGCACCATGGGGAGTGGATTACTTCCCCATTATCTATTTCCTATACAGTGGAACTGGCGCAGAAGGATTCATAACATCAAATATGTTGCCAATTCAATTGGTTTGTTAGGAAATGCTTTTTTTTAATCTCCCTTTAACAAAACTGGAAGTTTTAAGTGATTGTAGGTTCATTTATATGCCAAACCTTTAGTAAATTACAAAATTGTATGGCTTAACTATTGTCTTCTTTAGTCATTATTTCAATGGTCCTTTCTAAGTACCGTATATACTCAAGTATAAGCTGACCCGAGTATAAGCCGGCCCGCCTACTTTTTCCTAACCCCCCCCCCCCAAAAAACCCTGAAAAAATAAAAAAAATAAAAAAATGATTGACTCGAGTATAAGCCGATGGTAACCCTCTGTAAACCCCTCTATTAACCTGTATGTGACCCTTCCTGTGTGCAGAGTACTGCTGGCAGATTTTGGCAGCAGATTTTGATGGATGTTCAAGATTTTGATGGCTGTGCCACCCCCACCATTACTGAGTATGTGAATCTGCTGTAACAGTCAGTTGTCTGATGGCCTACCCTTTAAGAAACTGTGGTGACACATTTACATGGCTGTGTGCTGCTGTGTCCTTCTCCCATGTGTCCCTTGGCATATACAGAGCGCTGTATGGTTGTTTTGCTTACCATCTGGGCTGCGTAGATCCTGCCTGTCAGTCGCCATCTCTCCACATCTGGTCTGTCTTGTGCACTGGTTGTGGATTTAAATGGTCACATGCTGCTGTTTCCCTCCTCCCCCCACTGGAGTGTAGCAGAATGGCAGGCAGACCTGTGCCCCCCTGAGTGACCCGGCATGTGTAGAGCACTGTGTGGGCAAGCAAGTCTTGTGCATCCTGATTTGCAGTGCGAAGATGGCAGGCAGACCTGTGTTCCCCCGAGTGACCCAGCATGTGTAGAGCACTGTGTGGGTATTTTGCATACCGATCCGTGCCGCCGTCTGCACCGCGAGGATTCCTCTGTAGCCAAGTGAGTAGTAGTTGCATTACCACTACAGGGCATCGTTGCAATGCAACTTTAATATGTATACTATTATTTTTGCGCCTTTATTTCCAAATAAAATATGGGTGCCATATGTTGTACTAGGGCAATATTTTAAATGTTGCAATAACAAATGGGCAAATACAATGCATGGGTTTTATGCACAGTAGAACGTTTTATTTTAAAACTGTAATGGCTAAAAACTGAGAAATAATGATTTGTTTCCCATTTTTTCTTATTATTCCCGTTAAAATGCATTTAGAATAAAATAACTCTCTCCTGACACAGCCTGAGGAAGGACTTTGTCCGAAACAGCGTCTGTTGCTGTTATGGCTCTCTATGATCTCTTTCTCATTTTAAGAATAAAAGAGCTATACATCACTGACGTGGTGCTGTGGATTCTTTGTGTTGGACTTCGTTTGACTCACTGAGGGCTATTGGGTCTATCCACTCAAGCACACGTCTGTCCCCATTTGGGTGCTTGTCTGTCTGTTTTCTGCTTTAATGGCTTGCTGCAGAGCCATCCAACCGAGCACACAAACGAACCCCTCCCCCCCATATTTATTTTATTTTTTTTATTTAATTTTAAATAAAATTGTCCTTTTTTAAAAAATGTATCCATACTCACTCCCTCCCCCGATGTCCAATCAGGGTGATCCTCTCTCATAGGCATCAGCCTATGAGAGGGGATCGCATTGCGAGCCTCTCCAGGGGACAGCCAAGTGACAGGGCCGTCCCCAGTACAGCGCTGCCGTAGATCGCAGCGCTGCACAATGTAAATAGATGGCGATCTCCGCTGGCAGACTGTTGATGGAGCATAGCTCCGTCACTCAATTGGCGATGCGTGCGCATCGGTGCATGCAATCCCTGCAGATCTCCCCCAGGACTTGACGCCAATCGGCGTTAGGTGGTCCTGGGGGAGCCACCTTGCAGCCGCCAATTGGTGTTAGGCAGTCGTAAGGTGGTTAAGATAAATAGTTCATCCCACATTATAAGTCCCTTCAATGAATCCACTATTGGACATCCATTGCCTTCACTAGGCTAGTTGCCTTTTAGTTAAGGTATTTTATTGACCGAAGTCTGTGGACACCCATTTTTAATTGCCTCTTGTTCCTGTAGTGCACTAAGCCAAAATGCCCTTTAAAACTGCAGAAGACAATTAGCATCACAAAAGGGTAAGTGGATCCACCTTTGGCTTGCAAGGCACACTATTGGATTTGATAAATCATGAATGATTTATAAACTATTACACAACACGTCTGGCATTTCAGCTTTATTTTTATATCCTGACACATTGATAAAATGACACATGAAAGGTCAGCTTTGATTGCTTAAAGACTGGAAATGGGACTCCATTATTATGACAGGAGTTTACTGAATGCGTAAGTTAAATCTCTAGGGGTGCACTGCAGCTAGCACATCTGCATCATGGGAAAAATGATCTGTAGATGTGTTTTGAAAAACATTATATATATTATATCATGTCAAATCATACCATGTCATACCATACCATGAGAAATGAGCATGTCTGTAGAATTTAAAGTTTAAATCCACTTGTGCTGAGGAAACACAAATCAATTGATTAGCCCCAGATTGACATTATACTGTGCATTGCAAATATTTGGGATCCTTTATGCTCCTTTCACACTATAGCCCTTATTCAATTCACTTTTTCTCCTAAATGTTCTACTAGGCAATGTTTTCACACCTTAGCAATAAAATGCCTTTAAGGCTGTTTGCACACATGGTGCAGTGCAATCTGCATGCGTCAGAAGAGCCTACCACAGCACATCATACCACACCATTGCATGCAGACTTGTCCATGCGGCAGATAGTGCCAACAGGGAAATCTGCATGCCCCTGCCCCCTGAATGTGCCTGCAAGTGATGTCAGACGTCATAAATATCTGACATCTAAGTTACGAGCGCACTTCCAGATAGGGAGTGCTTTCAGACATTGCCATTCCGATGGTATGAGCATGCGCTCTACACAGCAACTGCTGTTGTCACGTTACCATTGACTTCATTGAAATTGTGTAGTACTGCTCGTACCACTCAGCAACACGCTGCAGCCTTTGTGTCACTTAAACCACTGTTGCACTGAGTTGCATTGGGGGTACTGTGGCCAGTCTCACTGACATTAATGGCCACTACAGCGGTGGAGCTGCGGGGAGGAGTACTGCAACATATATAGCAAGTAAGAAAATACTCCAATAATTTTGGTAGTACTTTTTCACTTACTCTTTGGTACTTTTTAATTTGCATAGCACAGAAAAGTTATTTTAACCATTTCAACCCACAGGCTGAGCTCTTACACAGCACACAATGAAAAGTATTTCACATATGGTTGCTGAAGAAATTAACTTCTTTGTGTTCTGTGTTAGTTTAGGCATTTTTGTCCAATTAGATCTTATTAGTAACAGTGAATAGACTAAGGCTAGTTACACACCAAGATGTTGCGTTAGGTGCTACGTTAAGGTCGCATAACGTGCACCTAACGCAACGCCTGGTGCTCTTCCATGTGGACGTCAGAGTGAGCCGCGTTGTGCAGCTCACTCTGGCGTCCGTGATGCATACTCTTGGACGCATGCGGCATCATGTGGTCCCGCCGGCCAATTGCCGCACAGAGCGGCCGCTCCAGGAAGTAAACACTGCACGTCACAACGTGCAGTGAATATTAATTAGCCATGTGCCTGGCCACTCTCCGCTCCTCCCCAACATTACTGAGCATGTGCAGACAGTCTAACGCGACTTAAGCCGCTGTAACGCTATAGTATGCTGCACTTTCTGAAGAACAGTGTGAACAGCCCACTTGTGTTACATTGCTGTGCGTTGGGGGAGCGTTCTAGGCTGCACTAACGTGCGCCTGTAACGTCCCTGTGTGGAAGCAGCCTAAAGGTGGCCACACACCATACAATTTTTTAAATATCTGTTCAATTTAAGAATTGCAATCAATGTTTCTGACTGTAACATTTCAAAAATATGACCAATGTACTACACACCTATGTTCAATTTCTCCCCAATTATGACAAAAATGATTGGATACTCTGACAAAACTGCTAGGGTGTGTATATTAATAAATTGGCAATCTAACACACACCGTAAAAATCAAGGAAAATGGGAAATCCGATCGGAATTTTTCAGTCGAATGAAAAAAAAAAGCTTTCGATTTTTTCGGGAGATCCGATCGTTTTTTATCGAATTACCGTAAAATCGGATCATTTTATTGTATCACGTGTGGCCACCTTAAAGGAGTGCTGTGCCAAAGCAGCTATCCACATAGTAAACGCTGATATTTAACCCTTTCAGTACCTTCTCCAAAAGTTAAACGTAGTTAAACTTATTATTTATTTTTTTTGGATCTAAATTATTTTTAATAAAGATTTTTTTCCCCATAAAGTTTATCATGCTGTGGCTAGTCTTTTAGAGCAGAGAGAAAGTTCTGAGTTTAGTTCCACTTAAACCAGCATGCCTGATGTCATACTGACACCACTGACAGCTGGATTTGGCTTAAAGTGACCCAGAGATAACAGCTTTTAAAGATTTTTACTTACCCAAGGCTTCCCCCAGCCCCAAAAGTATGGATACGTCCCACGCCATCCTCCCGCAGTCCTCCGTTAAGCTGCAAACAGCTCCCGGTATTCGGCTCAATCGGGCCCAGTCTGACTCAGTGACATCAGCTGGAGTCTTCTGCGCTTGTGCAGAAGATCCATGCATGCGCAGTAGGCCCCCTGCTAAGGTCACTGAGCCGAATATCAGAGCTGATCGCGGCTTAACGAAGGAACTCAGGAAGACAGCGAGGGACGCATCAGTGCTTATGGGGCTGGAGGAAGCCCAGAGTAAGTAAGAAATCTTTAAAATCTGTCATCTCTGGTACACTTTAAGTAAGGAACAATCTGGAGTAGCAGCAGTCTCCACCATAGTCGCCACTATGTAGCTTAGCCCACAGTTTTTAGAGAATAAGTAGTACTCATTGGTGAAATGATGGATGCTTTCTTTTTCTTAGTGACATTTGGAAAAAGCAAAGTAAAGCACCACCAATAAATATATTGCTACACTTTAGCGTGCCACAAAAGATACTTAAGAAAAAATAAAACTTGAAAATTACGTGGCATTTTACAATATATATTCCTGTAAACCAACCATTGTAAATAAGTTAACTATTTTTATTTGAAAATAAATCTACAAATATACTGCACACACACAGCAAAATATCTGCCAAATACTAAAAAGCAGATTATTAACAATTTTTAGATATACAGTTTTGCAGTGAACTCAATCACCCTGCTAAGTTTACTCTGCTTGGCTCCCCAAGTTACATGGATCCAGATACAAGGATAATATAACTAATTGACCAAAACATCAATGCACAGTAATACTCTGTGCATCAAGATATATTATAAAACCATCAGTGTAAAGCAAAAATGTATGTAACGCATACTGTTTTTGTTACCTCAAAAAAGGTGGAAATAAAAAGCAAAATATGGCAAGAGGAAAAGCGATGTTACTTAACTTATGTGGTTTGCTACAGTACATCTAGGTCCTGCAGGAATTCAGTTCCTGCCCAGGGACTTAGATATTTGTCAATGGCTGCGGATGGCAGCTGCTTGCTCCCGCACACGCTCCTGTGCGTGTACTTGCCGCCGCCCATTAGTGTGGAGATAAATATATGGGAATGCATTCCATTCCCGTAGAATCCTCCCTGGTTTCAAGTGGCCACCCTCCTTCCTGCTTCCTGTTTGACAGTGGCCACCCCCATTTTATCAAAGCCCCGCTGGCACCAAAATTGCTTGTTTTGAAAATGCATTTATATACAAAAGCATGTTTAAACATCATCCTCCAACAATATTAATCAATAGGATTATGTATAGTTGTCCTTTAACATTATTATAAATTTAATATTTTTATAGTTTTACATGTTTATTTGCTTTTGTGTAACTTGTTCACTTTGAATACAGTATATTTTGCTTTTTACAAATTTCTTATTTGCTCTTCATAACTTGTTAGCATTAAATGTTTTAAATTGTTAAAATGATTTTCTGTTTGACAAGGAGTATTATTTACTAACATTACTTTCCGCTTTGCTGACATCCCTCTGAGTCATTTCGCAACTTGAACCAGCAAATGGAATTGCAAAATTCAATACAATTTTATTTACAGCTGACAGAAGAGTTTCTGCTTGGACTTCCAGAATTTGCATGATCAAGTCTGACATTCCAGATACTAAAGTCACACACATTGGGTCTGTCTGAGACAGTTACTTCAACAAGCGGAATACAAAAAAGTTTTATTGAGTCTCACAAAAGCTAGAGAGATGTTATTGATGCTCATGAAGGGTGACATTCAGGATAATGCACACTCAACTTGAAGGTTTGTTGAACTTTAAAAGGGTTATAACAATGCAATCTAGTACAACTGCTGCTATCACTTTTCTAAAACCATAAGCGCAGCCATAAAAATGTGTAGCTGGATAGAACTGGATCGTTTTACCCATATATTTTGGATATATTATTTGCTTACTCATTTCGCATACAGAATTCTGAGAATAAACCCTTGTGATGTATAAAAGGGAAAAGTGAACATATGGATTAAATACCCAATAGTAATTAGCAAATATGGCCACTTTCGTTTCATCATATTTATTTGCAAAAATTTTATTTTTTTGTGAAAAAATATGGGCAAGAGAAAACTCACTTTTGCCAAATGCTTTGAAATCTATGGACATGCAAAAATGCATTTACTCTAAATGCACTGAAGTCCGTCACTATGAAAAAACACATATTTAAGAACGTTTTTTTTTTGTTAACATGGGAATCCTGGGAAAATTCATTATATTTTTGCAAAAATATTGAGTAGAGCGAAAAAGCTGAAAATAACATTGACAACAATTTAAGCTCATCCCTAAAGCCCAACTAAAGCCAAAGTCTTTGTCTTTCTTGAGTCTGTTAGGACCTCTGGGGGGTTAGTTGCTGCTGTCAAATGGTGACGAGACGTAATGGTGGCCAACTTATCTTTCCAAACAGTTCCCACTAGTGGAGAAACCTGGATGGATTACTTTCATTCAGTGTCTGCTTAATAAAAGTATCCCTATATTATCACTACATCTGTCCAACATAACCCAACCAGCAAAGTCAATTAAAGCGTACCTGAACTGACATGTGACAAATAAAATGTGCAGTGCCAAGCATACATATAACTAGGTGGTGTTCCTTTTTTCTCTTTTCCTTTTTGTAAGGGTTAATAATCCAGGTATGCAATGACAGATTGTCTCAAGTAGTTGAGCCATAGTGTAACTCTCACTGATAACTAATTACAATTCATAAAACTCTTGTAGGTAGAGAAGAACTTTTGAGTGCAAGGAATAGATAAAAAAAAGGTCAATAGTTCATAGATTGTCACTCTGGAACACTAAAAGACTGCATTTCAGAGACAATAAAAACATAAAATCTATTTTTTTCTTTTTTAAACACAGGATAAAACTGAGATTATAAAAAAAATCATATTTGGGAGTAGAAGATAGATATAATTGATGAATTTTCAGTTCAGGTTTGCTTTAATAAATAATTCCCTTCACTTACTGCACTGGTGATTACTTGGACTCTCATGGGAACCCTTTTGATCACCAGGACAGAAAGTGAATGGCAGCAATAAAATTGTGTTCTTACATGCTTTATTTTTAATTATTGTTTTTCGCTTGCCTTTGTAAAATTTAGTTCTCTACACCTGATGAGAAGACAGTCAGCAAAAAAGTCCTGAAGGAGGTTCCAACCCTTTCTCTATGTTTTCTAAAACATTTAGAAAAATGTATGTGGCATTTACTGTAAGTCTCTTCTTCAAGAGGCCCACTGTGATTATATTTGTAGATGCAGACATTTGCCACGAGATTGATTAAATCTTCTGAAGCAGTGTTTCTCAATATCATTGAAGTATGTTGATGACATTATGTCAAGTAGTCCTTGACACATTCACTTTTATTAGCAGGACAGTCAAACTGTGTATAAATTCTTTTCAACTGTTTTCTAGTGTATTCAACTCATCAAAAAGTATTTTGCAGCAATGTTTGTGTTTAATTTATTTTATCATTTTTCTATAGCTAATTGACCATTTCTAACAGAAGTATCCTCCAAACACGTCAGAAGTGCCTCATTGGGTTATGTTCCACATGTGAAGAACCAGTGCTTTAGAATAGTTTTCCCACTTTTTACATTGCTCATACTAGTCGACCCTTACTGCCTACTGTACATGAAGCATTGTTTCTTGCCATAATTGTTATGGTACTTTTGTAAACACTACATGGCCTGGAAATGAGATTTAGTTATCTACACACAATCGACAAAATAAAATAGTTGGTGTGAAGGTTAACTTCTTGCAGCAGCCAAGGTATGCATGTGAGGTGATTGTATGATTGGAGCAGGATCCTGCTGTTTTAATATTGTTTATATTTGCATTTGCAAATCTTTAGAAATAACTAATGATTATATAGAACTGGTACTGCCTTATCAGTTCATGAGCTCACCTTAGATACTCTTATACTGTATATTCATATTTTTTTGGTGTGAGGAATCACTAAACTGAGGTTGCAGCCAGCCAAATTAATGATATTTCTGTTACAGCATTATTACTCCAGGCACATCACTTTATCCTAAATTATTGTTTCTAGAAAATAAAAATGCATTTCACAGGGTATACACACTACAGGGTACCTTTTTAACCAGCCACACATTTCCAAATATTTGAGATAACTAACCTGACCATTATGTCATAACCTGCTTTTATCATTATTAACACTACGGGAGGTATAAACTCTTTCTTTTATAGTAGCTAAAATCCTTCCTTATTATTTTTCAAAACAGTTTATGATGATAGAAACAAAGATATTTATAAAAATATTTTAATCATTGATATGACCAAGAAGATACTTTTATTTAACATATCTTAAAATCCTTCTTAACGTGGAACAAAACCCAAACGCTAAACATTACATAAATCATTAACAGGCAGTAGTACTATTTATACTTCTTATTTATTTTTGGGTTCCAAGTTTGCTACCTCCTTGTGGTGGGACCTGGACAATGTCAAGTAAGGGTTAGCCTATTAGGGTGAGGTATAGTGGTGACTTTGTGGTGTCCAAGCCACTACGGTAGCCATGACTGCTTGAGACTCCGAACACAATAGCTAAAATGAAGATAAGACTGTGGAATTGCTGGTCTCCCGTTAGAAGTTTCTCTGGGTCGGATCAAGGAATGCTGTCTAGGTATAGCAAGTACTAGGGTAACCTGGTCTCAACCAAAAACGAGCTCTGCTAACACTGTGGAAGTCAAATTACAAAGCCTAAGGCAAGGAACCCTGACAGAAAATACGTGTGCCTGGAAGCTTTAGGAGGCAACCTATTATTACTGAATCTAAAGTGAAGGAAATCCAGACTGATCTTGTGTTGATAATGACTTTTGGAATAAAACAGAAAGCGAAAATTGGCTTCAGGAGTATTTTGACCCTGTGGGACACAATACACTGAAGCAATCGGTAAAAGACATGGAAGAATACAAACTTGATATATTAGGTCTTGGCAAGACAAGATAGAATAAAGATAAAAAAGGTTATATCTTTCTTTATTTTGGTAAAACTGAAGAAAGTTCTGAAATCATAAATGGTGCTGGAATCCTCAGTAACAAAAATGCAAAGAGAAGTCTTATGGAATGGACACCTATCTCTGATAGAGTGATGACGGCCCGCTTTTGATCACAGGTGAGAAATGAGACCTTAATCCAGAGCTATGCACCAATTAATTCATCAGTCCTAGAGAACAAGGAAGAATTTTACCAAAAATGACACAAAACTATAAGCAAGGATAATAAGATAGATTAAGCAAAAATAATGGGAGATATAAAAATGGCAAAATTGCAACTGACAAGGAAGGACAAAACATTACATACATTGGTGGGAGGCAGCAGTACTAGTTACAGTCTAGTCCGGTTTCTTCGCTTTCTATAGTGAAAACTGATAGAAACTTTGGCCTGGGCTCTTGATCTAATGATTATCTTTATAAATGGTGAGCAAAAATGGGCAATTTGTTTTCAGGCAAATAACAGGAGATAGAAATAAGCAGCACCCCCAGTAAAGATTTCAGATGACCCTGCAGTATAAGAAAAAAGATATAGGTCTCTTCCCCAGTATATGTAGCTAGAGGTCCCCTTAGTATAGGCAGCCAGTTGCCGTCCTTCCCCTACATCCTAACTAATACAGTGGCTGGTTTCTGTGCCCAGGCATGTGTGTTTCGCTGTACTGCGCAGGCGCAGTGCTGAGGCAATTAAAATCAAGCGAAGGGTAGTCGCACGCAATTTGGGTGGGTGTGCTTGAGTCGTGCGTGCTTCCCTAGTGCCCATTATACAATGTACTGTAGGGACTAGTTATATTATAAAATAAGTCACAGTACAGCCAGGGGCGTAGCAATAGGGGTTGCAGAGGTTGTGACCGCATTGGGGCCCTTGGGCCAGATGGGCCCCCGAAGGGCCCTCCTTCAACTACAGTATTAGCTCTCTATTGGTCCTGTGCTCATTATCACTACTATAGATACTTTGATTAGTGGTAATCATTAACAAACTGTTCCCATCCCCTTCTTGCACCTTTGTAAAAGGCCCATTGTAAAACTCGCATCGGGGCTCACAGCTATGCCACTGAGTTCATCAATACATACCCCCCCCCCCATTACATTATAAAATAAGTCACACAGCAGTAGGTGCCCTCTCCTTCCTCCCTATATTACATTATAAATAGACACACATATCCTTCCCACCGAATACACATCCACAGCACAATGCACACACAGCACAACACACACAGCACAACACACACAGCACCACGCACACACACACAGCACAACGCACACAAGCACAACACACACATACACACACCATAATACACATAAAGCACAACACACACGCACACAGCACAATACACACACAACACACACAAAGCACAACACACACCAGGTCTGATGGGCATAGGATCATTGCTACACACATTCTACACACATTCTTCAAGTCCTGATAAGCCCTGAGTGACCTCTGGCTGCATCATAACACACAACACACAACACAACACACACATAAAGTACAACATACACACAGCTCAACACACATAAACAACACAAAACACAGCACAACACACCACACACAGCACAACACACCACACACAGCACAACACAACACAACACACACAAAGCACAACACACACCAGGTCTGATGGGCATAGGATCATTGCTACACACATTCTTCAAGTCCTGATAAGCCCTGAGTGACCTCTGGCTGCATCAACATCTGTCTTTCTCACCTGGCCAGTGCCCCCTTGCTACTCGCACTATTACACACAGAGACAGTATGCATTGCTGAAGACATTTTGCAGCATGCTGGGGCCTTTGGTCTTTACCCCCACCAAACCCAGAAGTACGCACCATGTGGGGCGGAGCTCCCACATGTGGCAGCAGATGCAGCTGTGGGACAATTGAGGAACAGAGTGCTGTGGAATGCAGATGTCTGGAGGTGATTTGTGTGTCCTCCTGAGCTCAGGGTAAAGCATGGCCATGCTGCTCCTCCCTCCGGAATTGTGCGCGAATAACCACCTGCCTCGTCCACCCCTAAAAACGGGTCTGATTTTCTGTTGTAATAGCATTCTAGTAAAACATGCAAATACCTGCAAATACCTCAATTGAGTTTTCTAAACCTACTCTAATTCTGAGTCGACATCGTTTACCAAGATGCGGGGGCGTAGCAATAGCCATAGCAGCTATAACAGCTGCTTTGGGGCCCTGGAGCAAAAAGGGCCCAGGTGGTACTTAATGTATTCACCATTAGGGCGTGGCTTGGTGCGTCATGGAGATGGCTGCCTGAACGTTGAGCTCCCGCACTCGATCCGCTAGAAGCTCCTGTTCCAGCGTTATTTGACCAGCTATTTTGCTATGAGGAGCTCCCACAGGCTGCAGAACACCTCAGTCTAAGCTGGCCAGACCCTCTCCGCATCTCAGAAAACAGTGCCAAGGATATTCCGTTCTCAGCGAGCAAACAACCAGGCCTCCAAGATGGCGCCGCAGAAGGAAACACGAGCTTCTCAGCCCTTATCGGCCTTACCACCCGCTTCAAGCACGCAGGTCAGTGACAGACACCATACCCCACCAACGCTAGCTGACATTAAAGCCATGGCGGAAGATATAAAATCCTCCCTGCATACTGCCATTGCAGAGGTCCGCATGGATGTAGCTACGCTGGGTAACAGACTGCTCAATTTGGAAGCCGATGGCTCCAAGTGTGACACTCAAATAACCACCCTAAAGATAATGGCAAAACGCCACAATTCTCGCCTGGCAGAACATACCCGCCTCATAGAAGACCTCGACAATCGTGGGAGAAGATGCAATATATGGGTCAAGGGTGTCCCTGAGTCGGTGGCAGCAGAGCAGACACAGCAGGCCCTATCCGCCATTTTTAATGATCTTCTCGAGCACCCCTCTGACTCCATGATTGATTTTGTGCGTGCTCACAGGGATTTGAAACCTCGGGTGCGGAGGGTGAACAACCCAGGGATATTATCTGTTGCCTGGCGTCATTTACTTTGAAAGAGGACATAATGCGGGCGGCAAGAATCCAGGACAAGATACTGTTTAATGATAATTCTAATACACCTTTACCAGGACCTTTCTTTGATTACCCTGTCTAAGAGACATATTTTGAAGCCATTGCTGCAGGCTATTAAGACAAAAGGCCTAACCTACAGATGGCAGTTTCCATTTGCACTTACTGTGAGCTTGGGCGGGAATATATACACACTGCGCACGGCGGCGAGTGTACCTGATTATTGTCAGGACTTAGGCCTACCTACAATTACTATTCTGGATTGGGACTGTGATCCTTTAGTTACTAACCCTGCAGTACCAAGGGGGGAGAAGTCTCGATCATGCCGAGACTCGGATAATCGTGAAGCATCATCCTCTAATGGGGACTCCCCATCGGCCAAAAGGCCTCCGACCCCTATTCAGAATAACCCGGACCTAAGTGACGAGGACTGATTACTACATCAGGGTATGACTCCTCAGTTGTTCCTGCATTTATCCATATGTTCCCTGATTTTCTCTGGAACTGTCACTTCTATCCTTATGGTCCCCCATTTTGGGCATCTGAAAGTACTTTATATCTAATATCCCTCCAGATATTCAGTTAGACTCTGGTTGTGCTACGGATCCATTCCATTTACATGAACATTTCTTTTGCCTTTCATTCCTGGCTCCCCTACACAGATGGGCTTAAAACTACCTTGCCCAGCTACTGGCCTCTTGAGAATGTCCATTTACAGTTTTTTTCGAATGCTTACACACTAAAATTACAACTTTCCCACAATTTACAGAACCTAACACTCAAAGAGCAAAATACATTCTCAAATAGGCACAACTATAAGCACATTGTCAACTTCACACTTTTTGCAAAACTCTACACACAGTGATTTTCAAAACACTAAACACAATTTGTGTACATTTGACTCAAA
The DNA here is from genome assembly GCF_040937935.1 of Hyperolius riggenbachi. Taxonomy (NCBI): domain Eukaryota; kingdom Metazoa; phylum Chordata; class Amphibia; order Anura; family Hyperoliidae; genus Hyperolius; species Hyperolius riggenbachi. The sequence goes on along the minus strand of NC_090650.1, from coordinate 140,404,166 downwards.
AGTCATTTATATAGACACTTCCTTGCAATATCAAAGCAAAGGCTCTCAAATGAACACTCACATGAGCCAATTGGTTAAACGCAGTCACCAGGTGTGCACACACAACACTATAAAACACTATAAAAAGGCAACAAGATGCCTATCTTCAACAAAAATGGATGGTGTCAGAGCAAGAGGGAGAGTGCGGATGGGAGGAAGCATCCAGACAGAACAAGGTGAAGGTGGAGGCAGAGACAGAGGGAGAGGAAGACCCGGAGGAGGCATAAGACGTGGTGCACATTGGCATCAGTAGTTTGCGCATTTCATCAAGAGAACAGGTGAGGAACCTATCTTCTATCAGCAGTGTAGTACTGTGTGTAGGAAACTTTTGTGAATACTTCACATAAATCGATACTACTCACACTGGGTGGTTGTCCAATTGCAACTGGATTTTTAGATTTTGAAGAAACCCATCGCCACCCAGGTCTTTACTGTAAAGGTGGGTACACACATCAGATAAAAGTCTGTGTGAAATGAAAGATCACAGAATAATGTTACCCCCTACCATGTAGTATGAGAGGATATCCACACAGACTATTCTATTGAGCTGAACTCCCCATCAGATAAAAATCTGTGCAAGATGCTGCACACAAAGATGCGGTACACATGCAAAAGATCAGTTCCAGCAAATTGCATTCATAGTTAATATTTTTTTTTCAGCCCAGAACTGAATTATTTATGTTTTTACAGTTAGCCTAAGGGCCCATTTCCACTAGAGCGAATCTGCATGTGTTTTCTGCATGCAGATTTGCATAACCAATACAAGTGGATGGGCCTGTTTCCACTTGTCAGGAAGTCTGTGCGGTCTGCTGTGCAGAAAAAATCTGCACAGAGCCATCAGAATTCGCATGCCGCACACCCGCACGCGAATCACCGCTAATGTAATGTAATAGGAAAACCGCAAGCATGTTAGCCTTGCGGTTTTCCCGGTGTTTCTGCATGTAAACCCATGTCAATGCTTGCCGGCATTGACATGGTTACAGTAATATCGCGTAGCACAAACCGCGTGTGATTCCGCGTGAAAATCTGCATGGAAACGCGAATGAATCCGCACCTGCATGCGGATTCGTTGACACGTTTTCCGCGACATGATCGCAACGCACAAGTGGAAACGGGCCCTTAGAGTACAAAGGTATATTTAGCAAATACAGTATGATAACTGTAAAAAGTTTTTTTTGCTTACTGTAAATAAATGTTTTTTTTTTAAATTGTCACAAACGGACTTGAATAGATGAAAAGCAATACAAATTTTCAATGGTCTGAATAACTTGTACCATATAGTGTTGAAGAATGTATTTTTACACTTTCTCTATGGAAAACATTGTTTTAAGTTAAACATTGGAGTGTTTAAATGATTTAAACAGAATCTGCTCATATGATGACATGTTTATCTGTTTGACAAGAAAATAAGGTTTTGGCAAGAAAGTGTACAGTTTTGACTAATGTGGTCCATTTTGCACATAATCTGAGGTGTTTTGCTACTTGTGTGTGGTGTTGTGAAAATTGTGTGAAGTGTTTTGAAAAATTTTAAATTTTTTTGAAAACTGCTTAAGCAATTGTAAAAAACTGTAACCCATTTGTGATAATAACCTGTTGTGATGTTATAAATATTCACTGCATAGTATTGGAGGGGAAAAGAAAATGTTTATGATTCTGTGGTGCTAGTGTCCGGGTCTATATTAGGATGATTTAAGCCTAAAAATGTATGCCTAGCTAAGTAAGTTGTTTTCATAAAACTAGAATACAGTGCTTCAAATTGGAGACTAGGATTTGGGCAGGTCTTACTTCTATTCTGTTTATAATATATATTGTGGGTCATGCTTTCCCGGGGGGGGGGGGGGGCTGGGGTAGGGGGGGTAGGGGTGTAGGGGCGCTGCTCTGGGACAATCCTTTTTGTTGTCCCTCTTTTTGGGTGGCGCCTTGTGGGTAGGCGGGGCCCCCTCCCGGGGGAGTAGGATTTAGACGGGGTTGCTATACCATACACATTTATTATGATGGTCTGAATAATCTTTATTGTAGATGCTTATGCTCCTCAAACGATTTAATCTGTTACGGTTAAATCCCAGTATTCCTGCTGTTTGCGGATACAGCGGGTTTTCTATGTTCCTATTGTTACCTTGTTTATTGTAATTTGAGTTCAGTCTTCTCTAGACGTCCACCAAACCCCCTCACGGTGTGTTTGTTAATGCACTGACCTTTCTTCCCACTACAGTGTTAGGTGCGTCTCTCCAAGTCGTACCTACGTGAGTTATTATACATGCGTTCTTACAGAATCAACCTATGGGATATTTCTCTGTCCCTGTCTTTTTCTTTTTCCTTTTCATCCACTTTTCTTTTTCTTGCTGTCACTCCTCAGCAGGCTGTGTAAAGACTGGAGATATAATGGTTCCATATTCCACACACGAGCTGCCAAGATCTGGCATGTTAGCCTGGAAATTCATGTCCCTTAACGTGAACGGTATGAATACCCCTGAGAAACGGTCCTTGATTTTTGACTATATCAGAAAAGAAAAAGTGCAAATTGCTTTTCTACAGGAAACCCATCTTAGAACCTCGCATATTCCAGGTAGATTTGATCCTCGATTCCCTGTGGCGTTTCTCTCCACCTCTCCGAGCTCTAAAACTAAAGGTGTATCCATCTTTATACGTAAAGTCATTCCATTTGTACTGGAGGAGGTGGCGAGGGATCCAGAGGGAAGATTTCTCTTTGTAAGGGGGAAGATAGGAGAGAGAACAGTGACCTTGGCCTCACTATATGCACCCAACAAACAGCAGCCTTCCTTTTTGGCCTCTACACTTACTAAACTCTCAAATTTTTGCAGTGGTATTCTGGTGTTGGGGGGAGAATTTAATGTTCCTCTTAATCCTCTACTGGATTGCTCAGGTGGTTCCTCCACACTCTCCTATAGAGCTCTAAGACTAATTAAATCGCGTTTGCAGGATATGACTACACTTTTTTTTCTTCCCTGCACAATAAATACACAAGAATCGATTATTTGTTCATAACCCAGAGAGACCTATCTCAGGTTAGTGAAACTTCTATTGGACTGAGGTTAGTCTTGGATCATGCTTCGGTTTTTACCAATACCACTCTCCAAATTCCAGACAAAATGGCTAAATCATGGTGCTGGAGACTTAATGCTCATCTTTTGTCTGAGAGAGGCAGAGTTGAGGAAACCATGCGTGTGCTGGATAACTATTTTCTCATAAGCAAATGAGCAGACAGCTCCGGAATTCGCCCATAAACCTGTCATAAGAGGACATTTCATACGTGTGGGTGCAAAGCTTAAAAAAGAATGGGAAGAAGGCATCAATACCCTATCCAATAGAATTCTTGACTTGGAAAGTGTACATAAACGTTCCCTAGCTGTACAAACTTTAGAAGAACTTATCTCTGCTAGGACTATGCTAGACAAATTGCTTTTTACAGAGGCTAAGAGGAAGATTATGGCAAGCAAAAGTGTTTTCTATGAGATGGGAAACAAGAGCGGAAAATACTTAGCCAGAGCCTTAAAGGGGAACTTCAGCCTAAACAAACATACTGTTATTAAGTTACATTAGTTATGTTAATTAGAATAGATAGGAAAAAATAAACTTTTACCCACCCTGTTTTAAAAGAACAGGCAAATGTTTGTGATTCATGGGGGCTGCCATCTTTGTCATGGGGGCAGCCATCTTTTTGGTTGAAAGGAGGTGACAGGGAGCATGAGACAGTTCCAACTGTCCTGTGTTCTGATAACCCCTCCCAGCTGCACAGACTAGGCTTCAAATGTGAAATTCAAAGTGTAAAAAAAAAAAAATTGCACCAAAACAGCAGAACGAGAACAACAACATCAGAAATCCCATCATGCTTTGCACAGCATAAGGTGAAAACTGCCCGGGCAGTTTTCTTATGTGCAGCTAAAAATGAGGCTTGTATAAGAGAAAAAAGTTCTGATACTGTGAAACTGTTAAAGAAACACCAGGCCTTTTCAGTGCTGCTGAGTCGATTTTTAGTCTGGAGGTTCACTTTAAGGAAACAGTCATACCAAAATCATATCCACTCATTGGTGGATAAAAGACAAGCTAAAATTGTGAAGTCAGAGGAGATTGTGGAGGAATTTAGGCTTTCTATCAAAACTTATACAACCTTCACCCCGGACAACTATCGCCCAATGCCAGAGCTATCAGGGAAAGTAAGTTAACAAACTTCCTTTCCACTTACTCTTCCCCCTTGCAACTCTCCCAAACAGATAAGGAAGCCCCCATATTGGAAGATGAGTTTCTGTTGGCAGTTCAAAGTTTAAACTCAGGCAAAGCCCCGGGCCCGGATGGCTTATCCTCTCAGTACTACAAGCTTTTTGGTAACAAACTGGCCCCAGCTTTTATTGATGCGTTCAACTCTGTTGATCAAGACTCTCTCCCATCTTCCCAATTTCTGGAGGCACACATAACCGTCATCCCAAAACCCGGGAAGGACCCTCAGTTATGTGGCAACTATAGGCCTATTTCCCTGCTGAATTTAGACACTAAGATATTGGCAAAAATCTTAGCAAACCGCCTTTTACCCCACATTCCTAACCATATAGAGGCTGATCAGACAGGTCTCATCCCTGGCAGAGAAGCCAAGAATAATGTAATGCGCACAGTGGTATCATGGCTTACACCAGGAAAAACTCCATTAAATCCTTTATGTTATCTACGGACACAGAAAAGGCATTTGACAGGGTGGCATGGGATTATATTCACGAGGCACGCCACCCTGTCGAGCCTGGGACTTGGCATTTCAATGAGAACCTGGATAGGTCTACTGTATTCTAATCCCTCCGCGAGAGTGAAGGCCAATGGCCTCCTCTCACAGCCACTCCAAATCCACAATGGGACTCGACAGGACTGTCCCCTGTCTCCCCTGATATACATACTAACAGTAGAGCCTTTCCTAAATGCCATCAGATCAGATACATTGATTAATGGGATAACCACGGAATCTACACATCATGTGGTTGCTGCTTTTGCAGATGACCTGCTTTTTTACCTTCAGGACCTACTGGTTTCTTTACCAAACCTCATTCGCAGATTTGAGGAATTTCAGAATCAGAATCAGAATCAGAATTTATTCGCCAAGTACAACGGTGGATTGTACCCGGAATTGGTTTTGGCGCATACAGGGTCGTTGGTGAAAAAACAAGAAATAGCATACAGTTAAGCATGGCACATACATAGACATAGGACAAGCATACATAGGACATTACATCTTGTGCGTACAATTACGCAGAGTGCAGCATCGCATACAGTTAAGCATGGTACATACATATAAACAATAAAAGCAAAAATAAAAAGCAAAAACAGAGAGCATTACAGCATACACGTACAGTTAATGTAATACAAGCATAGCAAAGCATACACTGATAGCAGGAACAGAAAAGAGTGGGACTGGAGGAGCAGCCTGAGAGCTGATATGAGCGCTGCCATTTTCGGCACTGGACGCTACTCAGCGACATGCTCCCAACAAGACAGGTGCTACCGATTGTCCGCGAAAGTAGAGAGAAAGGAACTGAGAAAGCAGAGGGGGGGGGGGGCATCATGATGGAGGCAGACAGCAGAGTTCACTCAGACCAGGTTGGCCGAGGAGTAGCGCTCCTGATTTCAAGTCCGCATGGCTGGGTACTGAAGGTACAGACACAGTGGGGGCCCTGTGGGGCCAGGGGCACCTTTGGGTGGTGGATGTGGGCCCGGCTGGACAGCAGTGGTGGACAGGCCAGGGGGGTTTACCTTTGGTGGTGGCAGGATGGTGGCAGGGCACTGATGCCCAGATGCAGCAGCCAGCTCCACTGGGAGGGGGGCAGCAGATGCCCAGATGCAGCATCCAGCTCCCCTGGGAGGGGGGCAACATCATCTCCTCTGTGGCTGCATGGTAGCCTAGCTACAGAAGGTAGACTTGCCATTCCGGGGCAGCGACAGTGGACAGTCACATGGCGGCGAAACAGCTGCAGCCCACGTGGACAGGCCAAACCCAGGTCTCCTGGCTGATCAGTGAGGCAAAAGGAGCCGGAGCCTCAGAGCGCAGCCGCTGGCAGGTGGCAATCACCTCAGTGGCACTGAGAGTGGGGGACCAGGTGGTGGAGGGCGGCATCACCTCAGTGGCACTGTGAGCGGGGACCCGGTGGTGGAAGGCGGAAGATACCCGGCGGTAGAGCTCACTCGACGGTGACTGAGGCTGTACCTGTCCGGCGATCCGACTCCGAAGTCTCCTGGCCTCCCAAGATGATCCCGTGGGCAGCGGCAGCAGTGGGTCCACGTCTGGACTCCCCTGACTAGGGGAGTGTGCTCTTCGGCTGAACCCGGCATGCTCCACAAAATGAGGGTGACATGCCTCTCAACATCTTCTATTTCCAACCTCAAAATTAATTTTCACAAGTCCCAGGCTCTAAACATATCCTTGGAGCGTGATATGGTGGCACTTTGCAAAACCTCATTTGCTTTCAAATGTGAGTCACAAACTCTTCGATATTTAGGGATAAACATTCCTTATTCCCTTTCAGCGCTCTTTTCCACTAACTTTGACAATCTTGCCAAAACTTTGAAAATGGACATAGCTAAATAGGGAACCCAGAAAAGCTTATCGTGGTTTGGGAGAATGGCTTCTGTAAAGATGAATATGCTTCCTAGATTCCTGTATATAAGCCAGTGCCTACCAACTCTTCCATCTAACTTTCTAAAAGATCTCCAATCCCATATCAACAGGTTTATTTGGGGACAGAAACCACCGAGAATAAAGCGTACAACCCTCACTTTGCCAAAATATATGGGTGGAATGGGTCTTCCCGACTTATTCAAATACCACCTTGCATCCCAGTTGACCAGGGTGGTGGATTGGTCTTGTTTTTCAGCCCCCAACAAATGGGTTCTGGTGGAACAAGCGACTGCACAGATCAGCGCCCCAGCCATTGGTTGGCTCAATACCACAAACAAGTTGAGACTGAGTTGGAATAACCCACTACTGATCTCAACAGTTACCAGCATGAGGAGATGCCTACCTGCCATGAAGCTGACATCCTTCCCGGGGAAACTCACCTCCCCTTTCTGATAACCCAGCCTTCACACCCCCTGTTGACATACCATTTCTTCAAAATTGGCCAGATAATGTTAGAGATACGGGACATATTTTAAGAATCTTGAGTGAGGTAAAGTGGGAACCTGGTGATATAATGTGTGTGGCGGATGTTAAGTCTCTCTATACGATTATAGATCACAGCAAGGGAGTTGAGGCGGTTAGATACTTTTTAAATGAATTGACAGATATTCCTAAAGATCAAATTGAATTTATTGGGGAATCCATCATGTTTATTTTAACTCATAATAATTTTTCATATGAGGGTCAACACTTTTTACAGCGTATTGGTACTGCGATGGGGATGAGGTTCGCTCCGGGGTTCGCCAATTTATATATGGCCTATTGGGAGCAAAAGGTTTTGGAGGGCCAGGGGGGCCCCGGGGCGGACCTCGTCCTCTGGAGACGTTTTATAGATGATGCAATTTTCATTTGGAGAGGGGGAGAAGAAAGTCTAAAACGCTTTTTGGGATGGATTAATATAAAAAATGAATATAACCTGGAATTTACTTATGAATACAGTAGAACTACAGTAAATTTTTTAGATCTGAATATTTATATAGATGAAGGACAGATTAAGACAAAAACCTTTTTTTAAAAAGTTGATACTAATAGTTTTATATACCTTGATAGTTGCCACATGTTAAAGTGGCTCACAAACATCCCAAAAAGCCAATTTATGCATATAAGACGCAATTGCACTGAAACTGAGGATTATAATGAACAATCGGTTATATTAAGAGAGAGGTTTGCGGAACGAAAATATGACACTGTCAAATTAGAACAGACATTGAATTTGGTAAGAGATTTGAATCGAGAGGACCTATTAAAGGCTAAGGGTGGGAAAGATACACATCCGCTACCCAGTATTAAGATGAAGTATAATCAGCAATCTAACGACATAAAAAGGATTGTTGAAAAACACTGGGAGATCTTGCAGAAAGATAAGACGTTGAATGGAATCTTAACAGAGAAACCAAAATATATCTTTAGTAAAGCAAATTGTATTGGGAATATAATTGCTCCAACTGTTGGGGAACCACAAATAAATAAAGATAAAAATAGGAATGGCTCCTTTAAGAGGAGTGGATTCTGTGTTCCTTGCAAAAATACGAAATATCATGCACCGATATACAATTTTGAGTCACAAGTGACACATGAAAAGTATAATATAATGGGCGAACTAAATTGTAATAGTACTGGAATAATATATGTCATAGAGTGTGGCTGTAAGAAGCAATATATAGGTAGGACAAAAAGGAAACTCCTCTCTAGAATAGGAGAACATGTAAATAATATTAAAAATGGAAATGAAAAACAACCACTTAGCAAGCATTTTAAAGAATACCACGGAAAAAGTCTAGAGACCTTCAGGTTCTTTGCTATACAGAAGGTGGAAAGAGATTGGAGGGGTGGCAATTATATTGATAAAATGTCACGGAAAGAAACAGAATGGATCTACACTCTGAATAGCGGAGCACCGCTGGGACTGAATTCAGACATTGAAATTTATGCATTTTAAACAATTTTCGCTGATTAGAAACATAGTAACGAACGACACGGAGAGAGGTGGGTGGAGCAATAGAGTATAAGAAGTTACACAGCCAATGGGAGGACGCCCTGAAGAAGGTAGGCGGAACCTACCGAAACGCGTTGGCTATTGGCTCAGAAGTGTGGTGACGTCACCCCCGGACTCCGTGTGTTGCAAAGTGCGCCGAGACGGAAGTCCGTGTGTAGCCTATGTTGCAGTGATCTAGCAGTGAGTTACCGGCCGGGACTCAAGCGGACTTCACATCTAAAAGACACTGGAAACTCCTTTCGCCCCCCTCCTCTCTCTGAAGTAACTGGAAGCGATCAGCGCTAACCAGCGCAGTAACCGTGAGTTAGCTACTGAGGTAGCAGAAGAACCTATACGATTTAATACATTTTTAGAGGAATGATATACAAGTCCTATGAACTGTGGAATATTGAATTTTTATCACATGTTTTTCCGACCGACAACTAAACGCTGATTTGAAAGACATAATAACGCTAAGTGGAAGGACATTATTGCAGAGTGAAAAGTTCTGCTACGCAGAGGGGATTAACCTTGGAGATTTGAGTAACAAACAGTTTAAAGGAGAAAGGGAGTTTGATTATTTTAATCAGATGTTTGCATGCATGAGGCAATTTGGCAGCATAGAAATCTAGCCAGTGGATCCTGAAATCTCTTTTTTTGATATCCAGGTATATGACTAGAAGGAGGCTGAAATTAGGTTCAGAGTGTGCATGGTAATCAATTGATGTGTTTTAATAAATGTTGCATTGATTTTATATACAGAGGCGCATGAGTTTCATTATCTATGATCTCAACAGTTACCAGCATGAGGAGATGCCTACCTGCCATCAAGCTGACATCCTTCCCGGGGAAACTCACCTCCCCTTTCTGATAACCCAGCCTTCACACCCCCTGTTGACATACCATTTCTTCAAAATTGGCCAGATAATGGGTGCCCTAGAATTAGAGATTTTATCACCTCACCACAAATTCAATTAAAACACTCACTGAAATGAGCCAACTCAGAGAGGATGTCAAACTTACTAACTGGCAATACTTCCAAATACGCCACTTTCTGAACTCGTGTAGGAAAGTCTGTACATTGTTAAAACCTCTGTCGCCTTTTGAACGTTTGGCACTGGGTAAGCCCCCAAATAGCCACTTGATTTCCCAAATCTACTTTATGTTGTTCACTACACTTAGCGACCAGACACTAAAGTTCCAGGAAGATTGGGAAAAAGACCTTGGCCTCTCACTCACGGAGGAGCAGTGGGATAAGATCTATGCACTAAACCACAGGGGGTCTCTCAATGTAAACATGCAAGAACTGGGATACAAGCTTATCTCTAGATGGTATAGAACCCCGGTACTACTGCACAGAGTTTCCCCCTCAGTTCCTGATGTGTGTTGGAGATGGTGGGGGGGGGGGGGCATAATAGGGTTCACTGTTACATATCTTTTGGAGCTGCCCATTGTTAGTACCTTTCTGGAAAGAGGTCCATAGACTGATGGAACACATTTCAGGCTTCAAAATCCGGTTTCTGCCAGGCACTCTCCTTCTCCACGACACAGAGGACTCAGTCAAGTCTTACAAAAGATCTTTAATATTACACATGTTGAATGCTGCCCGCTCCTTGATACCAATCAATTGGAAATCGGTACATCCCCCTTCTGTGAAAGCCTGGATCAGGAGAGTGGACTCAATTGAGGTTCTAGAATCCCTGATTCTGCATTCCCAGTACCTATCAGAACGATATATGATGACTTGGGCTGTTCGGGTAGACTTTCAATATTCTGAAGAGTACAAAAATATTTTGAATCAATAATGCTGTTACTGTCATACGTTGTTGTTACCATTGCACTGCTCTATTGAGTGATACCACCATCTCCTTCTTAACTCTTTCCTCTTCTTTTTTCTACATATTCCTTCTTACCCTATCTCTGTCCTTTTCTTTTTTTTTAAATATTCTTTATTTTTGAAATGAAAAAGAATCATTACAGAGTAATACCATGTACAGAACCGTTTTTTTTTAAAGATGCGATTATAACAATACTGATAATAGGAATAAAGAAAAAGAGAGTATCCGGTCACTAAGCGAACATAACAGCATGTAATAAGGTGCTCTACATCTAAAAATATAGACACCGGACTTCTCTCCTCCTACTCCACAGTCCGCTAAAAGTCTGAGGCAAGATTAGAGAGATATGATACCTTTTGCCTTTGACAGTGGGGCATAGTTTTGTATAAAATGGTCCTAGTAAGGACTCATAAAATATGCAACATACACTTTTATTCAGAGGTAGGCTATAGTTATGTTCAAGGGAGGAGTAAGCATTATAAGATAAGGAAAGAGAGGAAAAAAGAAAATAGAGGAGTATAGGAAAAAGAGTGAGTCCCCAGAGAGCGAGCTCCGTGGGTAACAGGAAAGAAGAGTAGGTATGATTCATCAATGGACTTACATCGGTCCGATCCATCTTGACCTCGTGTTATCTACATGCTCACAGAAGTTTGCCTGAGGGATTAAGTTATCCCTATCGCGAGGGGAAAGGATAGTGGATTTAAGGTTTCAGGGGAATCCGTCTGTAGTCATCTCACTCTAAAAACACATTCCAATGGATCCAAGTTCGAGAGAAGGCCTCTTCTCTGTCATATAGGGTATGAGTCATAGATTTCATCTGGTAGATGTCTTTTATTTCGTTGATCCATTCTCTTAAAGATGGTGCTGTTTTGGATTTCCAGTGTCTGGCAATAAGAACTCTCGCTGCTTGTATCAAGTGACGAGATAAAGAGCGTTTACATTTTTTGAAGGGTTTTGGAGTGTTATGTAGCAAGTAATAAGAGGGGTCTTCGATTGGATCTCCATCAGTTAAAATTTTTATATATTTTTGAACGTGTTGCCAAAATGGTCGTATAGATTCACAACTCCAAAAGATGTGGAGCAGAGTTCCCACTTCTTTCTCACATCTCCAACAACTAGGGCTAGTGTTAGGGTATATTTTACTGAGTTTGTTGGGAGTGAGATACCACCTGGTTAAAATCTTATAATTAGATTCCTTGATTCGAGAAGTCAGGGAAGCTTTTTGATTGAGCGTGAGTATATTTTGCAAACGGTCCTCTGTAAAAGAACAGTTAAGCGTATGCGTGGGGGCTTGCGTTTCCAGATGAAATGAGCAAATAATTTTCTAAAATATTTAAAGTGTTCATTTGGTAAAATGATCGGTATAGTTTGATAAAGATATAACAACCTCGGTAGAATATTCATTTTACCGATACTAATTCTTCCTAGCCAGGAGAAGTATGGTTTATCCCATCGCTGTAAATCAGATGATAAGGTTTGCATTAAGGGGGCGTAATTAAGTTTGTAAAGATCTGATAGTGAGGAAGGGATGCGGATTCCAAGGTAAGTGATAGCTTGGGGAGGCCAGTGATAAGGAAAGTTTTCTTTAAGCAGGCTGCATACATTCCCGGGCATAGAAATCCCCATAGCCTGGCACTTGTCTGGGTTTATCTTGAAATTCGAGACTTGTTGGTAAGCTTTTAATTCTACTTCTAATGAAGGAAGGGAGATATGAGGATCTGTCAGGTAAAAGAGCAGATCATCCGCATTGGCCGCCACCTTGTGCTCCGATGAGGGGAGTTGAGGGCCCTTAATGTTTACATTTTTGCGAATCTTTCTCAGAAAGGGCTCCAACGAAAGGGCGAATAGTAAAGGTGAAAGGGGGCAATCCTGTCTAGTGCCGTTAGCTATAGGGAAAGGGGTCGAGACAACACCATTGACACGGACTTGTGCTGTAGGAGTAGAATAAAGTGCCATAATCCATTGCAGCATATTCTTGCCCAAACCTATGTGGTGGAGCGTGGACTCCAAAAAGGCCCAATCCACTCAATCAAATGCCTTTTCGGCATCGGTGGAAAGAAGTAGGAGAGGAACGTGATCTATGCACCCATTGTATAATATCTACCGTGCGTATGGTGTTGTCTCTGGCTTCCCTGCCGGGTATGAACCCTGCCTGATCAGGGTGCACCAGGGAGTCCATAAAAGGGGAGATCCTGTTTGCCAGAATTTTGGCAAACAGTTTCAGATCGGCATTAAGAAGAGAGATGGGGCGATAATTAGAGCACAAGGTGGCGTCCTTACCCGGTTTAGGAATGACTGCTATGTGGGCAGCTAGCATATCTCTAGGTAAGTGGAGAGGAGGTGTATCTTCATTGGTCCGGGCATTAAAGAAAGATGCCAGCCTAGGGATCAGGATATCGCCAAAAGCCTTATAATATTCGAGCAGAAGACCGTCAGGGCCTGGGGCCTTACCTGCGTTTGAGGATTTTATGGCCAATCTAATCTCGTCTTCGGTAATAGGGCTTTCTAAATCTTGGGCAATTTGATCCGTCAGTTTGGGTAAATCGGCCATCCTTAAGTAGGTCGCAATAGCTTGGGATTTCGACTGGCTAGGAGAATTTGCACCATAAGAAGAGAGGTTATATAAGGAATGATAATAATTTCTAAACACTTTTGCTATAGACTCGGATCTTTGTTTTTTGATTCCCGAGCAATCCTGGATTTGGGTTACGTTAATTTGTGCGTATTTTTCTCGAAGGGCCCTGGCTAGCATTCTGCTGCACTTATTCCCGTACTCATAAAAAGAGCGTTTACATTTGAGGGCAATGTGTTTTTCTTTATGGAAAAGGAGGGATTTTAGTTTCTCCCTTTCTTGTTGAAGCGTCTGCAGGTCTGTAGGTGATAATAAACTTTTATGACGGGATTCCAAATCACTAATGTTTTTTAGGCTGCAGAGAATGTCCTTTTGTCTCTCTCTGTGTCTGACACTGGCCTCCTGAATCATTTTCCCTCTGATAGTGCACTTATGTGCTTCCCAAAGGGATGCTAAAGAAAGGTCATCAGTGGAATTCAGTGAGAAGTATTCCTGGAGGGCGCCAGACACAGAGAGTTTGAAGTCTCTGTCTTGTAGTAGGGAGATATTCAGCCGCCAGTTTCTGGGCATCATGCGTTTGGGGCGAATGCCAATCGTCATGTTGACCGGAGAGTGATCCGACAGGGTCATAATACCGATGTCAGAGGAGACTTTCTCCAAGAGAAGGTTTTGGGATATAAAAATATGATCAATTTGGGTGTAAGTAGTATGAAGATTGGAATAAAAAGTATAGTCACGGTCTGTCAGGTGTTGTAATCTCCATATGTCAATCAACTGACGCTGAGCAAGTTCCCTCCTGCACTTGACAATCGCTCCATTGGTCAGGGAGCTCTTACCCGAGGAGCTATCTGTTGAGGGGTCAAGGACCATATTGAGATCTCCTCCAAGAATTATGCTACCATCTGCGAAGTCATCTAGAGCATCGAGGGCCCTGACTAAGAAAGACAGCTGCCCACTATTAGGGGCATAATAAGTGCCGAGCGTAAGAGTGCGCGATAGATAGGTGCCTTTTATAAAAAGGAAACGACCTGAGCTGTCTTTGTGCTCCTGCAGGAAATGAAATTCAACTTCTTTGGAAATCAATATTGTGACTCCTTTAGTTTTCGTATCAGGGGAGTTGCCAAAAAATGCTTGGGTATAATATTTGTCAGTCATCTTAGGAGAGGTATTGCCCTTGAAGTGAGTTTTCTGCAGGAGCACAATGTGGACCTTTTGTTTGTGTAATTGGCGTAAAAGCGCTCTCCGCTTTTCAGGGATATTAAGTCCCTTCGTGTTCAGGGATTGTACTTTAAGGAACATGATATTCTGCATATCGGACTAATGTTGAGGTCAAGATTGGATCGGTTCTGTCCATCAAAAAATCTGAGAGTGAGACTGGAATGTGCGGGGATCCACCACAAAATCCTGATGTTCGCAGATGACATGCTTCTAACAGTTTCTCAACCCTTAGTTTCCATTCCCAATCTTTTAGCTCTGCTCTCTGGGTTTTCTAATATCTCAGGCCTTACATTTAACGACCAGAAACCCTTGCCCTCAATATTTCTCTAGATCCCGCCAGCAAGGAAGAAATATCCTCTATCTTAAACTTCCAATGGTCCAACTCACTTCCTTACCTCGGAATCACATTGACCCATTAAATAGACACCCTATTTAACAAAAACTACCCTCCCCTATTAAAGCAAATCTCTACCTTAATGACCTCCTGGACAAACATACCCCTATCCATATTTGGTAGAATAAACACAGTTAAGATGTCCATTCTCCCTAAGATCCTATACCTTTTTTGCACGCTCTCAATCCCCATTCCAGCCCACTTCATGCGCACTCTCCAACACAAAATTCAGTCCTTCATTTGGGCGGGCAAGAGGCCTCGTATCAGTAAAGCTACCTTGCTAGCACATAAATACGACAGTGGACTCGGGGTACCCAACCTATCCCTATACCACAAAGCTGCCGTGGCTGGCCGCTCGTCTTCTAGCCCTATATAAGTCTCACGATGCCCCTCTTTGGACTTTTCTAGAGATCCCGGACAGCCATCCCATCAAGCTCCATACACTCCTTTGGATTCCAAACAAACTAGGCCCAAGCACCTTAGCCCCCTTCTCACCTCAGACTTAGCCACATTGGACTCTTTCAGATACTCGGGAGGCCTCCAATCCCCCCATTTACCCCTATGCCCCATCCTTTGTAATCCCCTCTTCCCACCTGGCCTTGATAATCCAAACACCTTCAAATGGTGGTCTGACCACCAATTCCTTTTAGTTAAGAATTTCCTCACTGGCAGAGGTTTTCTCTCATGGGAAGAGATTAAGGATAAACACAACCCCCCCCCCGCATCAGAATACTTTAAATTTATACAAATAAAACATTGGATCTCTACTCTAATACGAGATAAAGAATTCCCCTTGCTTCCTACCTTTTTCGAGAACATGTGCCTGGGGAACCCGTCTGGACTGGGTGCAATTTCTGTAATATATTCCAGAATATCCCGCCCTGACTCCTCAAGATTACACCCTTATATCCAGAAATGGGAAGGAGAACTTGGACAACACAAAGAGCTGGAGGATTGGGTTGATTGCTGGCAACGGGTAGCCAGTTGCTCAACAAATGTATTTGCCATGGAATCAGCGTACAAAGTTCTAACCCGTTGGTACCTGGTCCCAACCAAACTACATAAACTGTCCCCCACTTTTGACTCTAAATGCTTAGAGGTTGTGGAAGGGAAGGCACCATGTTCCACATCTGGTGGCAATGTCCCCGGCTTACTCGCTTTTGGAGCAGAACATTCGGCCTTTTACAATCCCTCTTCCATGTCACCATACGTAAAGATCCATGTATAGCTCTCTTCCATGGCAAAATTAATGGACTCACAGAGAATCAAAACAAATTAGCCTCCTTCCTCTTTCCCTCCGCCAAAATGGCGGTGGCAAAGAATTGGAAGAAGACACCCACAAATTTTTTAGAAGTCAAAACACGCATGTCTGATTTTATGATTAACGAAAAATTAACGAGCGTCCTCCGTAGCACCCACAAGAAATTTCTACGTATATGGCAACCCTGGATCGACCTGGAATTCCCGGGCTTAGACACTGATTTGTATATGACCTGTTGAGCTCATTTGTGTCTCTCCATAGGACTCTCTCCCTCTCCTCCCCCCCTCTCTCTTTCTCACCCCCCTTTTTCTTTTTTCTTCTCTCTCTCTCTCTCTCTTATCTTTTCTTCCTCCTGCTCTTTATACCCTCCCTAACTTGCTCTCTCCTGGGCAAGAGGTGAGGGCATATAGGGTGAAGTCGGAAAGATTTTCCCCTTCTCCCTTCAATAGCCTTTTCAGGACTACAGGATCTCGACACTGGCCGTCGAGAAACCCTTCAGGTTTGAACGTTCATGTTTTATATGTTCCATGTTTACTTTTTACTTGTACATGCTCATACTTCTGGTTGTGATTCTCCGGTACATGTTGCCGCGCGCTGCCGGACTGTCTCACAACCACGGTCCAGCTCACCAATGTGATCCCCAATGTGGGATACACTTACAATTGTGTACAACTGTCTTAACTGTTTTTTCATATGTTAAAATTTCAATAAAAATATTGAAAACAAAAAAATCTGAGAGTGAGAGCAAAGAGAAGGTATAGAGGAAGGCAGAGAAAGTTAAGGACAGTAAAGGAGATGTTGGGCTAGGAGATGTCCTAAGCCCAGACAGCGTCATTAAGGAACAAAATAATATGCAATACAAATCTAGAATTGTTGAAATAGCCTGTAAGGCCATAATGGGTGGGGTACGAAGTAACATTCCACACGCGAGGAAGCGCTCTGGAGCCCCAGGCACACACAGCCGTGAATCTATTAGATTAGTTATACAGTTTTTGGTTCAGTATTGTGTTGCAATTAAGAGGCTCTAATATGACCCTCTTGGTACGGCTCAGTTTGCCATTGGGGTTACAGAGGAGCTCTGGAGTAACATCGGGAGTAAAAGAAAGGCAGGGAGAGAAAACCCAAGGGTAAAGGCATAACAAAATATAACATTATAATACTATTAGAACTGAGAAGTATGACAAATCACCACAGTGTATTTAGATAAAGACAGGTGTCCCAGTGCGATACTATTGAGGTGAATAATACGGAATTATAAAATGCCAACTATATAGTCTCACAACTAAGGGAACAGGAAGAACAAAAAATATATATATATATGTGTGGCAGCCTTCGCCCAGTGTTAGCCTACTGCTGGGGGGGGGAAGCAACCGGTAGAACCTTAAAGAGGTGAAGGCAAAGAGGGAAACCCAGTGAGGGATAGTTCCGTGAGGAAGGCAAAGTGCGTATTCTTTAGACATCTTGGGGGTATATATAAACTCACGAAGGTGGGTCAGCTCTGGAACCTCTCGTCGTCTTCTTCTGAGGAGAGTTGATCATCAAGGTGTCAGGGTCCCATAATGGGAGTGCTACCGAGTCAATCTCCAAGGTGGAACAAAAGGTAGCCAGGTCCTTAGGTGTGCGTAGGATGGCTTGTCGGGTGCCGATCTTTGCGTGCAGGTGAAAAGGGAACCCCCAGCGGTATATAGCCCCTTCATCTTGCAGAACCTGTAACAGCGGGCGAAGTGCCCCCCGCTGGGCTAGTGTAAAGGGTGCCAGATCTTGATAGAGGGTGATCTGGGCTCCGTCAAAATCTAGCGTGCCATTCCGCCTGGCTGCTACCATGAAGGCTTCTTTGATTTCAAAATGGTGAACTCTGCAGATCACGTCTCTAGGAGGGGAGTCACCTTGCGGCAAAGCTCTTAATGCGCGGTGCACCCTATCCAGGCGAATCGGCGGAGAGTGAACGTGATCCAGCACTTTGTCAAATATGGCTTGCACTGTGACCTGAAGGTCCTCGCTTCGAGTTGCTTCCGGAAGGCCGCGGATCTGCACATTATTGCGGTGGTTTCTGTTCTGTAGGTCCTCGAGACCTGCTCGGTAGTAGTTGCTGAGCACTGTGTGTTTCTCAGAGGACTCTTTAAGAGATTTGACATCCTGTTGGAGCTGGGAGATGTCTGCCTCGGCCCCCGAAAGTCTATCTGCCAATCCGGTAACCTCCTCCCGTAGGGCCGCAGCTTCGGACCTCGTAGTAGCAAGGATAAGGTCAGTCTGCTTGTCCAGGTCGCTCTTCGTCGGTAGCCCCCGCAAGTATATCCATATATCTTCCAAGCTTTTGGGCGAGGTGGCTACTGGGATGCTGCCGGAGGACGCTGCCTGCTCCTCCCGCTCCACAATCTTGTCTGTATTGGAGCGTGTAGTGGGGCCTGTAAAATACTTAGGTACCGAGTTTGTGCCAGTGTTTCCAGCTACTGTTTGGTGCTGTTTTGTAGCTCTTCTGCTTCCCCGTGCGGTGGTGTTATCAGAGGGTTGAGTAGAGTCGGTGCATTTCTGCATTATAGTTAAAATATCAGCCTGTGGCCCGGAGCTCCTGTAGGG
The DNA here is from genome assembly GCF_040937935.1 of Hyperolius riggenbachi. Lineage (NCBI taxonomy): Eukaryota > Metazoa > Chordata > Amphibia > Anura > Hyperoliidae > Hyperolius > Hyperolius riggenbachi. Next base: position 140,385,619 of record NC_090650.1, on the reverse strand, counting down.
CCGCAGCTTCGGACCTCGTAGTAGCAAGGATAAGGTCAGTCTGCTTGTCCAGGTCGCTCTTCGTCGGTAGCCCCCGCAAGTATATCCATATATCTTCCAAGCTTTTGGGCGAGGTGGCTACTGGGATGCTGCCGGAGGACGCTGCCTGCTCCTCCCGCTCCACAATCTTGTCTGTATTGGAGCGTGTAGTGGGGCCTGTAAAATACTTAGGTACCGAGTTTGTGCCAGTGTTTCCAGCTACTGTTTGGTGCTGTTTTGTAGCTCTTCTGCTTCCCCGTGCGGTGGTGTTATCAGAGGGTTGAGTAGAGTCGGTGCGTTTCTGCATTATAGTTAAAATATCAGCCTGTGGCCCGGAGCTCCAAGGAGACACGTCCTCACAGTCTCATGTCTAGCTCCGCCCACTCTCTGTCCTTTTTTTACCAGCACAGTGCTCAGCATATTTAGATTGCGCTTACTATAAATGCCAATCTTAACCTTATAGAAATATTTCAATGATTTTTTATGACAACACATTGGCCTCAATTCACTAAGCTTATCTCCTGTCTTTAATAACGTTTCTAGAGTTATCACCATGGTGACGAGGCATGTAGTATTCTGGAAACATTTTACCTCAGGCAAACCTAAAGTTAACTCTTCTGTCTTTAAGTTAACTCTTCAATCCTTAAAATAACTCCAGAGTTAAAGACAGGCTGTGTATTAACTGCGTGTGAAAATAACTACAGAGGAGGTAACTTAACTACAGAGGAGGTAAATTAACTACAGAGGAGGTAACTTAAGGAATGAAGAGATAAGATAACTCTCTTACTGTGTGGTGGTACGTTTTCTCTTGCCTTATTATCTCCAGCATGATCTTAGTGAATTGAGGCCTATATGTGAATGTTTCCATTTGATGTTCCCACCTCAAACTGAGACCCTTGGTTAGCTGCTCTCTGGTGTTTTCTATATAAGATTTCACAGATCCGGTGTTGTTTACTGTTTAGTTCTCAATGTGTCTGTTAGAACAATATTCTGTCTAGATATTCTGTTTATTCTGTTATTCACTTTAATAAACTTTTAATAGTGAAAAAAATGTAATCACCATTAACTTTCTTTTGTTTCTCCCTCTTATTTTGTCTCAATGACCATGAACTATGTGCAGTGTTGATTGCATGAGAATGTGAATTGCCCAATTAACTCATAGCCATGGGGCAGTTGCATTGCTTAAGAGTGCCTATATCTGAGGGTCCCATGAAAGTTTTGCTATGGGGCCCCATGATCTCTAGCTACGGCCTTGCCAAGATGCATGTTGGGAAATTCACTTCAATAACTAACCAGTCTCTGTTTCTCTAGCTCTACAATTGAAGAAGTAGTTGTCTTCTAACAACAGTTTTATTCTTACCAATTGCTCTATTTATTTAGAAATGGAGAGTACCTAGATTAAACGGGGGATAATGGATATTGGTTGGGCAGGAGGCTAAATATATTCTGAGCTGAGATTAATTTTAGTTCCAAATTTCACAGAAATTTCCACTGACATAAAACTGAGCAATGAAAGCCCAGTAACTGCTGATTAATTGGTTGGCAGATGGTTAATTAACCATTTTGATTGGCTGTGTTTTAAACCAGTGGTAATTTGCACAGTTTGCATGTAGCGTCACAATTGAAACTCATCTCTGCTTCTGAGAAGTATTCTTCCATAGTTGGCAAATAAAACAGGACCTTAGATAAAAAAGCATAATGTGAGTTTAAGTTCTCTTTAATTTTAGAGATGTTATGTTTGGTCATGTAATTGTTAGCTGTGGTCACACAGATTCAATGATTTTGATTAAATATGGCAGAAATATGTGCACTCTCCTTAAATCAAGTTTCTTTAGCTGTTAGGGTTGAAGGTGTTGCAGAAGTTTAACTTTTCACCTCTACCAACAAAAACATTGAATCAATTTCTGAATTTGAATTGGTTATTGGCAGATATTCTATAGAGAGATAAATGCTGGGAATACATGATGTGTTTTTTCGGTCGAGTTCCCTTTTGATCGATTTTCGATTTGTTTTTCCCCTCAATTTCCCGCTCAATTCTCTTATCTTTTCTTATCAATTTCCATTCACTTCTATGAGCAATTGAGTGGTAAACGATCGAAAGTAAGATTGGAAATGTCGGAAATTATCTAGCGAATCATCTGTCTGCCAGAAAAAAAACGCATAGTGTATTCCCAGCATGGTAGGTAAAAATCAGCAGCTGCTGCTCTGCATCTCAATTTAGCTAAAACCAAAGAGGACTGTATCACATGACATAATAAACAATCACACTATGGTCCAATCACATGGTTTAAATTGGTACAGTAGTGCGGGATTACAATTAAAGGCAAAGGCAGCGGTGGATTCATTAGTGGTCTGTTTTGGGGTTTTTTTTTGGATATAAACTTACATATGCTATGCCAAACACAGATTCAAAAGATTTGAATCTGTTTGCTGCGGTTATAATGTGTATTGAACTTCAATTGTTTATTGTTCAATTGATGTTGTGCATGGACTACAAAATGAGGTATCTGGATACAAGATCAATAAAAAATATATGACAGAAAGACTAGATGGATCCTAAAGGACAGAATGGCTGTGGTGTTAGTTGGATTACTGTACAGATAAGCAGACTTCTACTATAGCTCCCAACTGTCCAGGAGGGACAGTCTCTCTTTGGGAACTAAATCCCATTGTCCCTCTTTCTTCCTTATTTATCCCTCTTTCAGGACTTATGTACAGATCTATGTAACTATAGGGTTTTTCTACTATTAATATCATTTAAATTGGTATATTTCTTATTTTTAAATAGTAAAATAAAGGAGACCTAATGCTGATAGAGAGCACCAGTGTGGTACAAATTTTAAAACTTTGTCAATTGCTTCTGAATTCTTTCTGGTAACAGTGACTAGGGGTGTGCTGGGGGCGTGATTAGGGGTATGTCTTAAAGTGTCCCTCTTTCTTATCTCAAAAGGCTTTGATGTATGGTTAAGGTTAGGCATTAGGAAGGGGATAATGTTTGAGGGGAGTATAGGGTTGTGTTGTGAAATACCACAAATCGATGTCTTGGAAGTAAAGTATTGGTTTATTTACTGTACAGGAGACGAAATTTTAGTCTACCGAGTAAGGCTCGTAACAGAAGTTATATACCCCAAATTACACATTACAGTCATTCCTCCTACCAATAACCTATTTGGATCCTCACAAAATCTCTAAGTTAACTATTGGAATACAGAATACAGCATAAATAAATACATGAATACATATTAATATTTAAGTGGATGAGATCAGTCAGTCGTTAATTATTATTAGAGGTATATGTTTCATCAGTAGCTTGTTTAATTTAAGCCTAGTTTGACTGGTGAGATTCACACAGCGCCATCTTTATCTACAAGACAGACAAATCATCCCTAGTAGCACATTCCAAACACATGAAAACATGTGAATGAAGAGAACTAGTCTTATGCTGTATAGAACAAAGGGAGTATGGCAAAATGGCTTACAGGTGGCCATTTTATTTATCAATTTTGCTTCAGTTGGGTGAAGGGAGAGAGTAGTAATAAGAGTTGAGCCCTTTTATTTTCAGCATTGAGACACCCCCTCTTCAAGGTACCTCTCAATGTTGATATGTGATTAAGTAATAGCAAAGGGGAACTAATTATGGCTTTCAACATGTTTGCCCATGTGCGGTGCCCAAACTTCCCCAGCTCCTCAAATTTCCTGCTCTGCTCCAGTCTGCATTATGTGATTACATCTTCTCCTATACCAGGAACAATTAACCAATTCGGCCTTTCTGGACGAGCTTTCTCGTCCAGAAAGGCACTGCTACTTTCCCTGCGTGGTGCGCGCGATAGCCCCCCGATCAGTGAATGGGAATATAATTCCCATTCACTGATCTAACTTTCCCACAGAAATACCGACGCTTTCTACCCAGAGAGCGTGGTATTTCTGCCCCTCAGGAAACAACTCCCCTGCATTTAAGTTCCTGGATGCGACATCGTTCGCATCCAGGACTTTTCTCACTGTGGCCATCTTGTGGCCAAATAGTAAACTGCACCCACACACAGTTTTTTAATTAAAGAATTACATTATCTTACATTTAAAATTAGCAATTTCCCTCCCACACCAAAAATTACCCACATACACTTTTCCTTTAAAAAAAAACAAAACACTTTTCCTTTAAAAAAAAAAAAAAAATACAATAAAAAAAAATATCATAAATAGTTACCCAAGGGTCTGAACTTTTTAAATATGCATGTCAAGAAAGTATGTTATTATATTATTTAAAATTATAAGCTTATAAATAGTGATGGACGCAAATTGAAAAAATGCACCTTTATTTCTAAATGAAATATCGGCACCATAAATTGTGATAGGGACATCGTTTAAACGTTGTAATAACCGGGACAGATGGGCAAATAAAATACATGAGTTTTAATTACGGTAGCATATATTAATTTCAAACTATAATGGCCAAAAACTGAGAAATAATAAATTTTTTTCATTTCTTTCTTAATCTTCCTGTTAAAATGGATTTAGAAAAAAATAATTCTTAGCAAAATGTACTACCCAAAGAAAGCCTAATTAGTGGCGGAAAAAACAAGATATAGATCAATTCATTGTGATAAGTAGCAATAAAGTTATAGGCGAATGAATGGGAGGTGAACGTTGCTCGGATGCATGAGATTTTCGGCACTGCGGCGCTGAACCGGTTAAAACTCTTGCAGGTCTTTTTTCTTTTTTTGCAGGTAATCATACAGTTTACTAAACTAAAGTTTAAATTGGTCCCGTTTACTTTAGTGTTACTAGACAGATTCACACAGGACTAAGTTACTAAAAAAAACAACCCCCCCCCCCCCATAGTAATAAAGTCTTTAATTTGCATAAAAAATAGAACATTTGTAACAGCATGCTGCCTTCCCTTGTTGTACTTCTAAATCACAAACATAACAATTAGGCTTTAAATGCAACACATCAATATTGACCTCTGCTGTGTTTTCATTTACACTGAAAATCAATGCTAGACATATGCGCTATTCAAGCCATAAAAATGATTATTTCAAGATTTTGTTTTTGTTATTATTATAATGCCACTCACTACATTATGGCTTTAGAGTGTTGTGACACTGCATACATTTTGAAATAAATAAATGATAGCATGTTGAACTTAATATCAGAGGACTGCGATTCTGAAAGCCAGACACTTAATGCACAACCATAATTTGTAAATACAATTATCTAGAGGAAGCATAGATTCGGCTCACTCCAAGCTATTTGACAAGAGACATCAAACGGTTTATTCGGGTCCATCACTATCTAATTCCATATAATTCAACATATCAAAATACTCACTCTGCAGAGCCTAGAGGGCTTCAGCCAGCATTCAGGTTCAAATTACAGCAGAAAGCTAATGGAACACACATTTCAGCAAAATAGCCCAGGCAAGAGAATCACAGAGTTCAAATCTCTGTTATATCCTAGGGAAGAGTTGATGCAGCAAGTTCAGAGGTCTTAATAATACCAATACGAGGGATGATTTTCTATGTTGCTGTGTAGAAGCTTCTTTAAATAGATAATATTGTGGAGCAGCCTTAGGCAACCTTTGACACTTCTGCTGGAACTTCAAGTAACCAGGAGACTATGGAGCACCGTCCTGTAGCCTACACAATACAGTGATAGCTAAGCATCTAATAAATAACAGCATCGCAGTGCTCCTTTTTTATCTTTAAGGGTAACATTGGAATAGTGATACTAACAAAAAGACTTGACAACAGTCATCAGTATATAAATGCCCAGGGGTTCCAAAAGGGAGTCAACAGCTGAAACTATTGGTCGTCCAGGGGGGTGCAGTAAATCCTTGTGCACTTTTGGCAAGGTATAAAAAACCGGGGTTCTTGGAGTATCTTTACCTCAAGGGACATTAAAACTAGACTTAACGAGCATAAGAGCAACATTCGCCACCCCGAAGCGTGTAAAAAGAAAAAGGATGAGGAGAAAAAACGGGAATATCCCCTCGCACGCCATTTCGCGGAATTTAATCATGGTGTGAGTTAGCTTCGATGGCAGGTACTCGAAGTGGTTCAGTGTCAAGAAGGTAGAGAATTTAGGAGTGCGCTGTTGCGGCGTGAGGCTTGGTGGATGGACAGGTTGGGGACGCAGTCCCCCAGTGGCCTTAACGAGGACTTCAGTTTAAAGTGCTTCTTATGATAATTGGTTGTCCTTTCAGGAGTAAGGGTTAATGTTCTGAAAAAGTTTTGTGCCCGCCCCTTAATGCTTTGGAGGGGTGTGTCAATATGTGTGTGTCTATATGAAGGTCTAAGTTTGTTCAGATGGTTAAGCACTTGAGAAAGGGCATGTAGCCCAAAACGTTGTGCTTTTTTGTCTGCTGTATAACCGCATACATTATTATAATAAATTCTGAAGATTATCCGTGCAAGGGTTGAGTCCGGAATCGATTGATTGTGTATGGACACACTTGTCATTTGACATTTTTTGTCATTAAAATGAACTAATTTTATGCTTTTTTTTTAATGAACTAAAGCAGTTAATTTTGGTCTGGAATAAAAACACTACCACTTTCAGTACATCTGCAGAGATCGCCCTGCTCAGATTTTCCATGGTCTCCTCTTAGTCTGCTGGCCTACTAGATGGCATTCAGCACATATCCTTCTAGGGTATTTCTGAATTTCTCATAATTAGAATTGGAAGTGGCAAGCAGGAAGAGGACCACCTGTTAATAGGTAAGTTGTGTCCCAGCATACCCACCAGGGACGCCAACCAAATAGCATCACATATTTAGTGCTTCTATTAGTCACTGCCACTGAGCCATGCAACATTGGTTGGGTAGGCTCTGCATGCCTGTACACAAAACCACAAGTTCCTGCAACAGCATCCACCAGATGCTCTAAAACACAGAGATAGCAACAAGCTTCCGTTCTGCATAAACAATGGATTGAATGCAGTGTAGTTCTACAATAAAAGACATACTGATGGATACTCTGCAAAAGCCTTTCCCCCTTTGCAGAGCAGGCTCATCCAAACAGGCCCCAGTGGAAGGGGAGGGGGACTTATGGTGCAATCTGGAAGTCCCCATTAAAAATGTGGGAACTCCAAGATGTCCACCCTATTGGAAAAATGACTTTAGAGGATACATTAGTATTCCTGACTCAAAGAGAAAGCATTAGGATAAATTATTTTAGGTTTATTTATTTTACTTTTTATCTTTTTGCAATAGATGCATCATTTTAATTAATGATCGCATGCCAATAGTCTCTTTGATATTGGTTTAAGGGTCCCTGATGCCGATGTGGATTTGCTGCCCACTCACCACCTAATGATGGGGACCATGTAGTGGTGTGCACTTTTTACTAACATCAACCCCCCCCCACCCCACCCCATTTAGCCAAATCCTGTGATATTCAGTTTTTAATTGTGTACAGTGGCTTAAATTCTTAATATTTAGGACATAATTACATTGTGCCAATACCAACCTACATAGTCTATAAGATTGGGTATCAGTCTACAAAAAGGGGATGTAGATGTCTCTTTTCATTTTCAGATCACTCTTGTCCAACTTTATGGACTAAGGGTTCACCCTTACCTAATGTTTGTGGAATTGGGGATAACTACCATTCTGCACATGTTGGTGGGTCCCAAGAGGTGACTTATGTTTAAATCTGGAAGACACATATACGAACAATGGGACCACCAGATGATCCCACCAGGTGAATTGAGTACAGGTGTACATTGATACTCCTTACTTCCCATTTACTTTAAAACTAAGTAGACGCAGGAAAATAATATTCTATTTTACTTACCTTTAATTAGCACATATACCCAGATACCACATGGTTACCCAGAACAAATTGGATAATTAAAGGGACCAAAAAGCCCTCTTTCTAAAAAAGCTATGTTGCCTTCTTAAAGTGAACTTCCAGACTAGACTCAGCAGCACTGAAAACGCTTGGTGTTTCTTTAACAGTTTCACAGCATCAGAACTTTGTTTCTCTTATACAAGCCTCATTTTTAGCTGCACTGAAGAAAACTGCCTGGGCTTTTTTCCCCTGATGCTGTGCAAAGCATGATGGGATTTCTGATGTTGTTGCTCTCGTTCTGCTGTTTTGGTGCAAATTTTTTTTTCTTACATTTTGAATTTGACATTTGAAGCCTAGGGTGTGCAGCTGGGAGGGGTGATCAGGACACAGGACAGTTGAAACTGTGTCTTATGCTCCCTGTCACCTCCTTTCAACCAAAAAGATGGCTGCCCCCATGACAAAGATGGCAGCCCCCATGAATCACAAACATTTGCCTGTTCTTTTAAAAGAGGGTGAGTAAGAAATTATATTACCAATCTATTATAATTAACATAACTAATGTAACTTAATGACAATATGTTTGTTTAGGCTGAAGTTCCCCTTTAAAGTGTACCAGAGCTGTAAAATTAAAAAGATTTTATACATATCTGGGGCTTTCTCCAGCCCCATCGGTTCCGATCACTCCCACGATGCCGCCCTCCACTGCCCACAGTTTTGGGAACCGGAATTCGCGATTGCACATCAAAATTAGCGATTGCGTACACAAAACGCACGCGAAAACGCCAGCGCGGCCGTGATATAAGCTATCACGGTTTAGTGAATCAAGCCCCAGGTGTGCAGAAAATGAATACAGAAAACTGACAAATGAGTGCTCCCAGCCTCAGCTTATTGCACTCACGTTGTCCATCTCTGATGGAGCAGAACTGGTACTGCAGACTTTTTCAGCATCACTACAGTACAGAGCACTTGGGGTGGGGTAGAGAGGTTGAGGGCTTGGTGCTGTACACAAGAGCCTGCTGCACACTGAATAGGGACTGCTGTCAGTTTCTCAGGACAGGGAAAATAAACTTCTCCTCCCACAGGGCCCCTTCGGCTTCTGGGCCCCCTGCAGCTGGATCCCTTGCAGGGTCTATTGTTATGCCCCTGCAGACCTGCAACAAGTATGCAGCCAGTGGAGTCAGACCAGAGTCAAAGCATCTGATCTGCTTGCTCATTCTGTGCCAGTGACTTAAAATAATTAGAGGCAGAGCATCAATACAAAAGTCAGTCACTTCCGGTTCCCTCCAAATTAGTTTAATTTAAGTACACTTTGGCGTACTTACTGTTTCACACTTTTAGGGAAAGGATAAGGAGTACATACTCCTACGCACCTTTAAATCTGGGGTTACTGTGTCATTAAAGGGCTTTTCTCACTTGGGCCTACTGCCCCTTATCTTAATATTGGCCATGCAATCCCTGCAAATGGAGGAGGAGGGGGGGGGGTTAACTTTTCAGGGTATCTCTAAATCTTATGTATTGCTCAGGGCAGTGGAGCTCTGAATGCCCTGGGGAATGCCATAATTATTGTATTACACATTTTAATTATTGTAGCACACTAGGTACCTCTTTTACTCCATCCTTCAATGTAGAACTGAATTCAGTATACAAAATCCAAACCAATCATAAAGCAGTATTGTTAGCAAACATATTTAACACTCTCTGGTGACTGTTTCAAAGAAAACATTCTGCTAAGTCCTGGTGGATCACATTTCCTGCCTACACTTTGCAGGAATGATTCCCCTTTACATGATGTCATTCACAAAGCAGAAGCTGAACCTAGCTCATGTGGGAGAGAGGAAAGGGTCTGGAACCTTAAAACTCAACTCCCTTCCTAATGTGAGATAAAGTCTGTAAAACAGACACCAGGGCTTAACAAATAGGGCTAATAGGAATGTTGAGTTCAGAGGTTTTCTTTTTTGTTATAAACAGCCCATGTTACTCCTTAGCTGGAGGTTGATTAGTTGCCACTAGTAGGAAAAGTGAATACCAACCTAATGTATATAGGTAAAAAACTAGGGCATCATAGCTTCCTCATGGGGATCTTTTTCTTCTGCTCTGTTTGACAGGTTTTCTTCTTAATCCTCCTTGGGTTTCATTCCTGGCTATACTCGTCTCAGGAAATCTGTATCTTTAGCTGAAGATCCACTGGGCCATTTGCCTGGTGGCAAGTTGCAAAAAATTCATAACTTATGAATTTAAAAATGATTCAAGGTTCACCCCTCCTCTAAAACAAAACTGCCCTGGTTAGGCTGTATGCTAAAACAGCTTCCACCAATAAACAGCCAGCACACTGGTGTCCCATTGTAGAGCTCTCTGGTGTACAGAAATCAAAAAAATAACGTAAGTCAGACAAATGGCTCATACAGAAAGCAACAAATCCAGTGCCACAGGTTAATTGTCAAATCATCCTAAAGAGTGTTAATACACATTTTAGAAAAGCACATACACACCGTGATCCACATTCTTCCCTAATTTAACAAACACTGGCTAAGGAAGCTAACTGCCAGATATGAAGTGCTTTCTAGTCTGTTGTAGCTTAAGCTATATGTTTGCTGTAGTATTATGTGGGCTGAAAAATCCTGGCTCAGTACTAGGTCAGGTGGAATTTCAGATGGAATGAAAGGGTTATCAATACCACAGTTTCCTGAAATCCACTATTCTGGGAAACCGTTCCATGACAGAACTGTTAATGGGATCTGCCTCTCGTGTATTTATATCCTATAACATGCTGCAGGTGGACCATTTCCTGACACATACGGGTAGCACGTCATCTCTGTACTAATTTCTTTGCAGTGTGAAGCAGAAAACATGTCTTCGTTGCCGTACACTTTAATTCCGTCCTTACTATGACTTCATCGTTTGTGCTCCACTTACAGGACAAACCATTTTACAGGTTTCGCGTCAATTAATTTTTCCTACGGGGAAAAGTGTTAGGGACATTTTTAGTAAGGTAAATAATAGTCCTGCAATGCATAGCACATGACAATCTCAGACTTCAGCTTAATGAGATACATGCAGGAAAAGTCACTGCAAGCCCTCTCGAGCCGGAAAGCATCCCCATGGAAACAGCTATTTCTTCTAAATCCAATATTCTTTCAGACACGCACATTCCTGGCAGATTTGTTAGCATTTTGTGTCTGTTTTGATTTTGCTTCAAATTGCATTAATGTTTATTAATCTTACTGGTACCACAATGCTACTGAATGCTCAAAGATTTACATCACAATCCCAGCAAATTTCCAGCTAATATATGAAATATTTAAATCCCTGCATTACATGCTTTACTTATTTTGTGTAAGGGGGTACTCTCATACTCTACATACTAACAGTGTAATATATTTCAGGAGTGAAAATTATCGCTGAGACACAGAAATGTAATTGTGGTTTATACTCAACACAGATATTTCGAGGTAGACTCCACCTTAGTTCTGATATAAACATTTTCTGAGGGTTCCGATGAGTTGAGCACACATCAGCTTTTCATATCAGTATTTGTAAGAATTGCTAAAGTTAGATAATGGCCCAAGCCCATTCGAAGAAAGAAAAAAAACTCTAGAGGTGGGTGCAGCGTCAAAAGAGGAATGACACAACCACCATTGCATGTACTAAGTCAAGGAGGGAAAAGTAGTTGGTACTACAGCATTTACTGGGCAGTTGAACAAGCTTAGGGATAGGAGTTCCAATTTGAGCTATGTAAATTAAACAAATAAGAGGCAAATGAGAAGATGAGTGAGCTGTGTTTGGCCTCTTCTACGCGGGAGGCTGAAGTCCTGTCAGCCCCTTTTGTGCACTGGCTGGGAGCTTCCAAGTTCACACCTGGCTGCATGTAACATGTCATTTTTTTTTGCTGTCAGGTAATTCAAACACTGACACATGTTGGGTTACAAATGCTGCCATTTGAACTCATGGAAGTCAGATGGGATACTGAAGTAGCAGTTCAGCTGTTGTTTTAAAGAGACATTAATTAGTTTTAATGGGTAGGATGGAGGTGCCCAATGTGTGTTCTATTTTAGTATTTTAAAATACAAATAAAAAATGATATAATAAAAAGAGAGGTAATTGCTTACCTCTCCAGAAGATATATACATCAGTTCAACTGAAAAAAAAAAAAGGTTTTTATTCAAAAAGCAATTTGACAATGCGTTTCACGGGTTATGGCCCGCCTCCTCACGTCAACACAAAATGCCTTCATAGCAAAGGGGATAGAGTGTAGACGCCTCTAATGTCCTATGCTATCAAGGGATTTTGTGTTGACTTGAGGCACATTGGGCACTTCCATCCTACCCATTACCAGTCAGACCTCCTTTGGAGGTAATAGCTTTGCAGTTTTTCTGGAAAAAGTATCCAGTAGTAATTACAACAGAGAGAAAATGTGTGCATCAACCAAGTATATCCAGTAGTACCTGGAGTACCGAGTAGGGATGGTTAATTCCCTGCAGGCCTATACAGTGGCTGCAGGAACTGCAACCCACCTTTGTGAGTATATAGCTATATAATTTTATCCTCCCTATACCAGACGATACTTCTACTACTACTTCTCACTTAGGTATTCTTGGCCCTTACAAGAATCACCCCCAAAAAACCCTTAATTAGTTTTGTTTAGATATGCGTCTGTTTGCTATGAGGCCTGTTTGGTTAAACAGCTGAAAATGTTTGGGATTCAATAGGTCCTAAATCAGAACACTACTGAAGTCAGCAGGTACAAATTCAGGTGATTTCTTCTGGTCTCTGGAGAAAGACTACGGCATTGATAAAATAGAAACCTTCAACTAACAGCTTTTTTACTCTTAATGCTGCACACATAGGCCTCGATTCATAAAGCATTCCCGCATTCGGAAATGCAGAAAACCGCTCACTTTACCGAATATGTATTCATAAAGGCTTTTTCCGCATGAAAAGCCGACATTCGTGAGCAGAGTGATCAATCACCGCCTTGCGCGGTGATTATCATAGCAAAAGTAACAAATGTCAATTCATAAAGATTAGAGGTAGCGGTATGCGGACGGGTATTACCGCTACCTCTGATGTGGCGAGAAGCGTGCGGAATACAGTGCAGTGAATGGGACAGACCTCCCAAGCAGCTGCAGAGAGAACACCGCACGGAGGGATTCCGCCTGCTTCTCCTGTTTCCGCATGTCTCCCGACAGCCTAACGCCTGCCTACAGCGGAATATCTCCGCACGCCTGTCACAAGTAGCAAAATTTTTATGAATTACCACCCTGAAGGCGGAAATACCGACAGCGGTGTTTCCCCGCTCGACGTTACCTTCCCGACAGCACTTTTATGAATCGAGGCCATAGTTACAGAATCACTAAGGTTAATCCCAATAGGTTGGCCATACCCATACCAATTTTTCCAATAACTTTTTGACCAATTTGTCCACTTTGATCAAATCTGTCAATCAACTATTCTCCCGGATATCAGATTGATTGGGGGGGGGGGGGCAGTTTTTCAAATGAACATTTAATTGGACATGTTGAAAAACATCTGTATGGCTAGCTTTAGATGCCTACAAGAGACACTGTACGCTGGCAGCTCATACCTTTCTCTGTATGGCCACATTTTTAAAATACCTTTTTTTGTACACATCAGCAGTACTGTAAAAACATTTTTAAAATGTGTCAATCAAATGCCTTTATATGACATTTTCCTTTACAGTTTAGTAAAGCTTTGGTCAGTTCCCCATGAGCCATTCATCTCAACCCTGGCAGTCAGCACAAAAGTTGCTTTTTAGTGGCTGCAAGAAGCCTCCTGGTGTCTTAATAAAAACAAACATACAAAAACAACATATAAAAACAACTAAAAAGCAATTAACCCAAAGCACTCACACTTTTATGAGGACTCCTGCAGATGCATTCTTGCCTCTGACTTGGATTCAGGAAGCAAGAGAAACATGTGTTGCTTGCCATTGCCTGTACTGCAATAGGAGATTGTAAGTACCTTGTATAGAAAAAAGTAAAGTATAAACATATGCTCTGAAACATTAATGAAATATTACATAGCCCAAAACAAAAAAAATGATTATGATATTAAGGGAAACCTGAAGTGAGAGGGATATGGAGGTTGGTAACATGTATTTCCATCTATATAATGCAAATTGCCTGGCTGTCCTGCTGATCCTCTTCCTCTTTTAGCCATAGACTCTGAACAAGCATGCAGATCAGATGCTTCTGCCAAAAATCCAATTAGATCAGCTGCATTTTCGTTTCAGGCATTTGATTCAGGCCCTACTGATGCCAGAAAAATGAGCAGGACTGCCAAGCAACTGGTATTGTTTTTGGCTTGTATATACGGCTGAGAGGATAGAGAAGATATGCTACATTGATAAAAATGATAAAATATGAATGTATTTTAACTTTATATTTTGCACGTTTTGCACTACTGCACTGTAATTGTCATCTGATGAAGCTTTCAGTAGTTATGGGAGTGAAACATGTTAGGCTAGGTTGAGGGTGGTTTTGTGTATGAATATGCATTCTGTAACGATTTGTGTCAGCAAGTAACAGAATTCTGATTATTAGGTGATCTGCAGTATCACCTATAATGCAGATATATACCTGATTATATGGTGATCTGCAGAATCAACTATAATACTGGTATATCAGAAAGCTGGTGTGACAACAAATAGCAATATAGTGATTGGTGCAACAGTAGTACTGATAGGTTTAGCTATACCTCACCAGAGGAGCTGGTGGGTACTAACAGTACAGCGCCCCTAACCAGAGTCAAGGACCCTCTGGTGAGAGTAGAGTGGTCAGACTGATCGGGTTGGCAACAGACAGACAGATACAATACAAAATCGGAAGGCAGAGACAGGAAGGTATAAACAGGCAGAGTCGGCAGCAAGATCAGATGGGCAGAGGTACAGAATCACTGAGCAGAAGAGTAGTCAGAACGAACCAGAGTCATGCACAGATAATAACACAGTAATGAATAATCTTTAAGGCTATCAAACAATTCCTATCTTGTGTGAAATCCCCGGTTTCCTCCCGGATCAAAGCACACCGGAACTATCTAAGGTCTGAGCGCTAACACCAAGTATTCGCAACAGCAGACCAGTTGCGAGTGATTCAACTAGGCTTATGAAGCAGAGGAGACCCCTCCGGCATGCCCCTTCCTATCAGCCAATGAGGAGTGGAGAGTGTCTCCTCTGACGTCAGCCGACTGTCCGGTCAGCTGACGCGCCTCCTCCCCGCCTAAAGGTCCTGTCTGTGCGCGCGCGCACGCGACAATGCAACCCTATGTGCTGCTGACAGACCCATTCTCAGCGTGCTAGATGCCTGAGGCATGGTTAGATTACTAGGCAGGGAGCTGGAGGCAGCTGCGGTGGTAGCGCTGTTCACCGCAGCTGCCTCTCCAACGTTTGTTACACATTCATTTTTATGTGATTAAAAGGGGTAGACATCCTGGTAATACTGAGGCTATATCAATTCCAATAGGGTGTTCTGACATATTTTTACCTCTTATGTCACATGCAAAGTAAACCACATAGGCAATACAGGCCGTACCTGAAGTTTTTAAATGTTTATTAAAAGTTACGTTTTATATAGTTCTATAGCTCTCTACAACAAGCATAATTCGTGTTTTGTTATGTTTTCAGCGTAGTGTTTAGAGTACAACGGGTATTGTTTAAAAGGAAAAAAAATATGGCAGCCTCCATATACCTCTCGCAGGTTCCTTTTAAAACTGATTATAATTTACCTACAATACACAATGTACACAACCTGCTGCTGTTTGCCAGAAGAAAGTGGAGACCACCTGTGATTGAACTAGAGTCATTCTTGTGAAAATAAAAATATAACACGACAATATTGAACCACAGGCCTTGTTTACACTTATGTGTTGGTGTGCATAATCCAGCAATGCATATAGTGTGCAGTATGCAAGTAAATCAGAAGTGCATGGATTGCATTGTTTGATGTTACTTACAGTATCTCCTTTGCAGTAGTGCTTTGCGATAAGGCACTGCTACATGCATTTTAGTCATCAACAGAGTGCTGTCCCATTCACTGTCAGTAAATGGGAACAGCACTACTATAGAACGAAGCAGGGTTTTCTCGCAGCCTTCTATAGCCATGTAGCGGCGAAGCGAGGTGCGGCTATAGCAGTAATGCTATAATCCATGCTCCACGCATGGGCAATTTGGGGTTCCGGCGATTGCTGGACTACAAATTACTTCTCCATCCAAGTTGATGGGGCTCGGAGGGGAATTGTATTAACACCCCCCCAACCGAATTTATGTGGCAGCAGGGTGAGCTGTCAATTCGGCTCACCCTGCACCCAGCTGCCATGTACACCTATAGAGAGATATGCAGGTGCCGTGTATTTATTTACAAACGCATGGCTACCTTGGGTTGTATAGTGGGAACGAAACTGCATTTTGGTAGGCAAAGGCTGCAGCAGAGAGTGTTATGTCATCCGTATAGTTACTTCTTGCCAATGTGCTATATGCCGCTCTTCATCTTCCCAATATATATGAGTTAATACTCTCTGCCGCAGCTCGTGCCCACTTAAATGCAGGATCAAATTTGCCACAGGAGAAATTATCGTATTACATTCTACTTTATGTCATCACAGTTCCTCTTTACCCTGCTGCAGATTCATTAACTAGTTTAACAGAGTAATTAACGGTCAGTTCATCATCATACATTCCTAATTCTGGTTCGCCCTCAACAACGTTATGTCTCACTTGATTAAAATTCTGTTGTTGGTTGAATTGGAATTTGTATAGCCAATGAATGTTAAGGTCCTTGCTATTCTGCAGCAACCATTGGTGGGGAAGCTAAAATTACTTATACTATACGGTATATGTTTTCTTTAATGTCTATGCATACTACCGTTCCTACACAGATTTTTTTTCTGCACATGTTCAAGTCAAGGTCAATATCAAAAAAAATTTCTCATCTTATCATATAATTATGTTTTGGGAAATTTTCCTCTGCCTGTGTAATCAAAAACATAAAATCGAGATGAGTCTATTTTAATGTTTATTGACCACATACAATTATTCAGATGTGGAACATGGAAAAGAAAATGTGGTTTGTTACGGTTTGTGAGCTCTTTTAATGTTCTGTATTTCTGCATAAATATGACTTAACATGTTCCCTTTTATGCAACTAGATGATGAGGACCCAGTTAAATAAGTTTAAATTTTTTTTGTCATTTTATTTATTATAATAAAGGATCCTGAGCTACATATCTGAGTGTGTGATCTTCTAGAATCTATCTACAATTATCACTTAATCTCACACCGAAACAAGATTCATGTGTTCAATGAGTTAATTCAGTAAGGAAGTGATCAGTTGTGAATGTGTGTGTATTATTTGAAAAGCATAAAGGTATTTCCGCTAGTAAGTGTAAGAGTTTCTGGCGACATTCATGTTGTTGTCATGCTGCAAACTAGCAATCGCTTTTCAATTTATGCTGCTTCTGTTAACTCAAACATTCTATCCTCTGGGTATTTCAATTTTAGGTAAAGTACCTACCTGAAGAGGAATCACTGTGAGCAGTGAGTTTCCATTTCCATGCTTCCAGTAACCTTTCTTCTTCAGGTACACTTCATACGTCAGGTACACCATAGTGATTTTTCAATCAATTATTTTCTTTGATGTCGCAATGCATCTCCTTTCCTAAAGACACTCACCCCACCTGCTCTGTGCCCTCATATGCCACTCCATCCCCCACACCAATAGAACACAACACAAGCCTGAAGGATACCTATACATGTGAACAGCTTTGGCCCCACACTGTTGCTTGAGGTATAGAATCACAATCTCTCCTGGGCAATAGTCGTTACAGGTGTGTATGAGTCTTTATACTCACACTATCTAATTATTTATGCCCATTCCAGGGATCAACAGATAGCTAGGCAAGTACGTACGCCTTAAGAATAAGCATCAACGCTTATATACTTTACATTGAAGCGCAAACGCTCCCTAAATTCTGCACGTCTTGCAATTGCGATAAGTTAATTGGCTTCCCCCTAAAATAGGCCCTAGACTATGATACATGCACTACACAATACATACATAGACATATGACTATGGTAGGGATTAGATAGTGAGCCCCTCTGATGGACAGTTAAGTGACAAGACAATATACTCTGTGCAGCGCTGCGTAAGATGTCGGTGCTATATAAATACTTAATAATAATAATGGCATTGTGGTAAACTATTTAACCACAAGAGACTGAAAAGTCAACAAAAGTCTATGAAGACTTTCATACTAATGCAATGCGCTGCGCTTGAAGTAGAATTATAGCTGCAGTCCCACCACAAAAACTTCTGTGCGTTACCGCATGATCTGTGACTACCGTATGGATTATACAGTGATGCAAGTCGATGATGACGCAGTGAGTGTGAATGACGGTGTGGCGCGGCTCTCATACACAGACCAACAGGAATCCTTGTAAGGTACTTCCTGTCCAGTCTGGAGTATGTTGCTGAACTGGGGCGGGCCTATGGATACGACCCTGTCAGCACACTCTTGCACAGGGTCATATGTGTACTGATTCATGCGGTGATCTCATGGCAGGCTGCCATGCCATGGGATCACCATACCGTACAAGTGTAAAAGCCACCTAAAGCTCAGACAACTGGCATTGTTTATAAGGGAATGAAGAAGTCATTTCTCTCACTTCAGGTTTTGTTTTCATCTAATCTAGGCCAAGTGGTGCAACAATTGCTATTCTCAAATCGATTTCCAATCACTGAGTAATTGTTTGCCAAATTGGGACACTATCACATAATGGATGAGGATGTTTAGATAATATGCTGTAATCTGATAATATCAGATTGGTGGGGATTGTGAGGAGAAGAACCGACTTGCAGAAGTTTATTTACTTTGATCAGGCAAAGTGCAAGATAACACTGGCATAGTGTAGAACATGGGTGTCCAACGTTATTAGGCCAAAGCCATATCGCCATTCTTGGGAGTGATAGGGGCTGAACTACGAAAATTAAACACAATTTTTGCTGATTGCCATTAGGTACACAAATCAAATCAATTCAAAAATAGCTTTATTGGCATGACCAAGCTTCAATACAGGCATTGCCAAAGTGGGGGGAATGGGGGACATGGGATCGGGTGGGGTAGGTGTACAGTGGGTTAGCAGTTCATGGACATTTTTTGGGATACAGTGCACTTATGCTTCTCTCAGTCTGTGGCATGATGTGACATAGTGTGCTGCCATTGTCACTGTGGATTTCTCTTTTCCTAGTAGAATGCGACGTATACTATACCTGTGACTTTTTGTCAAATAAAATATTTCCACAGGAAGTAGCCCATATACCATGTGCAGTTAGCACAGGGGCAGCTGCTAATCAGTGGCTGTTACTGCTGCTGGCATAGTGGTGGCTGCTAATCAGTGGCTGCTACTGCTACATAGGCGGCTGATAACCTACAGGCGAGCAAAGGGAGATGCAGAGCAGCAACACAAGGTGGCCTCTGCACGTGTCACCATAGCTACAGTCTTCGGGCCATATGGAATTAACAATTAACTGTAGAGAGCTTTAGGGGCCACCAGAAAAGGCTCAGCAGGCCACATCTTCCACCGGGCCAGACTTTGGACATGCCTGCAAGAGCATTCCTCTTGTGAACTCTCAGGGAAACTCTTAATGTGCAGCTCTCTATAGATTTGTTGCTGTATGTGCTGCTGTGAACTTGCTGTTATAGATGCAAATGATTGGAATACACTTACAGTATGTCACATCACAATTTTGTTAAGTGCATATTGATGCCATGTGCGTTTTATGACAGGTATATATTTAGTCTATTATATGTTCTGTACATACACATGTAAAGTATATAGGGAATAAACTATAGATACCACCTACTGTACAGCATAAACTATACATACTTCATCTGCAGAGTATGATAAGTTTATTATGATAAGAATCAATTCACTGGTCCCATATGCTATGGAAGGCTCCCATATTACTTTCGGAAATATGAATGAATTAAACACTCATTAATCTTAATAAAGTGGATACGGTTAATGAGCTGTTAAAAGAGGACAGACTTTTGAAGCCAATTAATGGCAATACACCACAGAGCATCTGCTATAGCATGAGTGGCTAATTTGTGATATTTACAGGGTAGGTCCTAGATAGGTAAATATGAGGATATCAGTTTGTATATTCATTTTAAATACATTGATAATTATAACAGTGACTTTTGCCTAAAAATCTTACACCTTTGACCAGTTGCATCAAATTTGCTGAAATGTTCCAAGTTGAAAGCATGAATAAAGCCCCGGGATATTGTGCAGGAGACACACTCTGCAACCTCTCTGGGGCTAAATACCACCAGGATAATATCTTATACAAAACTTCTTTCAAGCTAACACATCTTAAATCTCATATTTACACTGAATATTTTGTTCCAAGAGTCTGGAAACATCGGTGACTCCAGATTAGAAAATCATTTATCCATGTGTACTGTATCTTCAGCTAATAGACTGAACATATGTAGGTAAATGAATGTAATAAAATATTTACTTCTGGGGGATTTTTTACATAAATATTCATGTGCCTGAAAGTCAAGGAGGCTGGTAGGAGCAGTTATAATAATTGTTTAATATGGAGGTATTTTTGGTGCTCCTACTAGGAATGTTTTGGAAAGTTATTAGTGAAGTTCACAAGACTTCAATTCCTATATAGTCACACACTGGGATCTGCCATCCCTTCTAACTCCATAATAATAATTATTATTATTATTTATTTATAAAGCGCCAACATATTCCGTGGCGCTGTACAACGTAAGAAATCAAACAAGGGATACATAACGATACAGACAATGGTATACATCTAATATGAACGCTGATACAAAATACAGAGTGCAAGCAATTAAATTAATAACTTTCCATGACACAAAAGGGTGAGAGCCCTGCCCATGCGAGCTTACAATCCATAATGTGAGAATATAGAAATAAAGCAAATAAGCCTTTACTCTTCTCTCCATCTAAAGAAGGAATGGCAATAGGGGTGTTGTGGGTCAGCGTGCACTTTTCCCGAAAAACAATCAGGCAGCAGCATACCCACAAATGCTAAGTAGGCAGGCATTTCTTCCACCTAACATTATCAGGCAGCAGCCCACTGTAACAGCATCACATGAGAGTCCACGAGTAGCAGAAAGCTTATGAAAGACTCCAGTAATAAGTTAAGCCCCTTGCTTTGTATCTTCCTGCTGTCATTGGCTGGTGTAGGGTGACAATACTTATGTATCTCAACACTCTTCAGCCCAGCCAGTGTAAATCTCAGCCAGTGTTAATCTCAGCTGCAATGCTACCAGTCCATTTGGGTGTAACCAAGCCCTTTCTTAACCAATTAACCTTCCTGGACGTAAAAGTTACGTCCAGGGGGCCATGTGCACTCCGATCACGCGCGTGCACACGTGCTCCCGGCCCGCGGTTCGTTAGCCAGGCAATCAGTGAATCGGGCTATGGTGTCCGATCACTGATTCCTCTCCCCCGCAGAAAAAGCGACAGCTTCTCTCGGAAGCTTCGCTTTTTCTGGCTCTAGCGTCCCTCTAAGCGTACGTTATGCTTAGAGTGACGTCATGTAAACAAACTCATGGCTGACATCCTGTGGCCAAAAAGTAAAACTACACCTAAATGTAAAAAAATATAAAAATAATCATATATTTACATTTAAAAATGACAATTTAAATCCCACCCTCCAAAAAATACCCACATGAAATGTTTAATAAAAAAAAAAAAAAACATTACAATAAAAAAAAACACGTAAATATTTACCTAAGGGTCTAAACTTTTAAATATCAATGTAAAGATGAAATATTTCTATTTTTTTTTTAATTATAAGCTTGTAAATAGGGATGGATGCAAAACGGAAAAAATGCACTTTTATTTCCAAATAAAATATTGTGATAGGGACATAATTTAAATGCTGTAATAACCGGGACAAATAGACAAATACAATACATGAGTTTTAATTATGGAGGCATGTATTATTTTAAAACTATAATGGCCGAAAACAGAAATAATGAATTTTTTCAGTTTTTTTCTCATTCTTCCTGTTAAAATGCATTTACAGTAAAGTGGCTCTTAGCAAAATGTACCCCCCAAAGAAAGCCTAATTGGTGGCGGAAAAAACAAGATATAGATCAGTTCATTGTGATAAGTAGTGATAAAGTTATAGGCTAATGAATGGGAGGTGAAAATTGCTCAGATGCATAAAGTGAAAACGACTGAATGCGAAGTGGTTAAGGAGTCGTAATTAAATGTAAAGAGGAAGTACACCGATAGAAAATTATATACCCAGCTGGAGGGGCTACTGATCAGCATAGGACAAAAACTGTTTCCTGAGCTTGTCAGGTACATTTGGACGCTGGAGATGGCAAGTAATTTTGGGTGCCGCCATAGACGCCTATGTAAAAAAATGCTGAGAACGGCTACAGCCAATAAAAATAGTGCGTTCTGGGACTTTCCGCTATTCAAACTGTGGTTGTAGATAACAGACGCCCGCTATTTTTATTGGGTGCCTGCAGTGCCCAAATTTACTTCTGTGGCTTCTATTCGTGTTTTTTTTACATCACAAATGTTTAGTTTTAGGTATTGATTGGGGAGGCTTTGCTTTAGGAGTGGGTGGGAATGGTTAGTTTTAGACATAAAGAGGTGAGGTTTAGTGTAAGGAGTAGGTGGGGGATAGATAGTGTTCGGCATAGAAAGGAGACAGTTCTTGTTAGGCATAGATGGGGATTGCTCTTGCTAGGCATCGATAAGAGAGGGTTCCTACTAGACATAGATTTCGGAGTGTTCATATGAGAGTAAAGGATGATAGTAGAATATCAGTAAAATTACCTATATTCTACTCCAGTGGATAATAGAATATCGGTAAAATTACTGTTTTTCTATTACTGGTATTGCAAGACCATTTTTACTAGAGCCTTTTCAAAAAGGAGATCGCAGTTGTTTTGCTGATTGCAATGAGCACCACGATAATGTGTAAATCTCGGTGCTCATTTTCCACTACCCCCATTTGTTTTTCCACGAATTGCAAGCCTGCAGGATTTTTGCCATGATCGCGCTCCGTTCTTGGCTGCTCTGCAGTGCGATTGTGATAATGCTTTCCAGTGCAAAAGGGCCCTGCACCCCTAAGGTTGCACTCTGTAAAGATAGAGACTAAAAAGCTGAGCTTTGAAGTACCATGCTATGTTAGTAGACAGGGGCGTAACAATAGCCCCTGCAGGCCCCTCAACTGCAGGTGGGCCCGGAGACTCACAGGGGCCCACAGACACTGGCTGCCTGCATAAGGTGATTCTTTGCAGAGGAGAGCAGGCAGCCTACAGAGAGTACAGGCAGCACACAGGGGCAGTAAAGAGGTAGCCTGCAACGTAGATGGAACACCCTGGCAGAGACACATATCCCAGCAGTCCCCGGTTAGCATCAGAGAGCCACTCACTCAGGGGCATAACTAGACATCACTGGGCCCCCCTGTGAAACTTTGGATGGGGCCCCCCACCCCCACCAGGGGCAAACGCAGGATTTTTAAGGGGGGGATTCCTGAAAGGTCCAGAAGCACTTATGTCCTCGAGTGCTTCCGAATACAGGTGGCTCCATACTACCCATGCACAAAAGTGCGCTGGCGTATTACGGAGCTGCCTATCTTTGGAAGTACTCAAGGACACGAGTGTTTCTGAGGGTTTCTGGTAGCAGCAAATTTAAACGGGGTACAGCGCTGGAACAACTCCCCGAGAGAGGAACGGGAGATTTAGTTTGGACAATTCAGTGGAATATGCCACATAGTGTCACATAGCGCAAGTGATACCCATATGATGTAGGGATATATGCATCTGCGGAAGATGGCGGCGCTATATAAATACTAAATAATAATATTTTGCCTCACCAGGATTGCACTTTTATTTAGCTTTCCTGTATGACAAGAAGACACAGCCAGCACTAGGGAAGAGGGAAACAAAGATGAATGAGGGAGGGCTTGTGCACACCAAGAGTGCTTCTGAGCGTTTTTCAAATCAACAGTGATTTGAAAAGCGCTTGGCTAATGTTACCCTATGAGGGTGTTCCCACAGCAGCGTTGTGACTTTTTCAAAATCGCAGGTATACTGCATGTAGCATGTTTTTGAGCGATTCATTCAAAAATCGCTCTGAAAATCGCTTCACAAAATCACACTCACAAATTGCTAGCGATTGCTATTGTCATTTTGGCGTTGCACTAGCCCAGAGAGAGGAGTGGAGAAATTGAGAATAGCCTGAGATGGAGCAGAGAACTTATCTGCATTGCAGTCCCACATCAGACAGGCTACTTGCCTGTAATCGGACTCCTGTCCCTGTCAGTCTCTCACACAAGTCAGAAAGAAGCCCTCCTGGAGTCTAGGGAATGGCAAAAACTTTTCAACTTGTTTAACACCTTATCCACACATTATTATTATTATTATTATTATTATTATTTAGTATTTATATAGCGCCGACATATTACGCAGCGCTGTACAGTGTATATATATATATATATATCTTGTCACTAACTGTCCCTCAAAGGAGCTCACAATCTAATCCCTACCATTGCCATATGTCTATATTATGTAGTGTAAGTACTGTAGTCTAGGGCCAATTTTTAGAGGGAGCCAATCAACTTATCTGTATGTTTTTGGAATGTTGGAGGAAACCGGAGTTCCCGGAGGAAACCCACGCAGACACGGAGAGAACATACAAACTCTTTGCAGATAGTGCCCTGGCTGGGATTCGAACCGGGGACCCAGCGCTGCAAGGCGAGAGAGCTAACCACTACGCCACCGTGCTGCCCACACATGCAGTCATTATAACAATAGGGAGAGACCAGACAGATGTTTGCCCACGGACCCTCCAGGCAAGCTCTGCATCATGCTGTGCATATTTACCAGCTTGCCTGCCCTCTAATTGCATCATGTCTGACACTTCTGTGCTGTGGAGAGTGGGGGACTCCAGAATCAACATTCTCTCACTGCAAGCTGCATCTTCTTGTGGGGGAAGCTCGGATGCCTCTCTCATTCTTTTAGCTGGAAGGAGGCACCAGAAGTAAGAAGGGAGGGAGAATGAGGCTGTTTATATTATGCGGGCTTCCCTGGCTGAATACACAGCTCAGTGCAGGGGGGGGGGGGTGTTCCAGACACCCGGAATAGCCCCCTCCGTTCGCCAGTGCCCACCTCCCTCGCTTTCTGCACAGAAAAACTGAGGACCAATGTGTTTTCCCCATGCAGATAAAAACACTTAGACTTAAAGGCAATCTATGCTACCCCCAGATCTACTTACCCGGGGCTTCCTCCAGCCCCTTGCAGCCGACAAGTCCCTCGTTGTAGCTCTTCCAGTACATACATACACACACACAACCATATTATTTTACTACATGAGAGCACATGCTATATAGTGGAACAACAATGACATGCTGAACATAAGATATATTATTTACTGTAACTTTGGCAAAACATTCAGAATGTCACTGATTGATACTGTTATTACAGGATCTTGGACTCCTTATGAGACAACAAGCTTTCAATGAGGCAGCTACAGTCAGACATCAATCTTACCCACTCTGCTGTGTTGTAAAAGTAATGAGACACCATAAGGTCGTTAGTGTGATGATTTGCTCAGCTGCCTGTGCAGGCAGCCAGCCTTTTGACCATTGTGTAGGTTTGCATGCTGCAGGACTCTGGAAAGAAGAGCTTCTGTCAGTTTTGCAGCTTGTGCTTGCAGAGGAATTTGCATACGTTGTCATGCAAATTGCCTGGCCACATTCATTGGAGGCGTGTACTATAAGTACTATGTCTTTCCCACAATGCTTCGCTGTTCATAAGGATTTCGTCCTATGTAACACTCCTGGTGGGGTGTCAGCCTTGCTCTCTGTTTGAACATCAGCTTAGAGTAATTCCTGAATCTGCACTAGGCAGATTTCCCTAGTGCAGTTAGGATTGTATTATCTACATTGTCTGTTCTGTCTCCTGGGATCGCGCTAGCTACTTTTCGCTAGCGCTGGGGATCCTTCTGTACTCGGACCGCGCTAGCCACTTTTCGCTAGTGCTGTGGATCCTATCTCTCGCTTGTCCCTGTTTTCGTGTGTCTGTCTGCTACGCTTGCTGGAGGCTCGGTGAGGTAACCGTTAAGCAAGCGCTCGTGTCCTCTGTTTCATGTTTGTCTGTTAATGGTTAGTTAGGCGTGCTTGTCTCTATTGTGCTTATCACGTGGAGACCGCGCATAACCGCGTGCACTGTTGCGAATGAGTGCGGTGTTCGCGGTTAGCTAGCGTTTGTTATTTTCCGTATCTCCTCATTGTATTATTTGCTGTGCCTTTGCTAACCTCGTATTCTGTCCTGATCTGCCTTGTGTCTCGTCTAGCGATCGCACCTCTCGCGATCGCGTTCCTATTTCATATCTGCTGTTGTAAGTGTGCGGTCGCGGGGTGGCGACTGGATTGGCGCACACACATACAACCTGTCCCTTTGCTCATTCTCATTCGCAATCGCCTCTCTTGCGATTGCGTTCTGCGTTTCGTACAATTCCTGTCTGGCATTTGTGGAGGTACAGAGGATTGGTTCCTCTGCACTCCCCAGCGCCATCTGCCGACAGGAATTTTCCCTCTACGGGTGCGTAGCACCTTTTGATACGCTTGTGGAGGATTTCCGCCGTGTCAGCGCACGCGTTGTGCCCTGATCACGGGGAAAGTTCCACAATCGTTACAGTATGAACAGCCCAACCCAAAACCCCAGTGTAGACGGAATTTCTGATTTGTACGATTTTGTCGAGTTTGGGTCCTGTGTCTTTAAGAGCTTTAAAAGGCTAAATTCAGAGACCAAGGCGGAATTTCTTTCTGAATGTGTGGGGTTTTGTCTGAATCCCACCTTTCAGATTTCTGATCCATCCACGTCGGCTCTTCTGTTTGCCTATGTGCTCTTAAAAGACGATTTGTTCACCTGGGCATATAATCTGTTAAAAATTAATTCTTGGAATGGTAATATGTATCAGTTGCTTGCAGTGATATTCTCTCACTGGTTTAAACTGCCTGGCTTACCACCTGCTCTGATTGAGTGTGTAGCTGCTGATAAGTCAGCTGATCTTTCCCTTCCATGCAAAACTTTTCAGTATGACAATCAGTTCAATGTGTCTGTTGCCACTTCAGGTTTTAAACAGCAGACATGCAAAGTGGCGAAAAAGAGAAAAACTAAAAAACGCAAGTGTCAAAAACCTGAGCGGTTTTTGCCTTTTTCATGATTGCCAACTCAGTAAAGGACCAGCCCTTAAAGCGTTGCTATCATATAAATCCGGCATAGTGGGGTCTGAACCCTCTATAACAGTAATTATAGATTGACGGTATACCTTGAAATGAATCAGAGCACTCAGTATATGATTTTATATAAAAAATTGTATTTGCTTATCATACAGCATATATACAAAATATGAACAGTTCCAAGTAGTGTTTCCTTATAACAGTATTCCATCTTATCAAGGCTTTAGAGCCAAGCGATCATCAATCTTCTAAATACATTCAAAAAGTAATATAACAGTTGTGTTATGTAGAATAAGATCAAAAGTAGTCTCATCTGTATTAATAGCTAGTAGCTGTGTAAAACTTGTAGTAATCTTCTTAAAGAAATAGCATAAAAAATAGCTTCTAAAAAATTTCTTGCTAACATCTTAATAAAACTTAATGCTGAAAAATTAATACAGTAAATCACCAGAATATTAAGCATATTACCCCTTCTCTGTCATCTCTTCAGCATCTAGAACCACTTGTGGGAAGGTAGCTTCTGCCTCATGTGTCTTCTCAGGAGATTGCTGGGCTTCTGCAAACTATGAGCTTTCAGGCCCTACTTTTATAGGGGTTGGAGGCAATATGGCTGCCTAATCTGGACTTTCCCCGAATCCCAGGCTCTGATTGGCTAAAGCTTTCGTGCGTCAATGCTTTATCATGTTTTGATTTCCTAAGTCACAATATTATTGTTTATAAATTCTTAATTACCTTATCTTGTGGGAATTAACGTCATTTGGAGTGCTTGACATTTAATATAGGTCGTTCCTGACGCACGTAATTAAAAATGGACGTCAACAGCCATCTTGTCTGTTGGCTGACCCAGACATGGAGACTAAACAATGTCATTCATGACGCATTTCTGATAAAGTGTTCGCTGCTAATTATGTTGGAATGTCATGGTACTTCCCCAGACATGAGATTGGTCAGGTTGACACTGTAACCAGACCTGTGAGAGCCTTCAGCAATTTAAGGCTTATTGAAACATACAGGGCTTCTAATATACTTATTTAAATATAAAGCTTATTATATAATTCTTCTTAAAACAATTAATCATATAAGAAATAATTGCATATTAAATCTTGATAATATAAAATCCTTTTCCATATTTGTCTTTCTGATGAAGAAATAAATATCTAATTTCAACCGGCAGAGGTCAGGCTTTCATAACAAATAACAAACAGTATTAATAATGTTGATTTCATAAGACCGCCAGGTGGCATCATGGAATGATCTTTAACTAATTGGGAAAACAACTTCTTTGTTTAATATTTATATAACTTGTTCCCAAAACATCATGTGTTATCAGCTTTCTGAGACTAGAGCATGTCAACAATTGTCTAGCTTACAAGTTGAAACAATTTTATAAAAGTTTTACTTTCTAATCTTCCACGGGTAGACTACAGATTTTAAATATCTTCCAGAGTAATAGATTCTATTATATAGGGTTTAACAATAACTATTCTTTTCTTTAGAAGGACTGTATTGATCATTAATATTTAGATTAATAATATCTATGTGTAATAATTATGTGCATTTATAATTGCTGCAGTAATGTGAGTTTTAAACCAGCATTCTGTCTAACACATACTGTGCAGTCTAACCTTGACATTAACAAAGAATGTTTTGGCTTCTTGTAACCAGTACATCAACAATCTTCCAGCTTGCAAGTTAAAATCTTCTAAGCTTTACAGCCTGGAATATGTTCAGATGTCACATAGCAATATTTTAAAGAAGTAACCCAACTTTACAGTTTACAATGAAATTTTGCATAGAACATTAAAACTTAAACCATACACTTATGACAGCTTTTTCCTGCATAAATAAAACCGCTAGAATTCTGACATCCCCCCTTGCAGGAAAATGATGGCAGATGATTAGCGATCTCCGTAGTTGTTATATTTCTCCGGAAGAAAAAAAAAATCAAAATTAAAAGTAATGTAATCTTTCATTCTTGCAAAAACCTTGCTTATTAAGTAGCGTTTTCTGCTGTGTTGCCAGCCTGACAATAAACTCAATAGTAAAATTAATATCTTCTCCAATAAACATATTTTGCTGGTCTAGATATGGCTATAGTCTTTGTATATAACATATGTATGGATTCACCCTTAAATTTGTAGTTTCTATCACTGTGGTAGCTTGTGTAGATATGTAGGAAAATTCTAGGCAATATTTGTCACCCATTAAAACATGTGGTAAAACTTAAAGTTCAAAATGTATAAACAGGAATTATACCGTTCATGTGGCCCCTAGGTTCTTTTGAGCACAATAAATTCAACATTTTATTGTTAGCTTACAACAGGTTAATTAGTTAGTTGGTTAGTATTATGTATTAATACAGTTAATTACACCTTTCTTATACCACAAGGTTTCTTTCACAAATGGTATGTAGTAAAATAAAGTATGTGTAGTTTACCAGCAGAATCCCATAAAATATCATCTTTCTATTTAAATATAGATATCATATCAAAAATGTAGGCATGGAAAAGTTCTTTAGCAATTCAAATTGCAAGCTAACTAGTTGCAGTAGCTGTTTTCAAATATATTTTCAATAAAACATATATTAACATATCATTGTTGAAGTTGCTTCTCCACTTCACGTTTCCAATATTTAGGAGTGATTCTCTCTCTTGGATTTATCAGGATCTTTACTGTTGAATTAAAAGTCTCTTGAAACTTATGTTGTAGACTGTCAGCATTCTTGTATGTAAATCTTGCATGTTTACTTCCGCAAAAAGTCAAATGTGATAGATTATTCTGTAGATTAAGTGTGATATACGATTATTTTCTTGTTAAGCACAGTCTCTTCTCATGGCAATATTTAATGCAGTTACATGCTTGATCCTGGATATGTCATGTGTAGATCTTCTCTCTGATGGAAGTAGTTCTCCGCACTAATCATTCATTAGTATTGGAATCAGTAGTCATTCAGAATTTTCTTTTCTGGTAACTTCTTTAACAGGTATCATATGTTTCATATAGCTTTCAGTCTCTGTAATTCTTGTATACAACATGCAGTTCTCATGATAACATGATAGCATCCCCCCTTGTGCCGCTTTATAGCAATCTAGTATCAGTCCAGTGTTTTACTAGCAGTTAAGTCTGCCACTTTAGCGCATTATTGACAGTTCAGGTTGTTTAGAACATTTCATCTGTAATATTATCAATAGTTTCGCAAATAACTCTGTTTTCTGAGTTGACTATGGCTAGTCATCTTGCATCTTTAAATCTAGTGTATAAGACAGTCTTTGCATATCATGGCACTTGAAGGCGTTTCACTCTCTTAGTTTCTTCAGTACTTCTCTTGTATATATAGGGATTAGGTATTTAATTGATATTTGAACTGTTCTTGCTCTTTAGGTCATGTAGCGGGTGTTCCTCTAATTATGGTGCATCTTCCTTTTCCACCATCAGGCAATAACTTGTAGTCTAGAACCAGTCATAGGGCAATTTCATTTGTCCCAGGATGCTTTCTTGGAACTTGAAAAGGATGAGTAACAACGGTCATCTCCAAGTTGTATTATTAAACGGAACGTTGTATTATTTTCATTATCAGTCGGGTTGCAATTTAGTACAGTTTCATTCACTATGCAGAGCTGTTTGCAGATTTACGATAGTCCCTTGCTGAACATATCTTTTCACCATTTAGGATATTTTCATCTCTCTTGGGATGCAAACAAATGTTAAACTGTCCTTTATTCTGGTGAATTGGATTTTCTCTTTTAATTGTCCATGTATTGCATATTTGAACATTTCTGAAGAATATTTTTCTTTAACTTCATGTGAACAGTGCAGTGGCGTAGGGGTTAATGCTCTCGCCTTGCAGTGCTGGGTCTGAGAGGAGTGTGTATGTGCTCTCTGTGTCTGTGTGGGTTTCCTCCGGACACTCTGGTTTCCAACTCTTCAGATAGTACTGGAATGGCTAGGTTGGGCATCCTCTTCAAGGATAAAGGCTGTATGAGCAAATCCAGCAGTCACTCTTGTTCAGGCGCTGGGCACACTGTTGATGCATCAAGTTCAATTTATTTTGAAGTCTTCCTTGTAGTTGCAAAGTTCAGCTTTTTGTAGTCATCAAATGTATCAGGTACAGCAAACCCCATTGTATGGGCATTTTTGCGGATAATTGATATTGTTCTCAGCACCTTTGAGAAAAAATAAAAAGGAAGAGGAGAGAAGGGAAAAACACAAAAAGTAATATGCAACATTCTGGTGAATTTTCAGCATAAAAAACTAAACTAACTACTACCTTCCCACTTGTGGTTCAAAAAGAAAAATATTATTGATGCTATATGGTGCTGGGTGCATTCTTACTAGTTTGCTCTAGTGTTCAAAGTTATAACAGCAGGTTCCTTCTCTTCTTGCTTATGTCTTTTCTTAAGTTCATCTTAGTTTGTCTTTTAAAAATCAAAGTAGTATTATCCATTTTCTGTAAATGTTGAGATATGTCTTCTCTTTGAAAAGTGTTCATTTTCTTCTTCAATAAAAAAAAACGTTCACGTTTAAGCTGTGTATTAAATCCATTGATAGCATATCATACATGTCTTCATTGGTTGCTTTATGTGTGTCGTGGCTTTTATCATAGCTTGACATCAGTAAGTCCTTGTCCATGTATAAAAACATTTTCTCTTGTTATCTGTTCATCACTTTAGTTATCTGTTGTCCTCAGTGTTACACTTCTTGAATCGAGTATTCATCTTGAAACTGTTCTTCTTGAACTTCGTCAGTGAATTACCTAAGGCATGGATTTTCTTCCAGTCTCTTGGTGTACATAACTTCTTTTCTCCTTCATGTATTTAAAAATCTTCATCAATCTAGGCTTCATTCTTCACATTAGGCCTTTAATCATCTTGTACATATAATGTCATTTAGTGCAGTCTTCTGTAGTACCCGCTTGATTGCTGTGTGTCATTATTGTGAACAGTTATCTCCTTGTTTCTCATGTAGTATGGCTTTCTTCCTATAACTTCTCATAAGTCTTTATTGCATCTGCTTCTATATCTGTAGCATGTCAGTATATCGCTGCATAGGTAGAAAAATCTATATCTTCCACATTTTCTTCATATACGGAATCAAAAATAGAATATCTATGTATATTTATCAGTCTTTTTCAAAAACTTTACATTGGCTGTCTTCTTCTAAAACTGGGTGATCTTGACATCTTAGTCTTGATATCTTGATATGATGTAACAGTCTCTATTGTAGTTTCAAATGTCCATCAACGTCTTCTTTCACTCATCTTCTGGTATTTTCTATATCAAAAATCTTGTCCTCTTCTAGTTCATCAGATTTTTCTGTAAAAACTGAATATCTCCATCTTGTAATGCTCTCTCTTCACCCACCTGATAATCTCATTTATCTTTTAACCTGATGTATTCTTCTGTCTGGTCTTCTTTTCTTGTATTCCTTCAGGCCCACTTTTCTCTTAGTTTTGTCTCGATCTTCTCTCAGCTGGTGCGTCAACCAGTGGTTGGAGTTGTTAAAGAAGTAAAAGTACGGCTTAGTCATCACACTTCTCTGTTTACTCCAGTTCCAATTGTTTCTTCTTCAGCTGTTTTCAGATCAGAGCTTCTTATAACATAGCCTCATCAAATGGCTTGTCTTCATGTTGATGTCTTTGCATAGTCTTCTAGCATGTAGCTTTCATCGCTTTATCTTAGCGGGTTTCTTCTGGGTGCCTGCAAGGAATGCTTGTTTGGAGTCTTCTTTGGTTCAGACAAAGGAGATTATCTTGTGAGTCTTCCAAGCTTCAATAGCAACATTTTCAATTCTTCTTTAGTGAAACCTTCTTAGTATAATGTAGTCACAAAAATAGTCTCTTGATGCTTCTTAATAGGATCTAGCCTCAAAAATGAGTAGAGATTTCCCCCCTTGAGGCTAGGACTATAAAAATGAAAAACCTTCTTGTTTAACGGTCACTTCTGTATATTCATGCGTTACATCTCAACATGGCAGCTGCTATATATGAGTCTTTATTACTCCTTTAGCTTCTCATGATAAAAAAAAAATTTAAAACAAAAAAACACTTCAATCTTC
Source organism: Hyperolius riggenbachi (assembly GCF_040937935.1). Taxonomy (NCBI): domain Eukaryota; kingdom Metazoa; phylum Chordata; class Amphibia; order Anura; family Hyperoliidae; genus Hyperolius; species Hyperolius riggenbachi. The sequence goes on along the minus strand of NC_090650.1, from coordinate 140,352,486 downwards.
ACTACTTGAATCCTCACTAGTGTGTTCTTTTACTTATTGGCATAATAGCTTATTAATGTCTGTATAAAAAGACTGTAGTAGGCTTTTTTTTTTCTTTCTTTCTTATCTTCAACAAAAAAACTGAGAAGTCATATAAAAAAAATCTTTCATTTGTAGTCTGAGAGAGAAAAAAAAAAAAATCAAGTGTCATATCTCTTTAAGTCTATTTCTGAATGCATGTTGTGTTGCTGCCTGTTTGAGGATTGTCTTGTCTTCTTCTGTGTCGGCATCTAGTAGTGCTAACCACACACTAAAGATTCTTGTTCTCATAAAAAAAAAAAAAAATTACAAAAATTAAAATAAACATTTCTTCTTACATCTCATTTATGTCTGCTGCAACTTGTCTTGTATTTGTAGTCTTCTACATTTAAAGAGCCATACATCTTTAAAACAGGATTTTTCTCTTTTTTTTTTTCAAAAAAGTTATTTATAGAAGCTTTTGCTTTCATCACAAAGTCTGTTCAATTCTCTAGTATAAAAAACAATTTTAATTCTCTTGATAGTAGGATCTCTTCACATATAAAAAATGCTCTTTGTTTGACAAAAACTGCTCTCTCAGTCTTCTTTTTCACTGAGCTTGTCTCAAAATGTTTTTCTGCACTTGTAGGGTAGCCATCTTCATAATGTATAGCTATATACTCTGCTTCAGTATGCTGCTCCAATGTAATCTGCTTCATTTTGTCAGAAAAGTACATGTAGCGCTATTCCTTTTCTCAGGTTCAATAGGCCAAAGTATTTATTTTCTCTTCTAAGTCTTTTCATAGACTATAAACTGAGTGTGCTCATTAGTAATTCTCTTCTATGAGATTTTTAAGCATAAGAATATCTTCCTTCTTTGCTTTAGATTTTTGGATGCTTCATATGCATATCCAACTCTATATTTGAGTATATAAGTACTTTTTTATTCTCTTATCGCGATAGAAAACTATGGTCTATATTTCCACCATAGAAAGTATTTTTCAAGATAACAATCAAGGTAACCATCAACTGTTGGGCGCCAACTGTCAAAAACCTGAGCGGTTTTTGCCTTTTTCATGATTGCCAACTCAGTAAAGGACCAGCCCTTAAAGCGTTGCTATCATATAAATCCGGCATAGTGGGGTCTGAACCCTCTATAACAGTAATTATAGATTGACGGTATACCTTGAAATGAATCAGAGCACTCAGTATATGATTTTATATAAAAAATTGTATTTGCTTATCATACAGCATATATACAAAATATGAACAGTTCCAAGTAGTGTTTCCTTATAACAGTATTCCATCTTATCAAGGCTTTAGAGCCAAGCGATCATCAATCTTCTAAATACATTCAAAAAGTAATATAACAGTTGTGTTATGTAGAATAAGATCAAAAGTAGTCTCATCTGTATTAATAGCTAGTAGCTGTGTAAAACTTGTAGTAATCTTCTTAAAGAAATAGCATAAAAAATAGCTTCTAAAAAATTTCTTGCTAACATCTTAATAAAACTTAATGCTGAAAAATTAATACAGTAAATCACCAGAATATTAAGCATATTACCCCTTCTCTGTCATCTCTTCAGCATCTAGAACCACTTGTGGGAAGGTAGCTTCTGCCTCATGTGTCTTCTCAGGAGATTGCTGGGCTTCTGCAAACTATGAGCTTTCAGGCCCTACTTTTATAGGGGTTGGAGGCAATATGGCTGCCTAATCTGGACTTTCCCCGAATCCCAGGCTCTGATTGGCTAAAGCTTTCGTGCGTCAATGCTTTATCATGTTTTGATTTCCTAAGTCACAATATTATTGTTTATAAATTCTTAATTACCTTATCTTGTGGGAATTAACGTCATTTGGAGTGCTTGACATTTAATATAGGTCGTTCCTGACGCACGTAATTAAAAATGGACGTCAACAGCCATCTTGTCTGTTGGCTGACCCAGACATGGAGACTAAACAATGTCATTCATGACGCATTTCTGATAAAGTGTTCGCTGCTAATTATGTTGGAATGTCATGGTACTTCCCCAGACATGAGATTGGTCAGGTTGACACTGTAACCAGACCTGTGAGAGCCTTCAGCAATTTAAGGCTTATTGAAACATACAGGGCTTCTAATATACTTATTTAAATATAAAGCTTATTATATAATTCTTCTTAAAACAATTAATCATATAAGAAATAATTGCATATTAAATCTTGATAATATAAAATCCTTTTCCATATTTGTCTTTCTGATGAAGAAATAAATATCTAATTTCAACCGGCAGAGGTCAGGCTTTCATAACAAATAACAAACAGTATTAATAATGTTGATTTCATAAGACCGCCAGGTGGCATCATGGAATGATCTTTAACTAATTGGGAAAACAACTTCTTTGTTTAATATTTATATAACTTGTTCCCAAAACATCATGTGTTATCAGCTTTCTGAGACTAGAGCATGTCAACAATTGTCTAGCTTACAAGTTGAAACAATTTTATAAAAGTTTTACTTTCTAATCTTCCACGGGTAGACTACAGATTTTAAATATCTTCCAGAGTAATAGATTCTATTATATAGGGTTTAACAATAACTATTCTTTTCTTTAGAAGGACTGTATTGATCATTAATATTTAGATTAATAATATCTATGTGTAATAATTATGTGCATTTATAATTGCTGCAGTAATGTGAGTTTTAAACCAGCATTCTGTCTAACACATACTGTGCAGTCTAACCTTGACATTAACAAAGAATGTTTTGGCTTCTTGTAACCAGTACATCAACAATCTTCCAGCTTGCAAGTTAAAATCTTCTAAGCTTTACAGCCTGGAATATGTTCAGATGTCACATAGCAATATTTTAAAGAAGTAACCCAACTTTACAGTTTACAATGAAATTTTGCATAGAACATTAAAACTTAAACCATACACTTATGACAGCTTTTTCCTGCATAAATAAAACCGCTAGAATTCTGACACAAGCATCGGAATAAAACACTTCCTATTGATGTTTGTAATGATGTTGTTCCGTCTCCGGCTTTTTTGCCCCAATCCAAAGCTTATGTGGATCCTGCTATAGGTAGGATCGCACACTACATTAAAGCAGTTAAAAAATCTGTTCTTGTTCCTGAACTCCAACCCTATGGAGATTATCTGGATACTGGCCTGTTTGAACCCCCATTTGCTTCCTGGGATGTTGGGGCCTTGCTGGAGGAATTCGATTTTGATTGGAAAGCCTTTTGCGATTTTTACATCGCAAAAAGCGAAGATGTCTTGATTGATTGTCTCGATTCTATGTACCTGTTGATTGATTCCGATGAATGTGACAAGGATGATGTGGATCTGGTGATTTATGTGTGGCAGACGATTTTGGATGAGTTGCACACACACCAACCAATTGATTCCAATAAAGAGACATCGTTGTCGGATGATTGTTCCTGCCTTTCTGGGGTAAAGCATGTGAGTCTTGACTTTATGCAATCTGAAATGAATGAGTGTGCCGCTGTGGTTGATTCCTGTGCGAATCCTGAAGGATTCGCTCCTGGCAGTGTGCAGTTTGAATCTGTGCGATCTGATGCCTGTTTCTCGGATGTTCCTGCAAATTGTGATCGGCATGAGTCTGCCGGTTTCCTCAAGGATGTGTGGGATCCTTTGTCATTTAGAAACAGATCTTTGAGATCTTCCGTCTGTGACCCTGCTATGGGGAAAAGTTCTCGACTATGCAGCGTCAAAAGTAAATTTAATATGCCTAATAAAGTTTGTCCTGTTGATGTCACTATTTCTTCTGCAGATGAGTCTCTGTCTCACCCTGTTCACACCTGTAAGGGCCCGTTGCCTGGGGACAGTTGATCCAGCGTTTCGGTCCTAGATGCCTTGCAGTCTGCTCCGCAGATTGCGGAGGTTTGCGCTATAGAAACGTCAGTTTCACAACCTAAAGTGAATTTTGATTCGCAGGTTTTGCGTTCTGATTCCTCGGATTCGACATTGTTAGCCGAATCTAAGAGTGAGACAGCGCTTCGGTTTTGCGAATCTGATGCTGAACCCTCTTTGCCTTATTCAGAGACGCTTTCTCTGAACCTGCCCTGTACCATGAATAACAATATGATGTCCAATCACACTGACATTTGTGAGTCCCTTTCTTGCTCTGAGGGAAGTTTTGACTCTCCACCCTGTACTCTGGATGAGTCAACATTGCCTTGTACAATATCTCCTGCCCTGCCCCTAGAGGCTCGTCTAGGTATTGCTGCTATTTTTCCTTGTTTTTCTGCAGTTTTGGAGTTACAAGCTAGTTTGACTGCCACACAGAATTCTGGGTACAGTGAGAATGAAGTTAGGGAGTCAGTGTGTGTTCCTATAAATATACCTGTACATTCCCCTCATGATGATGAGATCCAGTCTCAGGTTATGGTGGAACCATTCCTGGGACATCTGCCCTGTCCACAAAATAAAGTTCCAGTTTTGCCCTGTAACATGGATAGTTCAGAATCCTTCCTAGAAAACTTGAAAAATTATGTTCCTGAGGTCTTGTTTGATGTTCTGGAGGTCTCTGAGTTCCTCCCAAAGGGTGCAGAACTTGTAGGAGATGTCTCCTGTCTCCCAAGTCCTTCTGAGGTGTTGCCCTCTTCCGTAGGCATTGCTGCCTTGCTGGCTACCTTTTCAGCTCTGGTGGAGCTTCAGTCATGTGTAGTCAATGATGATATTGCAGTCACAGAAATTTCCAAATTTGAATCCGAGTCTTCTTTTGAAAGTCCAGTGCTTGAGACCATTGCTCGTGATGATTCTCTGCCCAGTCCTGGTTTTGGTTTCCTCGGGCCGGACTCTGAGGTTGGCAGTTCCCCGACATGTCCTGAGGTTTCTCCTGTGCTGGTGTACCCCAGTGTGCTCTGTGACCCAGAAAGCCCAAGTGTGCCTCGGTTACCAGCATACTCAGATGCTTCCTCGGTGGAGACATGCTCTGATTTAGCCTGCCTGCTTGCATGCCCATAAGTGGTCCCTGAAAGTCTTGATCTTGATGGGTGTCCTCGTAATTCTGAATCCGGAATTGTGATTGGTTCCATGGGGGTTCTTGGTAATTCTCCATGTGAGCCTGGTGATTGTTCTGCCCTCTTGGGATCTCTGTGGAGCTTCAAAAGGTTCTGGGAGATTCCGGGAGAAATTTTGCTTGGTCCCCTGGATAAGATCAACGGTGGCTTTTGTGTTGTAAGGGACACTTCGAACAGGTATTGTGGCAGGTTTGGTATTTTCGGACGCTCCTTGGAAGGTGGTGGGTATTGTCTGGAGGGTGTCGATGGCTTCTTCTCTGGCGTTCACAGTCCTGATGGGTGTTATACTGAGACTGGTAGTACTGATGGGCATGTTTCGGTGGCTTCTGTTTCTGATGAGGTCGGTTTCGGGTGGACTGACTCTGGAATTGGACCTTGTCGGGCTGCCCCGACCTTCATGAGTCTTCAGTTTGAGTCTGTTGCTAATAGCAGTTTTGAGGGTCGTCTGGAATTTGACCCTGGAGGGGGGGGGGGGGGGTACTGTGATGATTTGCTCAGCTGCCTGTGCAGGCAGCCAGCCTTTTGACCATTGTGTAGGTTTGCATGCTGCAGGACTCTGGAAAGAAGAGCTTCTGTCAGTTTTGCAGCTTGTGCTTGCAGAGGAATTTGCATACGTTGTCATGCAAATTGCCTGGCCACATTCATTGGAGGCGTGTACTATAAGTACTATGTCTTTCCCACAATGCTTCGCTGTTCATAAGGATTTCGTCCTATGTAACACTCCTGGTGGGGTGTCAGCCTTGCTCTCTGTTTGAACATCAGCTTAGAGTAATTCCTGAATCTGCACTAGGCAGATTTCCCTAGTGCAGTTAGGATTGTATTATCTACATTATCTGTTCTGTCTCCTGGGATCGCGCTAGCTACTTTTCGCTAGCGCTGGGGATCCTTCTGTTCTGTCTCTGTACTTGGATCGCGCTAGCCACTTTTCGCTAGTGCTGTGGATCCTATCTCTCGCTTGTCCCTGTTTTCGTGTGTCTGTCTGCTACGCTTGCTGGAGGCTCGGTGAGGTAACCGTTAAGCAAGCGCTCGCGTCCACTGTTTCATGTTTGTCTGTTAATGGTTAGTTAGGCGTGCTTGTCTCTATTGTGCTTATCACGTGGAGACCGCGCATAACCGCGTGCACTGTTGCGAATGAGTGCGGTGTTCGCGGTTAGCTAGCGTTTGTTATTTTCCGTATCTCCTCATTGTATTATTTGCTGTGCCTTTGCTAACCTCGTATTCTGTCCTCATCTGCCTTGTGTCTCGTCTGGCGATCGCACCTCTCGCGATCGCGTTCCTATTTCATATCTGCTGTTGTGTGTGTGCGGTCGCGGGGTGGCGACTGGATTGGCGCACACACATACAACCTGTCCCTTTGCTCATTCTCATTCGCAATCGCCTCTCTTGCGATTGCGTTCTGCGTTTCGTTCAATTCCTGTCTGGCATTTGTGGAGGTACAGAGGATTGGTTCCTCTGCACTCCCCAGCGCCATCTGCCGACAGGAATTTTCCCTCTACGGGTGCGTAGCACCTTTTGCTGGGTTCCTGCAAATTATACGCTTGTGGAGGATTTCCGCCGTGTCAGCGCACGCGTTGTGCCCTGATCACGGGGAAAGTTCCACAATCGTTACAGTTAGCCTGTGTGTGATAAGAATCTAGTTATCTCTTTAGAGTGATTACTGAAGGGACAGTGTACAACTTTTTTCAAAATGTGACTCCTTTGTTTGTACGGTTGTACATGAAGTCATCAGAACTTTGCAGCAGTGAGAGAAAGATGTTTTTTACGAACCCTAGGGAGCAGGGTTAGTGTATAAATTCCAAGTGTGTATGATTCCTTATCTGTGTGGGGGACACATGCAGTCAATATAACAATGGTGCCAGAGCAGAATACGTTTTTCCTCTCCATGCCCTTAGCTGTCAGTCTCTCAAACTTTTCCCCCCACGGGCCCTTTGTGACTTCTGGGCCCCCCTGCGGAGGCATCCCTTGCAGGGTCTATGGTTACGCCCCTGCACTCACTAGTTCCCTTCCCTCACAGGAAGTTACATTCTGCCAATAGCCTGCTGTGGAGCTGGTCGTTTCTGCTCCTCTTCCCTCTGATCTGATGCTGGCCATGTGCTTGCTGATCCCGTTCCTCAGAGCAGCCTTCAGCAGGGCCGGCCTTAGGTTTCACAGCGCCCTGAGCATAACCAGAGTTATGACGTAGCACGTCCTGATGAAGCTCCGGTGGGCGGGGCGAAACGCGTAGACGTCATGCTACGCACTTCTGCATCTTTCAGCCGGGTTTGACTTATGTGAGCCGCCGCCATTACCACATGTGGGAGACCTTGCCTGCCGCCATTTGGCCAGCCGCTACCAGCCGCCCTGTATGGAATCCGCATGCAGCTTATGGATCATAGCACACTATTGGATCAGATAAGTGATTCCAGCGTATTCCTTGCTATCCACAGCATGCATAAAAAAGCATATATGGACACTGACTCTATTATGGCGACCGTGTGCTCAGCGGCCTATTGTGACATTTACTGCATGGTGGATCAGGCTATGTAGTTTGATACTACTAGAAATGCCTGGTGATTCACTTGTAGCGCTATACCAACTACACATTAACTGTCAGCGACAGCATCTATACAAACAAAGTGTGGCGCTAATTACAATGTGCATCTGACTATGCAGTTTTTCTCTACTGGCAATGCCAGGTGTTTTGCTTGCAGCGCTATTCCAACTGCGCACTATCTGTCAGCGTGAGCATCCATATGTGTTAAGGGTGACTTCTGTGGACGTAGCAGCCGTGTGGTTGGCTTTGGTGGAATCTGATTTAATCCAGCACAGATTTTCCTGCATGTTCAAAGATCCCTTGCTGAATAGAACATGCAATGTTGTGGCGATACACATCAGATATGGGCATTTGAGATGCTCTTTAATTGAAGGAGAACTCTCTGGACTGAGAATCATAAATCATTTCATCTGTGGCCCTATCTAGTTGGCCCTTTAACATAATCATAGCTGGGACTGGACTCGGAACTTTTCGGATTTTTTTGCAGGTTTAAGGTGCTTTTCCTGCAGTTATACCCTAGAGACTCTGATCTTGGAATTCTTTCAGATTACTCAACAATTTGTGCTCCAGTGTGGTTTTGGCATTATAATTTCTAGCAGGCGGCATCCACATATAACATAATGTCTACCGGCTTTATTGTATTCTATGAATAGCTTAATGTAGATCATATTGGTCACACCCTTTATCCTCTGTGAGTGGTTATAACCTTTACATCCATTTAACCATCTGGTTTCCTCACAGTTTAGGATAGGGTGTCCTCAATATCCCTGATCAAATGGACAGAACATGGTTTATTATCTGGGTGATTCCTCTTCTCTCCTGTTGGTTGCTGTGAAGTTGATGACTGACCACATTGGTCACGCTTTTTCTGCCCTCTGTGAGTGGTTATGACCTCCAGGACATATTTTTCCTGGTCTCCTCACGGGGATGCGGTTAGGGCATCACCAAGGGTGTCAGATCCTTTTCACCGGCCTTAGGGGTGGGCAGGCGGCCTTACAATTGATTTGCATATAGCCATGCCCAAATTCCTGTATATTACCATCTAATTATAGATATAGGTATTGGTGTTATCGATGAGCATCAGCAACCAGCTCTTTATAGAGGTAGATCCCCATACAGGGAAACAAGCTTCTTTAAAGGGACTCTTCCTACTGTCCTCATAGTTTGCAGCACTTTGTATTGTATTTCACAGTACTATTTAATGTCAGGTTATTTCCTGACATCTCAGTACATTAAGTGTGTGTGTTTTAATGATCATTTAATAAAGTGCAGTTTTTGAGCAGCATATACTGGTTTGTTCTCTTTCCCCTCTTTTTTGTAAGTATTCTATTTTACCAGTAGCACAAACTATGAGATAGGGTAAAGGAGGAGTGAGACCTGACTGAATACAAATCCGTCTTATTCAAAAATACAAAGCTTTATTCAAACATATGCTCATTATTAAAAACTGCAAGATAAAATCCCACCATGTAGCCCATCCCCCACCCCATCCATGCATGTACCCACCCAGGCGTCCCCAATGCTCTCCCCCTCCTAAGCAAAAGGATTGTGTGCACACGTATTAATGGCTGCGCAGCCCTGCAAAAATAGATCAAAAACCTGATGTGGAAAAATATTACTGAGTCTCTCACATGCGGAGAATCGTAGATACCATAAGCAGTTCAAAAAATAAATTCCAGAATATTCATCCAATACACAATAATTTCTTCATATCATGTAGCCTCCTATATTATATGAGGACCAAGCATATAGTCATCCAGCAAAACAGGTAGAGTACTCAGCGTCCCATCAGGTTAGCAAGTCACCTCAGTATGGCATGTTGATGTAGCAAAGCACAGTCCTGTGTTATAGCATGGCATAGCACATGCAGTGTAATTCCTAAGAACCTTTGCAAACAGGCACATAAAGTGGCATATCAGCATGAATCAGGTTGAAGCAACAGCAAGGCACATCCAGTGCTGGCAGTTCATCAAGCAAAAGCAGACAAGATGCATTGCAGTATTAACAGTGTCTCTATGCAAACAGCGTGTGCAGCTGAGGTGCCCTGAGGGCTCTTACTGTATCCACCAGTGTTGACTTGCTATGGCGGAGCCTGGAAAGACTAGCCGAGTTTCTGATGCTGGAGGTGTGGAGAGGAGGATACAGCACCTGGTTAGGCAGCATGGAGGCATGGAGGGGAGGACCTCATGGTGGAGGACGGCGTCCTCGATCGATTTCGCCGGACTCTGCCGGCTTCTTCAGGAGGCGTGTCCTTCTGTGGGCTACGCTGTGTCTATGTGCAGGCCGCCGACCAATCCGGCCGCGAGTACGGCATCTCCCGCCCCCACACCAGGGCCAATGCGAGCGGAGGGGCGGAGCAGGCAGACACGATGGGCGCGCCCAATAGCTCACCCGGCGCGTCCGCCAGGCCCCGCCCCCCCGCACGCAGGCCCCGGGGAAGGAGCGGGAGACACCAGGGCAGCCGGATCAGACGGCGGCAGCACACACAGACACAAGCGCTCCACATCCCATCCCAAAACAGCATCACAAAAACAAAGCAACTATACAAACGATGATTGCTATTCACAATTAGAAACGCCTACCATACTTATATGTGGCTTCAAAAACCATAAAGGATAAATGAAAATATTAAATCACAGTGTGCAAGATTCCGCTCACTTTATACGTTTAGACTACCCCCATCATAAAAAAGAAGAGGTGTGCATGCATGCACATCCCTATCTAAATGGGGATCAAGCCAATTCTGGCATAAGCATTGATCAAGAAATTTTCTCCATAAACATCATGCGGAAAACTAGATGTGAGATGCCCCAGCAGGAAGCCCCCAAAGCCCCTCCCACTGGAAGAGCAGCACAGACCCATAAGGTGTGGGATGCTTCACCGAACATCCCTAAGGTGGCAGAAAGGGGACATAACTTGTGTTTTCATTGAGGCCTGGCTCCTTAGTTGCCTCCAAGTCAAATATTCACCTTGCTTCACGCTGTAGAAGCAGACGATCCATATTTCCACCTCTTGCAGAGTTATGAATTCTGTCCAGACCAACAAAACGCACATGTTGAAACCTACCACCGTGGACGGACTTAAAATGCTTCGCCACGGGAGTAAGGTTATTATGATTTGAACTCTTGATACTTCCAATATGTTGCGAGATGCGTGTACGAAATTCATTTTTGGTCTTTCCCACATAAAAAGCCCCGCAAGTGCAGAGCAGCAGGTATACCACAAGAGTAGTGCTACAATTTACATAATGTGGGAAACACCAATCCCGACCATCCGGAAGGCGAACCGATCTGCCCACCTGGATATAACGGCATACCGAACATCCACCACAGGTGTATGTACCAGTCACCTTACAGTGCTTTTTGTTGGCCTGAGGATCGACAAAATGACTGTTGACCAAGAGATCCCGTAGGGACGGTGCCCTCCGGAATGAATAAAGGGGAGTTTGTGTTAACACTGTGCTCAATTTGGCATCGTTAGTGAGGATGTGCCAATGCCTGTCCAGTATCCTAGAAACCTCTCGATGCTGTGCCGAGAATCTGGTACAGAACCTGATTGCCTCCGACCTCTCACGGGCGGGACATCTACTCCTATCCAATAGGGCAGATCTGTTGCTAGCATTAGCTCTATTTTACCAGTGCTGGTACCTGCGCATAGATCACACACTTACTATTATTGTTCTATATTCATTGACATCCTGCCAATAGCCTGCTGTGGAGCTGGTCGTTTCTGCTCCTCTTCCCTCTGATCTGATGCTGGCCATGTGCTTGCTGGTCCCGTTCCTCAGAGCAGCCTTCAGCAGGGCCGGCCTTAGGTTTCACAGCGCCCTGAGCATAACCAGATTTTGGTGCCCCCCCAGCCCCCCCCCCCCCATTCATCCTCTTTGTGCGTTCGCACGCACACACTCACACCCATGTGCAAGATCCCCTTTAGTGTATATAGGCCGATCCCCCCCTTTGGTGTATATAGGCAGATCCCCATCCCCTTTTTAGTGTATATAGGCAAATCCCCTTTTAATGTATATAGGCAGACCCCCCCCCCCCCCTTTAGTGTATAGAGGCAGATCCCCCCTTTAATATATTTAGGCAGATCCTCCCCATTAGTGTATATAGTCAGATCTCCTTTTAGTGTATATAAGTAGACCCCTCCCCCTTTTAGTGTATGTATGCAGATCCCCCCATTTAGTATATATAGGAAGACCCCGCTTTTAGTATATATAGGCGGATCCCCCCCCCTTTAGTGTATATAGGCAGATCCTCCTTTTATTGTATATAGCTAGGCAGATAAATAGTGTATAGTATACAAGCAGATCCCCTTTAGCGTAAATGCGGCCAGGGCCATTTGAATGCACATCACATGCGCCCCCATGGAAGCTGGTGCCCTAAGCGACCGCTCCGGTCGCTCAGGTCAAAGGCCGGCCATGGCCTTCACTTCAGTGACAGATATCATGGACTTCTGCTGGAAAGATGCCTATCTCTCCTGCACTGTGGTGTCGGGGGACACAGGGAAGGAGAACACAGTCCGTGAAGGCTCAGCAGAGGAATGAGATCAAGTCCAAAGGTATGCTTCATCCCTGCTGTGCCCTGCATTGCACTCATATTGTGATGTGGTAGCAGTGAAAAACACACTCACACTCTCACACTCTCACTCACTCTCATTTACCCACTCTCACTTTCTCACTCACTCTTTCTCACTTACTCACTTTCAAACTCACTCTCTCTCACTTACTTTCTCACTCACTTATTCTCACTTACTCACTTTCATACTCACTCACTCTCTCTCACTTACTCTCTCACTCACTTTCACACTCACTCCAAATCCAAATCCAAATCCAAAAAAGCTTTATTGGCAGGACCAAATACATTTAGCATTGCCAAAGCAAAATAGAACATTAACGTGGGGGGGGGGGGGGGATTGTGGGAATAAGGGAAGGACATGGGTATACAGTCCATAGGAGGATGTACGGGATGGTATGGGGGGGGGATGGGGTATATAGTCTATGAGTCACTTACTCACTCACTCTCTCTCACTTACTCACTCTCTCTCACTTACTCTCTCACTTACTCATTCTCACTTACTCACTTTCACACTCACTCTCTCTCACTTACTCTCTCACTCACTCTCACTTACTCACTTTCACACTCACTCTCTCTCACTCACTCTTTTTCACTTACTCTCTCACTCACTCTCATTTACTCACTTTCACACTCACTCTCTCTCACTTACTCTCTCTCACTCACTCACTCACTCACTCACTCACTCACTCACTCACTTACTCACTCACTCTCACTTACTCACTTTCACACTCACTCTCTCTCACTTACTCTCTCTCTCTCACTTACTCACTCTATCTCACTTACTCTCTCTCTCTCTCACTTACTTACTTTCACACTCACTCTTTCTTACTTACTCACTCTCTCTAACTTACTCTCTCACTCTCACTTACTTACTCTCACTCACTCTCACTCACTCACTTTCCTACTCACTCTCTAACTTACTCTTTTTCACTTACTCTCTCACTCACTCACTCTTACTTACTCACTTTCACACTCACTCTCTCTCACTTACTCCAAATCCAAATCCAAATCCAAAAAAGCTTTATTGGCAGGACCAAATACATTTAGCATTGCCAAAGCAAAATAGAACATTAACGTGGGTGGGGGGTGAGGGATTGTGGGAATAAGGGAAGGACATGGGTATACAGTCCATAGGAGGATGTACGGGATGGTATGGGGGGGGGGGGATGGGGTATATAGTCCATAGGGGAGGGGGGTATAGGCATACAGTCCATAGGGGAGGGGAGTATGGGGTTATACAGTCCATGTGTTATCATGTTCCTCTCAGTTGGTGGCAGGCCGTGACATATCGGGCAGCTATTTGCACAGTTTCTTCCTCTTCCCCCAGTATGATATAGAGTTTCCTCTCCTCATCTGTGGAGGTGAAATCTGCAATGTGGGCGGAGAGTCTTTGGAAATGGGCGGTCCTCAACGGTGTATATTTGCTGCAGTGTAGCAGGAAGTGGGCCTCATCCTCCAGGACCCCCTGGTCACATTGCCTGCACAGTCTCTCCTCCCGGGGCTTCCATGTCTGTCTGTGTACTCTCTCTCACTTACTCACTCACTCACTCTCACTTACTCACGTTCACACTCACTCTCTCTTACTTACTCTCTCACTCACTCTCACTTACTCACTTTCACACTCACTCTCTCTCACTTACTCACTCTTTTTCACTCACTCACTCACTCACTCACTCACTCACTCACTCTCTCTCTCTCTCACTTACTCACTTTCACACTCACTCTCACTCACTCACTCACTCACTTTCACACTCACTCTCTCTCACTTACTCTCTCTCTCTCTCTCACTTACTAACTCTCTCTCACTTACTCACTTTCACACTCTTTCTATCGCAATTACTCACTCTCTCTCACTTACTCACTCTCTCTCACTTACTCACTCTCTCTCACTTACTCTCTCACTCTCACTTACTTACTCTCTCTCACTTACTCTCTTTCGCACTCTCTCTCTCTCACTTACTCACTCTCTCTCTCTCACTTACTCTCTCTCTCTCACACTTACTTACTCACTCTCCCTCACTTACTCACTCTCTCTCACTTACTCACTTTCACACTCACTCTCTCCCACTTACTCACTCTCTCTCACTTACTCTCTCTCTCTCACTTACTTACTCACTTTCACACTCACTCACTCTCTCTAACTTACTCACTCTCTCTCACTTACTCTCTCACTCACTTACTCACTCACTCACTCTCACTTACTCACTTTCACACTCTCTCTCACTTACTCTCTCTCTCTCTCACTTACTCACTCTCTCTCACTCACTTTCACACTCACTCTCTCTCACTTACTCTCTCTCTCTCTCACTTACTTACTCACTTTCACACTCACTCTCTCTCACTTACTAAGGGAGGATGTAATGGATGGTATGGGGGGATGAGATATATGATCCATAGAGTAGGGGGGTATATGTATACAGTCCATAGGGGAGGGGAGTATGGGGTTATACAGTCCATATGGTATCATGTTCCTCTCAGCTGGTGGCAGGCAGTGATATATCGGGCTGCTATTTGCACAGTTTTTTCCTCTTCCCCCAGTAGGATATAGAGTTTCCTCTCCTCATCTGTGGTGGTGAAATCTGGGATGTGGGCGGAGAGTCTCTGGAAGTGGGCAGTCCTCAGTGGTGTATATTTGCTGCAGTGTAGCAGAAAGTGGGCCTCATCTTTCAGGACCCCCTGGTCTCTCTCTCACTTACTATCTCACTCACTTACTCTCACTCACTCTCACTTACTCACTCTCTCTCACTTACTCACTCTATCTCATTTACTCTCTCTCTCACTTACTTACTCTCTCTCTCTCTCTCTCACTTACTCACTCACTCTCACTCACTTACTCACACTCACTCACTCTCTCACTAACTCAGTCACTCTCTCACTTACTCACTCACTCACTCTCTCACTTACTCACTCACTCTCTCACTTACTCACTCACTCACTCACTCACTCTCGCTTACTCACATTCACTCTCTCACTTACTCACTCACCCACTCTCTCTCACTTACTCACTCTCTCACTCACTCTCTCACTTACTCACGCTCTCACTTATTCACTCTCTCACTCACTCTCTCTAGCTTACTCACACTCACTCTCACTTACTCACTCTCTCTCACTTACTCACACTCACTCACTTACTCACTTACTCACTAACTCTCTCACTTTCTCACTCACTCTCTCTCGCTTACTCACACTCACTCACTCTCACTCACTCTCTCACTCACTTACTCTCTCTCACTCACTCTCTCACTTACTCATTCTCTCTCACACACTAACTGTCTCTCACTCACTCTCTCTCTCTCACTTACTCTCTCTCACTTACACACTTACACACTCACTCTCACACTCACTCACTCTTTCACTCTCACTCACTAACACTCTCTCTTACTCATTCTCACTCATTCACTCTCTCTCTCACTTTCACTCACTCACTCACTCACTCACTCACTCACTCACTCACTCACTCACTCACTCTCCCCTTACACTTTATCCTGACCTCTGTGCCCTTATGTTAATCACTTCCTGATATACTAATACGGGGGTCCATATTATATATATTATGCGGGGGTGGGGGGCCCCATCCAAAAATATTGCAGGGGGGCCCAATGATTGCTAGTTATGCCCCTGTTAGTAGATTTTGCTTATGAGAGATAACATTCAGCATTGTGCTTATGAATTAAAATTCGAATTAAATCCAAATAAACTTTATTTACATTTGGTCTAATAGCATCTTGGTAGCATTTGTAATGCTTAATGCTACTGTTCATGATTTCTTTATAGTATTAAATTACTATTTTAAAGCTAAACTAGATGTTTTATGCTAGTTTTATTTCAATTGCAGATATTTAAGCATCCACAAATGACCTGAAAACCCATAGCCAACTAATAACTCATTATATGTTTTAGAATGACTGCCAATTTTGTTTTTGTAGAAAAAGCATATTTTATTGTACAGTATATATGCATAGAAAATTAGAAGAGATGTTTTGTTTTTCAATGCTGTTATGTTGCTATTAATATTAATGCAAATTTTAACTCAAAAGGAACAAACACATCCCTGCTCCGTATGTAGTATAACGCTATTGAAATTAATTTTAAATACTGCATCACTACTACACTTATAACCTGAAATTCACATTCCCACTGGCGTCCTACATTCTTCTGTACAGCAAAAAGAGAGCAAGAACTGTGAGATAGGTATTTGTAGTTCACCAAAATGCCATAATTCTAATATGTCTTAGGCAGCGCTCTTCAGAAAATATTATCGGACAGTAGAGTTTCCTGTCAGTTTTGTGTAATATCATGTAATACCAAATGTGCAGTGATTAGAAGGCCATAGTTGTGTAGGTTTTTTGTGGACACCCACGGCTGGATTTGTACTCTTTACCGCCCCTGGCCACTGTCACCAGCTGCCCCCTTCAGTATAGGTAGCGAGATAACCCCTCCCTCTAGTATAGGTAGCCTGATGACCCCCCCAGTATAGGTACCCAGATGACTCCTCCCCCTTTCCCTCCAGTATATGTAGCCAGATGACCCCTCACCCTTCCCTTTAGTATATGTAGCCAGATGACTCCTCCCTCTTGCCCTCCAGTATAGGTAGCCAGATGATTCCCTTAATTCCTCCTTTTCCCACTCCCCACCTTTCAGTATAGGTAGCCAGCTCACCTTCACACTTTAGTGTCACTTATTTCTCTGCTTGTCTCCAGTGCAGAAGATTCCTCTTCCTTTCCGTCTCCAATGCTGCCCAAGTCCATAGCCGCAGACCACAATGCAAACGTGCACAGAGAGTAAGGTGGCTGCTGCACAGGCAGCTAGCAGCAGAGTACCGCGGTCAGGCGCTCACCTGATCTCCCTGCATTGCAGCATTTGCAAGCTTTCAAATGCTGCACCAGTTTAGCCTGCTGCTTTGGTGCACTTCCTCCTGTGGTGCCCTAGGCCATATCCTAGGGGACCTTGGCTTAATCCGGCCCTGTGGACAGCAAACATGAAGCCACTGGCTTTCTCTGTTTCGAAAGGCACTGTTTATATATGATCTGAAATGTACACATTTTCCTCTAATTTTTGGTCCCATAATTGGGACAAGTTATCCACCAGAGAAAGTGGCTTTCATGAGGTGATTGTGATTGGATATGTAACAGATGTATACTGAGTTATATCTTTAATGAACATTGTATTTGTTTAATGTTTTTATGCTGATTGTCTGTTGTTTTTTTGTGACCTATTTCATTTAATTTTGAATAATGTAATGTTGCTACACCACTTGTTCCCCAATGACCACTTTTCCCATTTATATTTGTTGCAAGTTTTATGATAGGCTGTAATCTTCCTGAGGGCGCGGAGTGACATAGGATGGGTGTATCACATGGTCAGATATGATGATGTGGTGTGTATGATATGGTGTCAGGTGCCTTGGAGGTGGGAAGGTTGACATCAGGCAGTTCTGGAATCAGGCATCAAAGTGACCATGGCAGCTCCTAGGAAGGAATGGTCGTCAATTAGACACTCACAAAACATCCTGCATATCTACATTGAAGAGGGTGAGTAGTCATGGTGGTTTGCTGCCCTCCTACTATGCACAAGTCATGCAGTGAACATAAGGTCTACAGCTATTTGCACGAGGCACAAGTGAATAATGACTCTTTTTGTAGTAACAATAGATAATTGCACAACCGCGCAAATCTTTTTCTAATGAAGTTATTAGAATTTCCTTGTATGTTCAATTAAAGGCAAATCTTTATTTAATACGTCTACCTTGTAAATGTGACATTATCTGCATCTTGAAATTTAGGGCATGTTTACCACAGTATGGGGTTTATTCACAAAGCTTATCTTATGAATGATCTCTTTGATATTACCTTTCTTGTTTTATCATTTGCTTAGTGTGCTTAATAGGTTTTATATAGATAAGGTGAAAACAGATGGAAGAAAGCAAGATAATTCATGAGTTAAGTTCTGGAAATCAACCTCTGTAATTATCTCACATTATCTGTTTTCCACCTTATCTATACGAAACCAAGCAAAAAAAAAGTACTTGAAAATGAAGAAAGAGAAGTAGTATACAATTTAAATACATTACAAACAATTTATTTTGAGTAATTCTTTTTGCTGAAAAGTTAATTCATAGGTAAAGTGAGAAGCAGGTATGGAGAGATACATTCCTGAAATAAACTTTTTGAATGAATCCCAGTGTAACATAAATGTCACTCAATAATACTGCCGTTAACCACTTGAGGACCCACCCTTTACCCCCCCTTAAGGACCAGCGCTGGTTTGATTGATCTGTGCTGGGTGGGCTCTGCAGCCCCCAGCACAGATCAGGGTGCAGGCAGGGAGATCAGATTGCCCCCCTTTTTTCCCCCCTATGGGGATGATGTGCTGGGGGGGTCTGATCTCTCCTGCCTGCTGTGGGTGGCGGAGGGGGGGACCTCAAAGCCCCCCTCTGCGGCGAAATTCCCCCCTCCCTCTCCTACCTGCTGCCTCCCCCGGTGATCGGGGCTGCACAGGACGGCTATCCGTCCTGTGCAGCCAGTGACAGGACGTCCCCTGTCACATGGCGGCGATCCCCGGCCGCTGATTGGCCGGGGATCGCCGATCTGCCTTACAGCACCGTACAAATGTAAACAAAGCGGATTATTTCCGCTTGTGTTTACATCTAGCCTGCGAGCCGCCATCGGCGGCCCGCAGGCTATTCACGGAGCCCCCCGCCGTGATTTGACAGGAAGCAGCCGCTCGTACGAGCGGCTGCTTCCTGATTAATTAGGCTGCAGCTGGCGACGCAGTACTGCGTCGCTGGTCCTGCAGCTGCCACTTTGCCGACGCACGTTATGAGTGTGCGGTCGGCAAGTGGTTAAACTGCCGTTCAGGAAGATGAGGCCTTAATTGGCAGCCATGGCCACAGGATTCTGGCTTTTTTTTGTTTTTCTCCCCTTTCCCCCTGGAGTTTTTTCCACCTTGCCGCTGCCTTTGTCCATTGTCTGTGCAGGTACAGGCCTTGTGGAGTCCAACGCTGCTACCCAGGAGATCGGGGCTCCACTGAGATAGGAAGACACCGCGCTGATCAGGAAATCTTTGGCCTTGCTGGATGCTGGCTCCATTCATCCATCCATCTATTGGAGGCTGCTGCACCACTGCAGCAGGGACACCTCTGGTTCAGCCCCTCCATGATGCCAGCTACTAAACCGTAAGTAAGGTCCCCCCCCATCCTTCCAGAACCTGTATGAGCCAAAACCAATCCCGGGTACAACCCCCCGTTTGCACTTGGCGATATAAATGATTCTGGTTCTTATTCTAATACAGGCTTGATCTTTAAATGCGGATGTGTCAAGAGGTATGTTACACTATGATAAATAGAGTACATACTATATT
Source organism: Hyperolius riggenbachi (assembly GCF_040937935.1). Classification (NCBI taxonomy): domain Eukaryota; kingdom Metazoa; phylum Chordata; class Amphibia; order Anura; family Hyperoliidae; genus Hyperolius; species Hyperolius riggenbachi. The sequence goes on along the minus strand of NC_090650.1, from coordinate 140,332,993 downwards.
TGGAAGATGATGAAAAACATTGACATCACGCATTCAGTATAAAGGTGCATACACACACACACACACACACACACACACACACACACACACACACACACACACACACACACACACACACACACACAATTACTGTCTCCCACAGGGATCAGAACTCGATCGCACAGGCACTAGCTTATATTTTAGAAATACATTCTTATGCTATGGAAGGGGGAGGAGGGATTACACTGCAGCACATAATGATGCAGCTTTGAGCGGGAGTAGTAAGGTGGAGAGCAATGTGCTCGGCATGTGCTCAGCCAAGATGATCTGGCACTTTGGATCTTTTGATGATGCATTGGTGCATAGACAGCCGCCTCAGCTGAGTGAAGCAGGTAATTTGGGTGCCAGCAGTGCTGCAGTAAAATGGGCATGGACAGCAATGTTAATTAATTCCAGAGGGTACTTTGGGCACTAGCAGGATTAGGCCACTGGTGCCCAATAAATAGCAGAAGTGAGGGCAAATTTAGTTGTGAAGGTGAAGCAGATATCGGCAGACCTTGTGGTGGTGAGTTGGCTAATGTTAGGTTTGTGTGAGAATAGGTTAGGTGATAAATATTGGAGTAGATTGCAGGGGCATGGTTAGGGTTTAGCATTGGTAGAGGGCTCATACAAGAACAGGTGTTAGTGAAATATTGGTAAAAACTTACTATATTTTACCATCGGAATTAGCCACTGACTGTGGTAGCATATCTGTAATTTTACCCATATTTCACTAGCTGTGCCCAGATTACCACAGTTCAATTTTTAAATGTACACTAGCTGCGAACCAGCTGAGGAGGCATGAGATACAAAAGTGACATGAATGTCTGATTGATTGATTGATTGATTCATTGATTCATTGATTGATTCATTGATTGATAAGAGATTACTGTTCACGGTATATATGTTAACTTCCTTTAGTACTGGATGTTCTATGATAGTTCATTACAACACTGGCAGTTATAATTCAAAATAACACATTTGTTCATTCCCATCGAAAACTGACCATGAAATGCTGCTAGTCACAACACTAGTGGTTATTTTAGTGAACATGTTTTTCATTCTCATGGCCAACTGACCATGAGAATGTTGCTATCTACAACACTAGTCAAAATATGAGATGTTGTGCGGAGTTCTCACATAAGCAACAATAGTCAGACGTGTTCTGTGATGCTTCTAAAGCATGTTGTGATCACGCAGTCATGTGTCTTGTCTGCACAGGCGCAATGATACAAGCACATGGTGATCACGCACCCTTAGCACAGGCAAATTGATGAAATATGTTCTACGCCTGCGCAGTTAATGAATTCTGTCTATATAAAGGAGGAAAAATACTTTCGAGTTGGGACTCTCGAAGGACAAGTAGATATGCCGTCTGTTACTCTGTTTGTGTCGCCAGGTATTTCCCCTCCGAGGCTGCTAAGGTCCCCCGATCTTCTCTGGGTGATGTTACAATACTTGGTAAGAATATTGGTGCTCACTAATTACTCAAATACGATGTAACTATGATTCTGCAAGCCTAGATAATTATTATAACAGGATTGTAGCTTAATAAATATTACTATTGAACCTTTCCTCATGTTTTGCTGCAATTCATTTTACCCACTACGGTGGTGAGCGAAGTTAGAGGGTTTAAAAACCCTTCCCGTGAGGCAAAACAGGGCAGCATGGTGATGTAGTGGTTAGCACTCTTGCCTTGCAGTGCTGGATCCCTGGTTTGAATCCCAGCCAGGATCTGCATGGGGTTTGTATATTCTCAATGTGTCTGCAGGGGTTACCTCTGGGCACTCCCGTTTCCTCCCACATCCCAAAAATATAAGATAAGTGAATTGGCTTCCCCCTAAATTGGCCCTAGACTACAATACACACACTGCACGATACATACATAGACATATGACTATAGTAGGGAATTGATCATGAGCCCCTCTGAGGGACAGTTACGTTATAAAACAATATTCTGTACTCTGTACAGTGCTGTGGAAGATGTTGGCACTATAAAAATAGAGATGGCCTGAACGGTTTGCATGCAAACTTATTCGCGCGAACATCGGTGGTTCACGTTCGTGATCGAATGCGAACTTTATGTGAGTTCGACCCGCCCCCTATACTACACATTAGGGTCAACTTTGACCCTTTACTCCACAGTCAGCAGACACAGTGTAGCCGATCAGGCTACACTCCCTCCTGGAGCCCCCCCTTATAAAACGCAGGCAGCATCAGCCATTTCACTCACTCGTGTTTAGAGAAGGGAGAGAACCTGGCTGCTGACATAGGGAAAGCTTAGTTAGGCTCTTGTGTTAGGCTTATTAGGTTGCTCCTTCTTGCTGATACTTATTACTAAAAAGCACTCCTCATCCTCAACAGCTCTTTTGAGAGCTAATGTTGTTCTTGTGATCTATTTTTGTGTGTGTGTGTGTGTGTGTGTGTGTGTGACCCACAGACACTTGTGTTGCATATACAGCCCTGTCAGTCAGTCGCAGCTGCTGGTGGGACCTTGGCCCCTTGGTAATTCCTACTGCGTCACTGCCAGGCCCAGCACATTCAGGGACTACCTGTGTGTGTGACAGCTGCAAATTTGTAATACCAATCACTGCATACCCACCTGTTCAGTGCACCTACCTACCTATGTGACCGCAAGCAGTGGTATAGACCAGTCACTGCACCTGTTCACGGTACCTGTGTGTGTGACAGCTGCAAATTTGTAATACCAATCACTGCATACCCACTTGTTCAGTGCACCTACCTACCTACCTACGTGACCGCAAGCAGTGTTATATACCAGTCACTGCACCTATTCACGGTACCTGTGTGTGACAGCTGCACATTTGTAATACCAATCACTGCATACCTACCTGTTCAGTGCACCTACCTACCTACCTACGTGACCGCAAGCAGTGTTATATACCAGTCACTGCACCTGAAGCAATGACCACCGGCTATATAAGTGTCTCGGGGGGGGGGGGGGGGGCACACCCAAGATAATAAGGTTGTTGCTTCATTGTGGACAGACCAAATTCGATCAACTGGACAGTCACTGTTCTGTCATGGAGCTTCCTCAGCCCGGCGACCATATGGACTGGAAAGCCGCCATCACCTGCACTCTCATCATGGTGCGCACCAGTCCAGCATGGCCGTCACTACACAAACTGCTGTGTGCGGTGCGTTACACAGTGAGTTTGGTCTGTCAGTGTGAAGCAGTACACTAATTACACTACCTGATTGATGTATACACATGCAAGATGTTTTAAAGCACTTTAGGCCTCCAATTTAGCATGCAATGTGATTTCTGTCCTTAAAACGCTGCTGTGTGTCAAATCCAGATTTTACCCCGGGACTTTTGTCGTGTATCCCACTCCCCCATGCAAAAACTCAGATGTTAGACCCCTGGAAACATCTTTTCTCACTTTTGTCGCCAGCATAAATGTTTCTAATTTTCGAAGTTCGCCTCCCCATTGAAGTCTATTGCGGTTTGCGGAAGTTCACGCAAACCGAACTTTTTGCGCAGGTTCGCGAACCGAAAATCGGAGGTTCGAACCATCTCTATATATAAATACTAAATAATAATAATTTAGCATGTGTTCAAGACTTAATACTGGTCACCTCATCATCTTTGAGACACACTTATCTGCACCACTATTTACCTGACTTGTGCATCTAAAAAGATTGATCTGGACACCTTGCAGGGCTATGTTAATATTTGACCTGCAGGTCTGTGTTACTGTTTGTCTTCACATACTGTAGTTTGGGGTGCAGTTTATTGCACTACGCATCTAATAAAAAGCACTGATATTTCTTATTCAGGACAGGATGTACAATTATTTATAATCATTCTGAAAAGTGAAATATAGAGTTTGGTTTTTCCCGACTGGACTGTTTAACTCAGAAGCAGTTCAGTTCGATACAGTTGTCATTTTCACACCAGCATGTGGCTATTTTAGGGATGGTCGGAAAGGCCAATTTCCGATTTCGCAGAAATTCCGATTTCCGCCAATGCCGATTCCCTCGGATTTCCGATCGGTTTCTGATTTCCGAGTAGTATTCTTTTGGGTCATTTTCAGTACTTCCAAGTTGACTTTACGTTCTCTGATTGGTCCAATGCTTCCGAGTTCTGTGATTGGGCTAAAAGTACCGAGTTATGGTAATGCAGTATTTCTACAGAAATCCAATTTTCAAGTTCGGATTTCCGATTTCCGAGTGTTCTTTTTTTTGCCATATTTTGCATTCTCTGATTGGCCAAATACTTCCGAGTTGTTTCTGCATTCTCTGATTGGTCCATTGATTTCGAGTTCTGTGATTGAGCTCAGATTACCGATTTGCAGTAATGCAATATTTCCGCAGAAATCCGATTTCCGAGTTCCAATCGGAAATTCGGAAATTTCAATTCTGCGAAATCTGAATGAGCATCCCCTAGCTATTGCACAACAAAGCAGGGGCGTAACTACAGGGGGGCAGCCCCATGCAACAGCTGTAAGTGGACCCCAACTACTACTGCACTCCCTCCAATATAGGGGTCCTTCCTTCAGATCAGGTGTCATTGTTATACACTTGTTATAAGTGTGAAGATTATGATATCCACTCTTGTTTTATGACCTTTGCAAGACAGGGCCCAGGGTGTGAGGGTCACCTAGAGCAGGCAAGGGAAGGGGGGTGAACATTGAGAAGCACATGGTTTGTAGTTACGCCGCTGCAACAAAAATGTCCGTTTTGGAATATTCAACAGGACAGGTTTAGTTAACTGGGGTTACTTTTGCGCCAGAATTCAACTATTATAACACATCAACACTGGCAGTAAAGGTACTTGGCCAGTATTGATGCTCTGCTATTGCACAGCTGAATTGCAGCACTGAACATTCAGCTGGAGAGCAGTGGAAAGCAGAGGTTATACAGTAATTAGGAGGTTAGGCATCAGCAACGGCTTAACATTAAGATGAGAGGTTACAGTTAAAGGCCCACAATTGTGAAAAATTGTGAAATGTAAAATGCATACATATAAAATGTACATTTCTTTCTGAGTGAAATGCACTATAAATTACTTTTCTCTTTTATTGCTGTAAGATGCAGTAGATAGTAAAAGGTTGACAGATATGACAGATTTTAAAGTGGGATAAAACAAAAAAAAAGTGTTTTCCTACGTTTTATTACCCATTCAGGTACCATTTTTGCTTTTGTGCACATGTAATATTGACTGCTCTGAAAGCTGCCATTGCCTTTTATTGCATAGCTGCTGTAATTATTTATTAAAACCTATCTAGTGATCATTTCTCAGTTGCACACATGCTAGAAGCAGAGAGAGTTCAGTTTCTGTCTTTTGCTAATATTTTAAAAATGTATCTGACAAAGGAATGTAAACAAAATATAATGTCATCACCTCTTCGGATGCAGCCAGAAGCTGCCCACTGAAGCAAGGAGCTTTCCACTGAAGAACAAAATACTGTGTTTAACTGTTTGAATGCTGTTCTGTTACAATTTTTTTGTGGTAGTAGATTTTGTGTTATAAATATTTCCTCATCGGAGATTCTCAGTATTACCTTTATTCTCTACAAAAGTCCTTCCTGGAAAATACGTATATAAAGATGTCAACAGGCTTTCCCTTCTCATTTGCACACTATTTTGGCAGTTGAACTGAGCAACAGCAGTTCAGAGTTTATGTAAATAAAGAAATAACTTAGAAATCCCCATGATGAGATGGACTAGTCCCAAACCTGACAGATTTGTAAAATTTTAATTGTAAGTGACAGCAACATAGGAAAAAAGTAATTTATTGTGCATTTTACTTTGGGAGAAATTTACTGTACATTTGTATGTACTAAATGTATTTTAAATTTCACAATTCTTCACAATAGATGTGTTAAGTGTATAAGAAAGAAGTTAATTAATATTTTAATTTAACCAACTTTAAAGACACGTTCACAGACCATAGAACTAAGCGATAGGCTAATTGGCATCTCTCCTTTAAAGAGGAACTGTAACGACAAAACGGCCCCTGGGGGTACTCACCTCGGGTGGGGGAAGCCTCAGGATCCTAATGAGGCTTCCCACGCCGTCCTGCATCCCTCGGGGGTCTCGCTGTAGCCCTCCGTACAGCGGTGACGCAATATTTACCTTCCTGGCTCCTGCGCAGGCGCTCTGATGGCTGTCGGCGCCGAAGTAGGCGGAAATACCCGATCGCCGTCGGGTCTGCTCTACTGCGCAGGCGCAAGTTTCCGGCGCCTGCGCAGTAGAGCGGACCCGACAGAGATCGGGTATTTCCGTCTATTTCCGTGCCGAAAGTCGCCACAGCGCCCCCGCTGGAGCCAGCAAAGGTAAATATTGAACTGACAGTCGGCACAGTCGCCAGCTGTTCGGAGGGCTGCGGCGAGACCCCCGTGGGACAGAGGACGGCGTGGGAAGCCTCATTAGGATCCTGAGGCTTTCCCCACCCGAGGTGAGTACCCCCCAGGGGATGTTTTTCATGTTACAGAGTCTCAACTTTGAAAGATAATAAGGAGTTTCCACCTGCCATTAATTTTAACTGGTTTAAAGCAGTAGGATCAGCCATACTATGCCCGGGGAAAAAAACACATATGTAAGTAGATAAATACTTGATCTACTTACATAACACATGTATTATACTGTCCACGTTTTGATTTCAGTGAATGTTATATAGTAAATGATGAGAATTCTATTCCTGGTGGGGGCCATGTATTTTGCCCACAGTTAAGGCTAACTCGTGATGTCATTTCTGCCCTTTACTTTTTTTCTTGTCTCCTCCAATCGCTGAGTCGCCTCAGCCTTGCTTGTAAACACAAGTGAGTAGGGGATTAGGTTTCAGATAAGGAGCTGGCAGGGAAATAAAGGGAAGAGGAAGAATAGATTATAGATAAAAAAGAACCCCCAGCATGCAATTCTTTGGCACCGACTACTAAAGGGCCAGTGCTCCTTAAGTATGTGATAACTCCAAATCATAACAGCAGAAAAAGTTTTGAAAGTTTTGAATGCAAGATTAGCATCTTTATCACTTAATACACTTAGACCAGTTGCTGTTGAAATTTCATTTTTATGGTGACGATACCGCTTTAATAGGAATAATATTGCATATGATATTAAAATCCTTGATATATTGGGCAATAAAGAATTAAAAATTCACAGCTTGATTAATAAGCATGAAAAGAAAGGACTTTGGAGGGTAACTCAAGTAAACAGCTATATTAATAAGTTGGAATCAGTAGGTAAAAAAATAAATAAACATGTTGGAGAAAAATATCTATGCAAGAAATTGTCGGTAAGAAATAATTTCCGCCTACTATGACTTTTTTTGCTGACCAGCTAAGCCCAAAACTGCCGTTGTTTTGTGAGGGTTGGGAGAGAGACCTGGGGAATGACCTCTCTGAAAAATGGCACAATATATGGCAGAGAGTAAGTACAATCCATGATACTAGTTTACTGCTAATACAATATAAGATTTTAGCAAGATGGTATATGACCCCTAAAAGGTTAAATAAAATATCTAAGTTAACCTCCTTAGCGGTAACCCTGAACCAAGCTCGGGACGGAAATCTGCAGCTCAGGGCAGTAATCCCGAGGTGGATGCATCGGAGGTGTGGAATGTGCAGGGCTGGTGCAGATCTATGTAGCGGTATGATTTTTATGGTCATATAGAATATTGCACCACTTTTGGAAAGAATCTGGAAATAATCATAGTGCCAGGGAGGTTAAACAGCGATAAGTGTGGTCGATGCAATAAGGAATAAGAAGATGAAGTTCACGTATGGTGGGGTGTCCAATGATCCAAGAATTTTAGGTTAAGATGGAGCTATTTGTTGTAGGAGGGGTTGCAATGGGAGATGAGAGACGGGGAAAAAAATACTGACAGCGGAAGGAGTAATTTTTGGCATTTAAAACCCGGAGGATAATAGAGTTTTAAGGTTTCTAAAGGAAATGGAAACATTGGTAGCCAAAGCATTGATAGTCCAATATTGGAAGAGTAGTCAAATACCAACTATAGAGGAATGATGTAATTGTATGAATAATACCTTGGGAACCCATGAGAAAATAGTGACAAGAGTGGGGTGTAGACTAAAGGAATCCAGAGAGATTTGGGAAAAACTGCTGCATGATTGGGGGGTTAGCAAGCAATAAAGAGATCAAAGAACGTTGGTAGTCTAAAACAAAAGCCATTAATAAATAAGGATCCTTTTGCAGCAAGGGATGAGGTCCTTGAGTGTGGGTATTTCACTCTCCCCGCCTCTCACGTTGATTGGGTTGGAGGTTAGTTTGGGCAGCAAACTTCTTTCATGGTCAGTGGTGGATGGAAAATATAAGGACTTCACTCTTTAAGTTCCTTTTCCTGTGGGGTGGGGTGGGGGTGGGGGGAGAAAGTGTGTTAGAGTAAGATAGATAGGATGCCCTTGATTAAGGGATATGATTGTTTGGTTTTGGCCAGGTAAAATTGGTATTCTGGATGATGGATGCGTCTCGGAAGTTGAAGGTTGAGTGAATGATATTCACATATGGTATGGTGTATGAAATATATGAGTGTGGTATGCTGATATTTATATGGTTCACTGCACCTTTTGGAGAACGAGAGGTGGGGAAAAGATCTATTAATAGGATCATCTATATTCTTCTTTGTTTATTTATGCTTTTGTACGTACTTTGTACAGATTTTTTTTTGTACCATGAATAAGAAAAGTAATAAAAGAAAAATCAAAAGCATGCAAACCATACCCAAACAAGCTGACATTTTTTTTTGGGTGCAGTACCTTGGGTATGCGGAGTAAAAAAAAAAAAGAAAGAAAAAAAAAGAGGTTAATGTTAAAGGGAGGAGTTAAGATTAGGTGCCCAGAAGGTGGCATTCAGTAATAGGGATCAGTTAGGTTTCAGCAAATGACAAGGGCAGACATAATGAAACGCGCTCATTTGAAAACACTGCACGCTAATTTGGGCATGGTGTAAACCTGAAAAATGTTTTCATTAGGGTCGCATAAAATAGCAGTAGTAGAATATTGGTGGGTGGGCAACTACTAACACCCCGGTGGCGCCTAACCTTAACCCCCCATGACAAAAATGTTAGCCGCAGTTCACATAGTAGGCGGGCCCCGATACATGCTATTTAGCAGGTGCCCCTTTTTGTTGCGCTTTTATCTGCTTTAAATAAAACTGCTGGTGAACACAGTGTCATATGATGCCAGACACATAGACAAATGTCCATATCCCTGCCAAAATCACCCAGTGCTGAATATATACATACCACTGAGCCCTACTTACAAAAGCCACCACTGCACCTGAGTGACAACATCATGCAATATTCTGGAGCCAAGTCTATTCCTGTAACTTCCTAGGATGTCACACAGATCCTGCAGCAGAGAAAGTGAACTATAGCTTCCACCTAACTCAAGACTGACCCACATTAGAAATTGATTCAAAGAACACATGGTCAGCAGAAAAAGCAACACACGCTGCATTATTTATGCAGACTTTCCCATATCTCTTCTTGAAAATAGAATATATATATTTTTGTAAAGAAAAATGTTTAGCTGTACAGTCAGAAATATATATGTGAAGATCCATATAATGTTGGCAGTGAGCTCCTCTGAGAGTCATATTGCATTCTGGAACAGTAAAGTGTTTGCTAGCTGATTTGTAGACTGAATTTTCTAATGAAATACTTGGCAATACCTATTATATCTTCTGCAGTGTACAGACAGATTAGGTTGCATTTAATGTTCACTGCTACTGAGTCGACAGTAAAAGGAAAAAAAAAAAACCTGGAGCTTTTTCAAGCTTGTTCTACAATTTACATTTGTCAGATCCCCTTTATATCTTGTGTTCAAGAAATCGTGAAATAGAAAGCTATCAGAACGCCCTGAAATTGCTAAATCTGTACATGCCAATTACTTTCTACAGGACCTTTTCTGCAAGGAGGTAATTAGAGACCTTGCTTACCTCCATGTGACTAACAAATCATGCTCTGGAATTAGTTGCTGTGCTCAGAGATGGGGCACAGGTGCTGCCTGTTTCTGGTCTATTGTGATGATATAGTGCCAAATATGCTTGTTCATTACCAGGCTTGAAATTCACCTTCTTCCAGTTTATCATGTAAATTGCATAGCATTGTAGCAAAATGGAAAGTGAACCTGGATGGGCATTTGTAATAATCGGAATTCTCACTCTAATTGTATATTATCTCCTTGTCCACACACTAGACCAGGAGTCAGGAACCTTTTTGGCTGAGAGAGCCATAAACACCACATATTTTAAAACGTAATTTTTTGAGAGCCATACAATATGTTTCAAAATGGCACATTGCACATGCGCAGCAGAGGGGCTGCTCACTGTTCTATTTTGAAAGCAACAGGGACGTTATTGCTATGGTGATGTGTATACAGTTGATCCTCCGGGCAGTGGAAGTGTCAGACACATCTTCAGATTGGGTTTCAGCAACATCAGCAATTTCCCCAAGAGCCAGACAGGAGAAATACCGACTAACAGCTTGTACAATTAGCTAGCTGACTTGGGGGTTAATTCACTTTGTAGGGCGAGATCTTCAGACTTTGGCCCAATTGGCTGCCTGTCAAGTGACAGATAGCCTATTGGGCCAATGAAAGTGCGAGGATCTCTTCCTACAAAGTCATTGGACCTGACAGGATCCAGGGTGGGACAATTGGAGCAGCTGTTAGTTTTGGAGCAGCGCGAGTAAGTTAGTAGTGCACACTACAGCAGTAGAGATGGCTCGAACCTCCGATTTTTGGTTCGCAATCCGCGAACCGAACTTTTTGCAGAGGTTCGCGTTCGAGGTTCACGAACCGCAATAGACTTCAATGGGCAGGCGAACTTTGAAAACTAGAAACATTTATGCTGGCCACAAAAGTCATGGAGAATATGTTTCAAGGGTTCTAACATCTGAGTTTTTGCATGGCGGAGTGAGATACATGCCAAAGTACCGGGGAAAAATCTTGATTTGAGGCACAGCAGCGTTTTAAAGGGAACCAGAGGCCCCCCAAAAAAGCTTTTATACATACCTGGGGCTTCCTCCAGCCCCATACGCAGCAGCGTTTTAAAGGGAACCAGAGGCCCCCCAAAAAAGCTTTTATACATACCTGGGGCTTCCTCCAGCCCCATACGCACGGATCGCTCCCACGCCGCCGTCCTCTGCTGCCTGGATCCGCAGGTAACGGGTCCCGTCATGGCCACCAGTCGGCCAGTCGGCCGGCAGACGCGGCCAATTGTCCGAATCACACGGGGCTCCCTCCATGTACGTACGCGTGAGGCTGCCTACTGCGCAGCCTCACGCGTACATACATGCAGGGAGCCCCTGTGATGCGGACAATTGGCCGCGTCCGCCGGAAGTGACGGGACCCGGTACCGCCGATCCAGGAAGCGGAGGATGGCGGCGTGGGAGCGATCCAGGCTTATGGGGCTGGAAGAAGCCCCAGGTATGTATAAAAGCTTTTTCTTTTCTTTTTTTTCGTTCCTCTCTGGTTCCCTTTAAGGGCAGAAATCACATTGCATGCTAATTGGAGGCCTAAAGTGCTTTAAAACATCTTGCATGTGTATACATCAATCAGGTAGTGTAATTAGTATACTGCTTCACACTGACAGACCAAACTCACTGTGTAACGCACCGCACACAGCTGTTTGTGTAGTGACAGCCATGCTGGACTTGTGAGGAATCATGACGATAGTGCAGGTGATGGCGGCTTTCCAGCCCATATGGTCACCGGGCTGAGGTAGCTCAATGACAGAACAGTGACTGTTCAGCTGATCGAATATGGTCTGTCCACAATGAAGCAATGACCTTATTATCTTGGGTGTGCCCCCCCCCCCCCCCGAGACACTCATATAGCCGTCGGTCATTGCTTCATTGTGATACGCTAGCCCCTTCACCGCGGCAAGGTAACGATCGTGAAGGGGAATTGACACGTGTACATGCCTTTTGTTTTGTTGTTGCAGCTGTGGTGCAGCCAGAAAAATTAGGCAGGCATGTACACGCACCAGAAAAATTATTATAGCTGCTAGCAGCGGCCTTAAAAATTCAGGAATCCGCCTGGAGTCCTGGACCCTGTTGGTGGTGGCGGAGAAGGCAGTCAGGCGGCCTGCAGGCAGAGATGCTGTGTGGGGAGCGAATTAGTCATGGGGCAGGCAGTCACACGGCGTGCAGGCAGAGATGCTGTGTGTGGGGACTGACTTAGTCTTCGGGCGGGCAATAGCCCTCCGGGATCCATGCCTCATTCATTTTGATAAAGGTGAGGTACTGAACACTTTTGTGACCTAGGCGACTTCTCTTCTCAGTGACAATGCCTCCAGCTGCGCTGAAGGTCCTTTCTGAAAGGATGCTTGACGCAGGGCAAGACAGAAGTTGGATGGCAAATTGTGACAGCTCTGGCTACAGGTCAAGCCTGCGCACCCAGTAGTCCAGGGGTTCATCGCTGCTCACAGTGTCTACATCCACACTTAAGGCCAGGTAGTCGGCTACCTGCCGATCGAGGCATTGGTGGAGGGTGGATCCGGAAGGGCTAAGGCGAGTCGTTGGACTGAAGAATGTCCGCATGTCCAACTTCACCATGAGATCACTAGAGCGTCCTGTCCTTCCCTGCGTGGACATGGGAGGAGGAGGATTACTGGCAGTGGCACCTTTATTCCGTTGTGATGTGACATTAAACGCACTGTAACGCATAGTTGCCAGCTTGTTCTGCAAGTGCTGCATCCTTTCTGTCTTCTGGTGATTTGGAAACATCTCCGCTACTTTGTGCCTATGCCAAGGGTCTAATAGCGTGGCCACCCAGTACAGCTCATTCCCCTTGAGTTTTTTATACGGGGGTCCCTCAACAGGCTGGACAGCATGAAAGACGCCATCTGCACAAAGTTGGATGCCAACGTACTATCCATCTCCTCTTGCTCTTCCTCAGTGACGTCAGGTAAGTTCTCCTCCTCCCCCCAGCCATGAACAATACCATGGGAGCGTTGAGCAGCACAAGCCCCCTGCGATCACTGCAGTGGTTGTTCTTCTGCTGCCTCCTCCTCAAAAAAAAAACACCTTCCTCATCATCTGACTCCTCTTCCCCATACACCTCTTCCTCCTCCCCCCTCTGTGCTGCTGCAGGTGTTGAGGAATCATCTGCTTCTGCTGAGAATTGATCCCACAACTCTTCCTCCTGTTTCTGTTCCTGTTCACGCTCCTCCACAGCTTGATCCACCACTCTACGCACAGTACGCTCCAGGAAGAAAGCATTGGAATCAAGTCGCTGATGGTGCCTTCACTGCGACTCACCAGGTTTTTCACCTCCTCAAACGGCCGCATGAGCCTGCAGGCATTTCACATGAGTGTCCAGTACTTCGGCCAGAACATCCCCATCTCACCAGAGCATGTCCTTTGACTGTAGTTGTAGAGATACTGTTTGACGGCTTTCTCCTGTTGTAGCAGGCGGTTGAACATCAGGAGCATTGAATTCCAGCAAGTCGGGCTATCGCAAATCAAGCGACTCACCGGCAATTTGTTTCTCCGCTGAATATTGGCAAAGTGTGCCATGGCCGTGTAAGACCACCTGAAATGCCCACACACCTTCCTGGACTGCTTCAGGACGTCCTGTAAGCCTGGGTACTTAAACACAAATCTCTGAATTATGAGATTCAGCACATGTGCCATGCAGGGTACATGTGTCAACTTTCCCAAATTCAAAGCCGAAATGACATTGCTGCCATTGTCACACACCACATTGCCGATCTCCAGTTGGTGCGGGGTCAGCCACTGATCCACCTGTTTGTTCAGAGCAGCCAGGAGAGCTGCTCCAGTGTGACTCTCCGCTTTGAGGCAAGACATGTCTAAGATGGCGTGACACCGTTGTACCTAGCATGCAGCATAGGCCCTGGGGAGCTGGGGCTGTGTAGCTGGAGAGGAGATTGCAGCACCAGTAGAGTTGAACTGCCACAGAGCCAAGGAGGAGGAGGACGATGACAGCGAAGAGGATGCAGCAGGAGGAGAGGAGGTGGCAGCAGGCCTGCCTGCAAGGTGTGGAGGTGTAACAACTAGGTCCGCTGCACAGCCACGTACTCCCTGCTTGCCAGCGGTCACCAGGTTGACCCAATGGGCTGTGTAAGTAATGTACCTGCCCTGCCCGTGCTTGGCAGACCAGGCATCCGTGGTCAGATGGACCTTTGACCCAACACTGTGTGCCAGAGATGACATCACTTGCCTTTCAACTTCACGGTACAGTTTGGGCATCGCCTTTTTAGAGAAATAATTGCGGCCTGGTATTTTCCACTGCGGTGTCCCAATGGCCACAAATTTTCGAGCCTCTGAGTCCACCAGCTGGTATGGTAACAGCTAGCGAGATAACAGTTCCGTCAAGCCAGCTGTCAGATGCCAGGCAAGGGGGTGAATGGCAGACATTGGCTTCTTCCGCTCAAAGATTTCCCTCACGGACACCTGGCTGCTGCTGTGTGCAGAGGAGCAGGAACCGCTCAAGGTGAGAGGCGGAGTGGAGGAGGGTGGCTGTGATTGTGAAGGTGCAAGGGAGAAAGCGGCTGAAGATGATGCACCTGAAGGAGGAAGAGGAGAAGGAGAGTGGCTTTTCTTTTGTGTGCTGCTTTTCCTCAGGTGGTCTTCCCATTGCAGTTTGTGCCTTTTCTTCATGTGCGTTCGTAAGGCAGTTGTCCCTACGCGGCTGTTGGCCTTTCCACAGCTCAATTTTTGGCAGCAGAGAGAACAGATGGCATTGCTCTGATCTAAGGCAGACACACAAAAAATTTTCCACACCGCTGAGCCCAGGGGTGTGGGCACTATGGTGGCATCAGCAGCTGACGTTGAAGGGCATGTTGGCTGGCTGTCCATAGGTGGAGATACATGGCGCTGGACACTGCCACTAGCCGTTTCTGATGATGAGTTCCCCCTGCTTCTTTCAGGAACTCATCTCCTCCTACTCCTCTCTGACTCCCCCTCTAAACTGTCCCCTTGGTCATCTTGTCTATTAGGATCCCACGTTTCATCCTATCATCATAATCATCCTCCCCAGCTTCGCTTGCCTCAGACACCTCAGAAAATGCACCAACAGCAGGTACTTCATCATCCTCCTCCTCGCACCTTACATCCATAGTGTCGCCTAACTCAGACATATGAGGTGGTGTAACTTGCTTAACGCCTTCATCTTGTTGTAACAATAATGGCTGTGAGTCAGTGAATTCCCCACCAAATAACTCATGCGAAGTGTCAAATGCTGCAGATGTGGTGCTTATACCGTCTTTTCCCGAAAATAAGACACTGTCTTATATTAATTTTTGCTCTAAAAGATGTGCTAGGGCTTATTTTCAGGAGATGTCTTATATTTCTATTAGGAAGTGTCTCTCAGCAGAACATTCCCTGTTCCTTTGTACTGTGATGTTCATGGATTTGAAAGTATGCTACTGTACTGATCAGGCACCTGCCCTGTCTTCCCTGCACACAGCTGATAACCTTGCTGTGTGCTGAGATGACAGGATCAGTGCCCAATTGGCACTGCACCACTGTGACCCCACTTACTGGCTGCCTCTTCCTCCTCTAACTTCCACTAGGGCTTATTCTCGGGGTAAGGCTTATATTTCAAGCATGCTCAAAATTCCAGCTAGGGCTTATTTTCAGGGTAGGTCTTATTTTCAGGGAAAGAGGGTAGTAGCGCTGGTGGCTGCGGAAAATGAGGTGTTCTGTGTTAAATAGTCAACCACGTCCTGACAAACTTGGGAGTTGATGGGACGTGCTTTATCAGAGCACTATACTTTGGGCCAGGGCCGCACAAAATCACATCAGCACGACCTCAAACAGACCTGTCAGGTGGCCCGCCCCGGGTCTGCCTCTGGCTCTGCCTCAGCCTGTTGTTTTGTCCATATCGGGGGGGGGGGTGAAGTGAAAGGTATGCACTGACGTGACTAATACAATGTGCAGCCACACAGGTGCAGTGAAAGGTATGCAGTGACTGGTATTACAATACAATGTGCAGCTGTCACACAGGTGCAGTTAACAGGTATGCACGGACTGGTATATTACACAGCATGCGGTCACACAGGTACTGTGAAAAATTATGCAATGACTAGTATTACAAATGTGCAGCTGTCACACACACAGGTACTGTGAAAAGGTGCAGTGACTGGTATATAATATAACACTGCTTGTGGTCACGAAGGTGGGTGCACTACTGAACAGGTATGCAGTGATTGGTTTTACAAATGTGCAGCTGTCTCACACACACACACAGGTACCGTGAACAGGTGCAGTGACTGGTATATAATATAACACTGCATGCGCTCACGTAGGTAGGTAAGTAGGTGCACTGAATAGGTGGGTATGCAGTGATTGGTATTACAAATGTGCAGCTGTCACACACACAGGTACCGTGAACAGGTTCAGTGACTGTTGGTATATAACACTGCGTGTGCTCACGTAGGTAGGTAGGTAGGTGCACTGATCAGATGGGTATGCAGTGATTGGTATTACAAATGTGCAGCTGTCACACACACAGGTACTGTGAACAGGTGCAGCAACTGACTGGTATATAACACTGCGTGCGCTCACGTAGGTAGGTAGGTGCAGTGATCAGGTGGGTATGCAGTGATTGGTATTACAAATGTGCAGCTGTCACACACAGGTACCATGAACAGGTGTAGTGACTGGTGGTATATAACACTGCATGCACTCACATAGGTAGGTAGATAGGTGCACTGAACAGGTGGGTATGCAGTGATTGGTATTACAAATGTGCAGCTGTCACACACACAGGTACCGTGAACAGGTGCAGCGACTGCGTGCGCTCACATAGGTAGGTAGGTGCACTGAACAGGTGGGTATTCAGTGATTGGTATTACAAATGTGCAGCTGTCACACACAGGTAGCATGAACAGGTGCAGCGACTGTTGGTATATAACACTGCATGCGCTCACGTAGGTAGGTGCACTGAACAGGTGGATATGCAGTGATTGGTATTACAAATGTGCAGCTGTTACACACAGGTAGTCACTGAATGTGCTGGGCCTGGCAGTGGCACAGTAGGAATTACCAAGGGGCCAATGTCCAGCAGCTGCGACTGACTGACAGGGCTGTATGTGCAACACAAGTACACAAGTGTCTGTGACACACACACACACACACACACACACACACACACACACACACACACACACACACACACACACACACACACACAAAATAGATCACAAGAACAACATTAGCTCTCAAAAGAGCTGTTGAGGATGAGGAGTGCTTTTTAGCAATCAGCAAGTATCAGTAAGAAGGAGCAACCTAACAAGCCTAACACAAGACCCTAACTAAGCTTTCCCTATGTCAGCAGGTTCTCTCCCTTCTCTAATTACTGCAGCCACACGAGTGAGTGAAAAGGCTGACGCTGCCTGCGTTTTATAAGGGGGGGACTCCAAGATTGGCTACCCTGTGTCTGCTCACTGTGATGTAGAGGGTCAAAGTTGACCCTAATGATGTAGTATAAGGGGCGGGTCGAACTTGCATATAGTTTGAGGTTCACCACGAACACGAACCACCGAAGTTTGCACGAATAAGTTTGCGGTAGAACCCTTTGGGCCATCTCTACACAGCAGTAGCGTGCCTACTTTTCAAATTTTACTTGCGCTGCCACACTAAGCTGTGCTGCTTGAGCAGGGTAGCTTAGTGAATCGACCCCTACTGATTTGTCTGTGAGCCAGATGTAACCATCAAAAGAGCCACATATAGCTCCTAAGCCATAGGCTCCCTACCAATGCACTAGACTGTTTGGACAGATGGAGCTGTCTTGGCCTAGAATATAGCATGTGTACAGGTGTCGCCTTACACTTAAAGTGCACCCGAGGCAACATGTGACATGATGAGATAAACAGGTGTATGTAAAGGGCAACACATATTAATAACCAGGCTGTTTTACTTTGCTGCCTGAAAGAGTTAATTTTTGGGCATGGAAGGACCTGCTTCTGCCTTGTCAGTACCTTGTTGGGAATATAGTGAGCCTCACTGATAAACAAATTACAGCCATACAAGTTTTCCTGGCAGAAAGCAACATCTGAGTGCAGGGAGAGATAAAAAGAATTTAAAAAAAGGACCACTATCGCAAAAAAAGTAGGCAGTTAAAATCTGACAGAATCGACAGGTTTTAGGCCAGTCCCTCTCCTCATGGAGGATTCTCAGGGTTTTCTTTGTTTTCAACAGCATTTCCTGAACAGCAATTTGACAGCCAAAATAGTAAAATCCCAGCCAGCCTCCCTACTTACTTGCACACTGTTTTGTCAGTTAGAATTTGCAACTGCACATCCGTATTGAACATGTATGAGTCTCATGCGTGCACAGTACAGATGTGCTCATCTTCAGAACTATCCGGGGACATGAGTAGTTATAAAGGCTGAATAATCAAAGATTGGTGTGCCAATTTTCATATTGAATACTGTCTCTGTATGATGTTCCAGTGGATATCAATAAAGTCAACGTTTTTCTGCTGCGCTCTCTAATTTATGCATCCTATAACAAGATGCAGCTCCACATAGCGTTATGCTGTTTAGATTATTCAGAGCTTCCAAAGTGAAGACCATAAAAACATCATGGCACAGTATGCATTTAACACATAAGCCTCTGCCTACGATTAAAGTTACTCTTACAAAGCCCGGGACTTGTAACAAGCGTGTCTCGGTATCTTTAGGGTGAATGTCCGCCCCCTTAACGAGTTTAATGTGGTGTCCTGCTCCCCGCTTATACGTGGAACGGCGTTCCTTTGGATTCTCCGTGATATCTCAGTCCCGGCCAGCGTAATGCTGTCAGACGTGCTGGCTCTGCCCTACGCATTTTGTCCTTCAATGCAGACTCATCAGGGGCTAATTTAGCACAGATATTTAGCATCGATCAGATGGCTGGGCCCTATGCCCCTGATGAGTCCGGATTGGAGGACGAAATGCATACTACTGAGCCAGCAGGTTGGCGATATACGGTGGTTGCAGGGACTGCAACCCACCTTTGTGAGTATAAATACTCTTGTACTACAATCTAACATCTAATACCCCACAATACTGCACCATTTGGCTCCTGGTCTCTCCTTGTCATACAGGTGACTGTGGTATCTACACAGTGACCACCTTTTCTACTGTGTATGGAGTGTTCCAGTTAGGGAATGTATATTTCCACCGCAGTTGCAAGACAGGCAATATAATATGTTTTAATATATATATATATATATATATATATATATATATATATATATATATGTATGTATGTATGTATGTATGTATATATATATATATATATATATATATATATATATATATATATATATATATATATAAATATATATATATATATATATATATATATGTATATATATATATATATATATATAAATATATATATATATGTGTGTGTGTGATTTGAGGCTCAAGCAATTCTAGAACCTGAGATTGTATTTATATGTTGTAAGCACCAATTAAAGGTACTTTTTGTAACTACTACACAGTATTCCCAATACTGATAATGTTATTAGTGCGGTAATCCCTCGATCTCCAATAGAAGTCACGCCCCCGAGCCTCTCTCTGAACTCCAGCCAAGCTGCCCATTGGCTATAAAACTTAACCATCTGATTCTGTGCTGACAGAACCAGTTCCTCCATCCTCATTGTGTCATTGAGGGCCTCAACCAGGTCTACTGCCCCAGTTGGGCATCAACTTTCCAGTTCTTGGCTATCAAATACCTGACTGAGGACATCAAATGACCAAGAATAGATCCCTTTGAGTGTTTTATTGCACCTGGAAACATTGAGAGTTACGCAATTTCTGGGGAGTGAGCTGCTTGGCATAAATTCATTTCCTCCAACCACTTAAAAGCAAGTCTCCATAAGTGAGAAATGCTATCACAGCCCCACCACAAATGTAAATAATCCCCGGGCTCTTCCCATATCTCCAGCATATGTCCGAACCGCCCTCCCGGCATTTTGAAATCTGTGCAGGAGTACGAAACCATCGGATCAAAAACCTATAGTTCCTTTCCTGCACTTTGCTTGACCTAGAGGACCTATGTGTCAGGGCCAGTGCCTTTATCCAGTCACTAAGTGAAAGCTGTTTACCTAAGTCTGCTTCCCATTGTAAGCAGATGTGATTAAACTGGCTGGGAGAAACATCCAGCAGTATTTTATAGATTTTTGATAGAGCATGTTATGGTCGATGTTCGCTGACACATAGGCTCTCAAAGGCCGTACAATTCCTCATTAACTGAGATGATGGCGAGAGTGATTTAACATAACTACATAATTGATGATATTGTAACCATTCTAAAATATTGGGGCTGCTACTACTTGCAGATAACAAATCCCTAATGGGGGGAGGGGACCCATTAACCAAAAATGTTCCCATAATTGGCCAGTCCCTTCTATTGAGACCCAGAAAAATTTTAACTAACTGCAGCAGAAAAACCCAGGTTATCAAAAATGGGAGTGAGAGGACTTAGAATAGATGAGTACGATGAGGGAGATCACCCACCCGACAATAAGGCATCCCAAATTGCCAATACATTCCGTGCCAATAAAGGGATATCAACTAGAGACTTTCTAAGACACACAGGGATCCAGGGCAAAGCCCTGACATCCACATCTATTATCTGAGATTCTAGTTTAACCCACTGCTTTGTTTCACGACTGTGATTCCAGTCTACTATGTGGGATAAAGCTATTGCCCTATGGTACAATTCCAAGTCGGGTAGGCCCAATCCACCCCCCATTTTATTCTTTGACAACAAAGCACACCGGAGGCGCAGGACCTTCTTATGACTCCATATATATCTACTGAACATTGATCTAATTGATTTAAAGATTTCTTTAGGAATATCTATGGGAACTGCCTGCATTACATGTAAAAACCTAGGGAGAATGTCCATTTTAAGTACATTAATTCCCAACCAGGAGGGTTTACCACAGGTGGGAGAGGCTAGGTCATAAAGATTAACTCATAAAGATTAGAGAGACATGAGGGGATCTGAATTCCCAATTATTTAATATGATGCTCTTGCCACTTAAAAGAGAAACCAGATTTAAATTCAATCAACATCTTTCGTGATAGGTTGATATTTAAAACTTCAGATTTAGAAGCATTTATTTTAACCACTTCGCTGCCCAGGTACAGTATATCTACGCTCCTTTGGACTTCAGTTCCCTGCCCGGAGCGTAGATAAATGTACCCCCCGCCGCTACCGCCGCTGCCGCCGCTATCCGCGCTCCCGCTCGCACGTGCGCGCTCCAGTGATCGTGCACGCCGCCGCCCACTCGTCTGGAGATCAATGAACGGGAAAATCTATTCCCATTCCCATTCGTTGATCTCTGCCCCCAGCAATGATCGTTGCCCTATGAGAAGCAGCGCGATCATTGTGAAAAATAAAACAGTTTCCCAGCCTCCCTGAACTTCCTGCAAGCGTACTTCCTACGCTTGCAGGACGCATTTACAAAAATTACTGTGGCCAAAAAGTAAAACTACACCCAAAAACATTTTTCACATACAAATACATTAGTTTACAATATAAAATTAACTCATTAACTCCCGCACTCCCCAATTGTTACCAATATTTTTTTAATTAAAAAAAAAATTACAATTGGAAAAAAAACATAAATAGTTACCTTAGGGACTGAAATCTTTAAATATTTATATCAAGAGGGTATAACACTGTTACTTTATAAATTATGGGCTTGTAGTTAGGGATGGACGCAAAACTGAAAAAAATGCACCTTTATTTGCAAATAAAATATTGGCGCCAAACATTGTGATAGGGACATAATTTAAACGGTATAATAACCGGGACAAATGGGCAAATAAGTTACATGGATTTTAATTACAGTAGCATGCATTATTTAAAAACTATAATGGCCGAAAACTGAAAAATAATGATTTTTTTTCAAAATGTTTTCCTATTTTCCCATTAAAACACATTTAGAATAAAATAATTTTTGGCATAATGTCCCACCTAAAGAAAGCCTAATTGGTGGTGAAAAAAACAAGGTATAGTTAATTTCATTGAGATAAGTAATGATAAAGTTATAGGCGAATGAATGTAAGGAGCGCTGAATAGTGTTGGGCGAACATCTAGATGTTCGGGTTCGGGCCGAACAGGCCGAACATGCCCGCGATGTTCGGGTGTTCGAGCCGAACTCCGAACATAATGGAAGTCAATGGGGACCCCGAACTTTCGTGCTTTGTAAAGCTTCCTTACATGCTACATACCCCAAATTTACAGGGTATGTGCACATTGGGAGTGGGTACAAGAGGAAAAAATGTTTTAGCAAAAAGAGCTTATAGTTTTTGAGAAAATCGATTTTAAAGTTTCAAAGGGAAAACTGTCTTTTAAATGCGGGAAATGTCTGTTTTCTTTGCACAGGTAACATGCTTTATGTCGGCATGCAGTCATAAATGTAATACATATAAGAGGTTCCAGGAAAAGGGACCGGTAACGCTAACCCAGCAGCAGCACACGTGATGGAACAGGAGGAGGGTGGCGCAGGAGGAGAAGGCCACGCTTTGAGACACAACAACCCAGGCCTTGCATGAGGACAAGAAGCGTGCGGATAGCAATTTGCATTTTGTCGCCATGCAGTCATAAATGTAATACAGATGAGAGGTTCAATAAACAGGGACCGGAAACGCTAACCCATCACAGATGTTCATTGTTCATGTTACTTGGTTGGGGTCCGGGAGTGTTGCGTAGTCGTTTCCAATCCAGGATTGATTCATTTTAATTTGAGTCAGACGGTCTGCATTTTCTGTGGAGAGGCGGATACGCCGATCTGTGACGATGCCTCTGGCAGCACTGACATAATAATAACACAGGTTTTTGTGACCCTAGGCTATGACCTCTTCGGCCTAGGGGCCCGAAACTCACCAGTCATGTTCCCCCTAAGGGTCCCTACAATGCTAGAAAATTTGCCACTGCTGAGCAATTGCCCTTTGAAAAGATGTGAGATTTTGGAAAGGGAAATAGGGAGACAATGAAAGCCTATGGGGGATTTTACCAATTTTGGACCCCTGTAACTCTGGTTTGCAGAGATGTAGGGACCCCATCTTTGGAATCCAAGTCTAACAATATGTCTTCTACCTGCATAAGACATTTCGTGAAATTCAGACGTTGCTAACGGCCATGGCTGAGATTTATGTACGTCACCATCACTACCATTGAAATAGCCCAAATAAACAGGTTTTTGTGACCCTAGGCTATGACCTCTTCGGCCTAGGGGCCCGAAACTCACCAGTCATGTTCCCCCTAAGGGTCCCTACAATGCTAGAAAATTTGCCACTGCTGAGCAATTGCCCTTTGAAAAGATGTGAGATTTTGGAAAGTGAAATAGGGAGGCAATGAAAGCCTATGGGGGATTTTACCAATTTTGGACCCCTGTAACTCTGGTTTGCAGAGATGTAGGGACCCCATCTTTGGAATCCAAGTCTAACAATATGTCTTCTACCTGCATGAGACATTTCGTGAAATTCAGACGTTGCTAACGGTCATGGCTGAGATTTATGTACGTCAGCATCACTACCATTGAAATTGCCCAAATAAACAGGTTTTTGTGACCCTAGGCCATGACCTCTTCGGCCTAGGGGCCCGAAACTCACCAGTTATGATCCCCCTAACAGTTCCTACAATGCTAGAAAATTTGCCACTGCTGAGCAATTGCCCTTTGAAAAGATGTGTGATTTTGGAAAGTGAAATATGGAAGCAATGAAAGCCTATGGGGGATTTTACCAATTTTGGACCCCTGTAACTCTGGTTTGCAGAGATGTAGGGACCCCATCTTTGGAATCCAAGTCTAACAATATGTCTTCTACCTGCATGAGACATTTCGTGAAATTCAGACGTTGCTAACGGCCATGGCTGAGATTTATGTACGTCACCATCACTACCATTAAAATAGCCCAAATAAACAGGTTTTTGTGGCCCTAGGCTATGACCTCTTCGGCCTAGGGGCCCGAAACTCACCAGTCATGTTCCCCCTAAGGGTCCCTACAATGCTAGAAAATTTGCCACTGCTGAGCAATTGCCCTTTGAAAAGATGTGAGATTTTGGAAAGTGAAATATGGAGGCAATGAAAGCCTATGGGGGATTTTACCAATTTTGGACCCCTGTAACTCTGGTTTGCAGAGATGTAGGGACCCCATCTTTGGAATCCAAGTCTAACAATATGTCTTCTACCTGCATGAGACATTTCGTGAAATTCAGACGTTGCTAACGGCCATGGCTGAGATTTATGTACGTCAGCATCACTACCATTGAAATTGCCCAAATAAACAGGTTTTTGTGACCCTAGGCTATGACCTCTTCGGCCTAGGACTGCATTGAACGCGACCAACGCATTGTGCACATTCTGGACAACACCAATTACTGGGTTTATACCCTTCTGGATCCACGGTATAAACACAATGTTCCAAAACTGCTTGAAGAAAGAGTCAGACAGGTCAAAATGGAAGAATACCAGCAGGCCCTTGTGGAGACTTTAGAGAGGAGATTGACATCCTCCCCCTCCTCTAGCCAGTTGTACGCCGACAGACTGACTTCCGCAAACCCAGGACGACCAGGAGGGCAGCAAACAACACAAGCCGCAGCTAGTGCCCAAAAGGGAATGGTATCGGCAGTGTCCTTGGAGTGGGAAAATTTTCTGACACCCATGCAGCAGCACACAGAACAGCAATCGTGCAGATCCACCTCCAACACCGATCGCCTGGAGAAGATGGTCAAGGACTACATGTCAGATGGCATAGCTGTGTTGAACAATCCATCTGCACTCTTCAACTATTGGGTATCGAAGCTAGACACCTGGCACAAACTGGCAATGTACGCAATAGAGGTGCTGGCTTGCCCGGCAGCCAGCGTTATGTCGGAACGCTGTTTCAGTGCTGCCGGAGGCATCGTCACAGATCGGCGTATCCGCCTCTCCACAGAAAATGTAGACCGTCTGACTCAAATTAAAATGAATCAATCCTGGATTGGAAACGACTACGCAACACTCCCGGACCCCAACCAAGTAACATGAACAATGAACATCTGTGATGGGTTAGCGTTTCCGGTCCCTGTTTATTGAACCTCTCATCTGTATTACATTTATGACTGCATGGCGACAAAATGCAAATTGCTATCCGCACGCTTCTTGTCCTCATGCAAGGCCTGGGTTGTTGTGTCTCAAAGCGTGGCCTTCTCCTCCTGCGCCACCCTCCTCCTGTTTCATCACGTGTGCTGCTGCTGGGTTAGCGTTACCAGTCCCTTTTTCAGGAACCTCTTATATGTATTACATTTATGACTGCATGCCGACAAAAAGCATGTTACCTGTGCAAAGAAAACAGACATTTCCCGCATTTAAAAGACAGTTTTCCCTTTGAAACTTTAAAATCGATTTTCTCAAAAACTATAAGCTCTTTTTGCTAATTTTTTTTCCTCTTGTACCCACTCCCAATGTGCACATACCCTGTAAATTTGGGGTATGTAGCATGTAAGGAGGCTTTACAAAGCACGAAAGTTCGGGTCCCCATTGACTTCCATTATGTTCGGAGTTCGGCTCGAACACCCGAACATCGTGGCCATGTTCGGCCCGAACCCGAACATCTAGATTTTCGCCCAACACTACACGTAACCCGTTCGGCCAATCACAGCGCTAGCCGAACGTTCGGGTAACGTTCGGCCATGCGCTCTTAGTCCGGCCATATGGCCGAACAGTTTGGCCGAACAGTTTGGCCAAACACCATCAGGTGTTCGGCCGAACTCGAACATCACCCGAACAGGGTGATGTTCTGCAGAACCCGAACAGTGGCGAACACTGTTCGCCCAACACTAGCGCTGAAAGGAGAAAATTGCTCAGATGCTGAAGGGGTAAAACCCCTCAGTTGTGAAGCGGTTAAAATTGCTAAGATCTCCAAAGGTTCGAATTTCAGAAAGTACGTTTGGGAGCGAGATCTTTGGCAAAGTGATGAATAGAAGCACATCATCCGCATACAAAGATATCTTATGATGACCAGTCTGGGTTGGGAGCCCCATTATAGAAGGATTTTGACTGATAGCGTTTGTAAGATGTTCTATAGTTAGTATATAGAGTAACAGAGACAGGGGACACCCCTGCTTGGTACCATTATGGATGTTGAAGGCGTCCAACAGTATGCCATTTACTCTCACTCTTGCTGTTGGGAAAGAAAGAAATGATCCTCTCAATCATACCATACCCCAGACCGATGTGACAGAGGACCAGTTCCAAGAACACCCAATTGACCCTGTTGAACACCTTCTCTGCATCGATGGGCACAAGACAGCTGGGCATCCCTGTGTGTCCCTGTGCGCTGAGCCAGCTCAATCAAAGTAATAACCTTAAGAACATTATCTCTCAATTCTCTTCAAGGGACAAATCCAGACTGGTCACCAGGTATCAGGTGAGGTATTAGAGGTCGTAGTCTATTAGCGATCAGCCTAGCAAAAAACGTAATGTCCAGGTTGATCAGTGATATTGGTCTAAAACCTGAGCAGTCCATTTGGTCCTTACCAGGCTTAGGTAGAACCACTATGTGTGCCTGTAAAGCCTGAGGGGGAAAAGTGCTAGGGGCCGAGATAGAATTAAAAGCCTCTAATAACACGGCGCCAACTCCTTCTGAAAAACGTTGTAAAAATAGGCCGTGTAGCGATCTGGCCCCAGGCTTTTTCCGTTTTTTGAAGCCTGAATAACTGCTATCAATTCTTTCTCTGAAAAATCTCCCTTGAGCGCCCCCAACTCCTCCATAGAGATCGCCGCTCTTTTGCTCCCCCCCAGATATTCCCGGATTTTCTCTTTTATCTCAAATATTGAAAGATGATGATATTTACCTTGCATAATATATAACGAGCTATAGTATTTTTTAAAAGTATCCGCTATGCCCTTTGAATTATATATCAAACCCTTTGAGTGGGAGTTTATCTTTGGGATATAGGACATTATTGATCTGGGGTGAATAAATCTCGCTAACGCACGGCCACTTTTGTTTCCCAACTTGTATAACTGCGCAGTCCGCTCCGGTCCATGTGGCGGTGATTGACAGCGCCGCTTGAGCGGGCGCAGTATAGGCCGACCTGGAGGTCAGCCTGACGTCATCGCCGGGGACCGGGACGGAGCTGTGGCGAACAGCTGTGGGGAGAGCTGTGGCGAGGGACATGCTAGGAGCTTGGGACTGAAGGAAGCCCCGGGTAAGTAGCGCTTGTTTTATTATTTATTGCCTGATAACTCCTTTAAGTTTCTCTATATAAAAAAGAGTTTTAGCATCTAGAATTTTCAGTAAATCATGTCTTACTTTAGATAGTTCAATAGCTATTCCAGGATCCCTGTGTGTCTTATGTGAAGTCTCCAAGTCGTGAATCCCACGCAAGATACACTTCAGAGTTTCCCATCTGATCGGTGGGGAAGAAGGGTCCCCAGTATGTGTTATATGAAAATCAGCAATTGCACGTAACAGCCCCCTTTTACATAAAGGGTCCTCCAAAATTGTGTGTGTGTTTTGTGTGTGTGCGTGTATGTGCATGCATGTGTGGTATCCTGCCTAATTATACTTGGGGAAAATTGCTGCCTGGTTATGTATGTTATTTAGAACAGGGGTCCCCAACCTTTTCCGGGCCAGGGCCCACTTTCTGACCGAATTTTTCTCCGGGGACCGGGGGGGGGGGGGGGGGGGGGCAGGGGGAATAAAGGGTGGTTGACAGTGTTGTGTGCAGCGGGTTACGGGGGGGGGGAGGACTGGGGGGTGGGTGGCGGCATAGCTAGCATAGTTGCCCCAGTATAAGGAGTTTAGTTGCCCCAGTATGGCTAGTATAGTTACCCCAGTATAGCTAGTATAGCTAGTATAGTGCCTAGTATAGCTAGTATAGTGCCCCAGTATAGCTAGTAAAGTGCCCAGTATGGCTAGTATAGTGCCCAGTATGGCTAGTATAGTGCCCAGTATGGCTAGTATAGTGCCCAGTACAGCTAGCATTGTGCCCCAGTATAGCTAGTATAGTGCCCCAGTATGGCTAGTATTGTGCCCCAGTATAGCTAGTATAGTGCCCCAGTATGGCTAGTATAGTGCCCAGTATGGCTAGTATAGTGCCCAGTATAGCTAGTATAGTGCCCAGTATGGCTAGTATAGTTCCCCGTATAGCTAGAATAGTGCCCCAGTATGGCTAGTATTGTGCCCCAGTATAGCTAGTATAGTGCCCCAGTATGGCTAGTATGGTGCCCCAGTATAGCTAGTATAGTGCCCCGTATAGCTAGTATAGTGCCCAGTATAGTGCAGCCCCCCCTCTGCCCCGCGGCAGTTAGTTATGAGCGGGCAGCCGCTTCCTCTCACAGATTCCCCCAGGCGCCGCTCTCCTCCTCTTTGCAGCATATATTACAGCAGCCAGCGCGTCGCACGGCTGCTGTAAGGAGTGACAGAAGCGAGGCAGCGGCTTCCTGTAGCGGCGATACGCATTGCTGCTACCATGGAAACCGCTGCCCTGCTTCCGTCACTCCTTACAGCAGCCTGTAATATATGCTGCAAAGAGGAGGAGAGCGGCACCTGGGGGAATCTGTGAGAGGAAGCGGCCGCCCGCTCATAAGGTAACAGGAGCAGTGTCCGCGGGGGGAGGCCAGACACGCCGCGGCCCGGCTGGAAACTGCCCACGGACCGGCAGTGGGCCGCGGCCCGGTGGTTGGGGACCCCCGAATTAGAAGACATTCTTCCTGATTATGTTATGGAGGGCATGTTCTCTTATTATGTTATTTGGAGGACATGCTGTCCAATTTTGTTATTTGAGGTCATCATGCTAGCTAATAATGATCTAAGATTTCTAGAAGTACTGTCGTACTGCCCGGTTTATTATTTGTGATATGGATGTTAGTAAAGGTCTCCTTTATTTCTTTGGGGTTCGTGGAAAGGAAGGTGGGGCAAAAAAAATGACTTAGGCCTAGTGCACACCAAGCATTTTTTGTAGCATTTTCAAAACCGCTACCGCCTGTGAAAACGCTTGGCTAATGTATCTCAATGGGATGGTGCACACCAGTGGTTTGAGGTTTTTAGCACACCGCAAACGTGACTCCTGCAGACTTTTTTGCGGTTTGCAGATGCGTTTCTGCATCAATGTAAAGTATAGGAAAAGCTTAAATAGCTCTGAAAAATGCTAGATCAGAGAGGTTTTCAAGGCGTTTTTGTTACAGAAGCTGTTCAGTAACAGCTTTACTGTAACAATATATAAAATCTGCTACACAAAAACACTCCAAAAAAATGCTAGGCATGTTTAGAAAACCTCTCTAAACATGCCTAGAATCGCTCTGAAAATCTGCTTCAAAAACCTCTAGCGTTTTGCAGATCTGCTAGAGGTTTTTGGTGTACACTGGGCCTTAGAGTGGAGCCAAGATATTTCTGATGGTGGCCCTGGCAATATATTATACCAAGTGATTAGGGAATGACGAGGACGAGGAGGAAGGACCAGGCTCCTCCAGAACCCCAACCAAGAGAGTTACTTGGGGAAGGGGGACTTATGGGAAGGGCAAACGGAAGAGGAGATAGGCGAGCTTCAAAAAATTGAGGTAGATAAGAATCTCCAGATCATCAATATCTCGGGGGTTCAATTACCGGCTGGTAGTGAGTCTCTCCTTAAAAAAGGTCTTAACTACTCCCTCACCTGTAGTTTCAATAGGTTTAACTTTGAAGTGGACTGGTACAAAACAATACGCAGACTTAATATTGCCCTGTGGCAAGAAAAGAAAGATGATGCCCCGGAGGAAGGGTTTCGCCTAAACAGCCATACGACCATCAGCAGACTGGGCTTTTTTGTCCAGGAACTAAACACCAGTCAGGATCTTGAGGCCCTTCACAATCTTGAGCAATTATGGACTGAGAGCAATATTGAAACAGAAATGCAAGTAGAGACATTGATGCCATCCAATGATGAGTTTCGTCCCTGCAGATCTACGAAGGAATTTAGAACCACTCCTTGATCACCGGTGGACATTTTAAACCGGAAAGTCCTCCAGGACATGCAAGCTCTGGTTTACCCAGAAGTTGACCCCAATATTACCAGGGAGGAGAGAGCTGCCCTTGATTGGTTCAAAGATAATGAACAGTTGGTCTTGAAAAAGGCCGACAAAGGGGGGAACCTCGTTATAATGTCCAAGGACTATTATATCAAAGAAGCCCTCAGACAGTTAGAAGGACCTGACAGGTTTTATGAAAAATTAAGATCTAACCCAGTACCACAACACAAAACCTCACTACAAAGTTTATTGAGACAGGGAGTGGAGAAGGGGCTAATCACCAAGCGAATGGGGGAGGGACTCCTACCTGAATATCCAAGGAAACCAGTCTGGTATTTTCTCCCCAAAGTCCACAAGGACCCGGTCTCCCCTCCGGGGCGCCCAATTGTGTCAGCCAGGGGTTCTCTTACTGAACCCCTGTCCAAATTTTTGGACCACCATCTCAGACCCTATCTTAGGGTGGCTCACACCCACCTGGCTGACACCTTGGACACCTTGGGGAAGATTGGGGGCGTGGAACTTGGTGAGCATGAAATCTTGGCATCTATTGATGTGGTCAATTTGTATACTCGCATTCCCCAATCCCAGGGGATCAAGGCGATAGCTGATTTATTGATCAAATGTGGTGAAGATGGTTTGTGGGTAGATTATCTGATGCAGTGTCTTGATTTTGTCTTGTCTCATAACGTGTTCCTATTTAATGATAGGTGGTACCATCAACGATCCGGAGTGGCAATGGGGACGCCAGTAGCACCAACCTTTTCTAACCTCTTCCTATGGACCTGGGAGAAAAAATATATCTTGAACGTTATTAACCCTTTCAGGGAGAAAATTGGCCATTGGTATCGTTATGTGGACGATGTGGTTTTGACATGGAGGGGCACGGTAAGTGAGTTTGGCGATTTCCTTATGTACATTAACCACAATGACCTCAACATGCAGTTCACTGGGGCAGTGGCCAATCCCACTCTCTGTTTCCTTGACCTGGAGCTGTATGTTGAGGATAGGTGTATACGCAGCAGGGGTCATTGCAAGGACACTGCCACTAACTCCATGCTCCTCCAGTCTAGCTTTCATCCTCCACACACGATCCAATCTATCCTATATGGCCAGTTTGTCCGGCTCAAAAGAAACAATTTCAAAAGGGAGGATTTTATCCTTCAAAGCAAAGAGCTGGCCATCAGACTGTCCATTAGGGGATATGATATGAAGAACTTGAACCAGGCGTTTCGTAGGGCGGATGCCCTTGAAAGGTCATCTCTAATTTCGAACAGGAAATCGGCCAAAAAGAGTCAGAGACAGTGTGGACAACCGCTCACATGTGTTTTTGACTATTCACCAATGTCGGAGAGAATTAAGGCTATAATTCAGAGACATTGGTGTGAGTTCCAAACCAGCATGGGGTCACTTGACGTTACAAGTCATAAACCACTCATATCCTTTAGAAGAGCTAGGACAATTGGTGACATTATCACCAATAGTGAGTTTAGATCAATGCCTGAGCCAAATTGGCTGCAGAGACACATTCCAGTTGGTAACTTTAGATGTGGAAATTGCAATCATTGTGTACAATTTAAAACTGGTAAGAGCGCCCGCTTGGGAGCTAAGACGATCAGATTTAACCAATTCTTGCATTGCCGATCTAAAAATACCGTCTATGCGATAGTCTGCTCATGCAACCGCTTTTATATAGGACAAACCACCCGCATGATCTGCTCCCGCTTTCAGGAGCATGTTCATTCCGTGGTGACCGGTGTTGGAGCAGGAAGATTTATTAAGCATATGCGTGAATGTCATAGTGGAAACACTGACTCCCTGCAGTTTTTTGGTTTGAGATAGGTTCCTGTACCCCATAGGGGTGGCAATCAGGAACAGCTCTTGCTTCAATGTGAGGCTAAGCTGATCTCTGAAACTGGAGCTTGTGGCCCTCTGGGGTTAAATGAACGAAATGAGCTCCACTGTTTTCTGTCAAAATACTAGTATTTGCCTTGCCTCCCTTATATGATTATAGCGTGGCTATTTACTTCTTATTTTTAAGATTTGATACTCTATTAATGTGTAGCATTTATTGTCTATTGACGTCTGTGTCCCCTTGTGTGTAAATGGCTTCTTAGTTTATGATCACTATGGCAACATCAAGCCCCGCATAGCGGCCAGCGAACAGGCAGGCTGTGACGCCGTATTCAGGATCTGACGTCACGCACGGGGCGGGGAGACCTGCCGCTCACCAATTGGTTAGAGCAGCGTGTGCGCAACTTCCGGTGGGCGGAGCCTATGCGCCGGGACGCTGTGGCCGCTGGATGGGGGCGTTGTCATTGCCAGGATGGCGATAGGTGAAACTATTTATGGCCAGATACCACTTGGGTTTTGTTGTTCCCAATCTTTGCCTCTGAGGAAGCTTTTTTAGCGAAACAGCTGTCAGGCATCCCCTCACCCCCACTGTAACCCCATGTGTCAGCCCACCGTGGATTAAAAGGTATTTCTATTTGCTTCAACTGTGCCTCTGCCTCTCCTCACTGTCAGTTGCAAAAGTGTATGCTCTGGAGAGCACGTTGAACATGGAGTACATGATCCGGTGAACCCAGCATCCATCCACCCACATCTAGTGCCAGTCTGCCTCCTTCTCACACTGATTAGGGAATGACAAGCAAATCTGTTAACCTCTATAGACATTTATTCTTTTGCTTCACAAATTGTGCAGTAAGAGCAGTGTCTGCTTCTTTCTGTGTGTATATCCAACTTTCCAGCACATATATTATATCTATACAAAATATTTTTGAGAATATTCTTATTCATCAACTGTGAACCAATTTTCAATTATAATCGAGAAATCATGTTACTATTTAAGAGTGAGGTGCATTTATGATTACTTGTATTTATTTTTTAATTGATGCAAAATTACAGAGCTTTAATGACATGTGAAGAAGATAAATTACACATAATTGGGCCTATTGACACTGAAGAGGCAAAAATAAAACATAATCTACAGTATTTTATGAAAGCATTGAGATCCTGACTCATAACTTCGTCCCTCTCCCCTTCTGAAAGTCATGTGCATGTTTTCCACGTGTAGATGTAAATTAGCAGATTTAACTACTGAATTTGGATGTTTGGCATAGTCAGGAGTTACATTGCATCTTGCATGGGGATAGAAGACAATGCTTTTGTTCCCTCCGTAGAAAAGGAATGATGAACACAAAGGAGTAGAGAATCATGCAGAAGTCTATTTTGTATTCTGCCTGGCTGCGCCACCAACCCCACGTTGCTCCCTGTCAACTGACTTTGGCCTGATCTGTCAGCAGGAAACTTGCAAACATGAGATCTATGCCTAATTTTCCTGAAGCAGCAGAATCCCATGGCTGCCATCTCAGTTCTGTGAGGAAAGAAAACAACATGCTCAGCAATGAGACCTTTGTCGCTGTCATGTCAAATGTCTGGAATACCTGGGTAAGTATTCCGCAGTTTACTATAAGTTAGCTCAGAGGCCAGATAAATTGAGCATTAACTACCGACCAACTAACTAGCAAATTGGTGCTTGTTGGACACAGCACAAGTTGAAGGATAGCTGACATCTGAGATAGTATTGTTAAAATAAGAATAATGAGTTATGTTGTGATACATTGTGTGTGGGAGTAACATTAAAGCATATATACAAAACGATACAGCGCTCACCACCTTATTGCAATATAGTGTCCAGCTTGCTGCTTGCTGTCTAAAAAGTCAGAAAGAATCCTCCTCTTTACACATATACGTTTATCACAGCCGCGCTGCTGGCAAGGTTAGACTCTCTATATTCAGCAATCTATATGGTGTCCCTAGGAGAGAGAGTTACAAACACATAGCGGGTAACCTCTAACAACAGTACACCATGTGCTCAGCAAACACACTGTGTTAGGGAGAAAAACCGCCACATGCAGGATGGGGACACTCACTCCCCCGTCAGTTCCCTGCTCAACGGCCAGCTCTTGTAAAACTGCGTATCAATATCACAGTGATCCAGGCTCTGTGAGTGAAAAAACACAACACACCACTTCTCATAGCGTAAAAAAGCTTATCTAATATGGCTCTCAAGCCCCACTTAAAATTCAGCGTACCAGATAATAATCTTTAAAACAGCATATCTCACATATCCAATGGTAGGTAGGTCTCTCCGCGTCTTTCCCCCGGCAAACCATCTGTGCAGCAACAGGTCAGGGAAAGCGTACGTGTCTCTGGCTCCCCCCTATGCGTTTTGTCACTAGGGGGCGTGACTCATCAGGGGGTGTGGCACGTACGCTGTGCTATGTCTATTCATATACAGAGGTGCCGCCCAGTTCCCTCCCCCCGGCTATAGACCACGACTAGAATGTGCATCATTGGTCCGCCGGCAGAGAGGAGGAAGGGCCTGTAGCGGCATAATAACTTTCTCTGCTACCCTGTTTCATCTTCTTAAATGACCTCCCACTACCCGGCGAATTCAATTTAAATAAAAGCATATATATCACATATTGCAGATGCCTACATTTCATTATAAAACACCATGTTGATAAAAATTAATAATAATAATAAAAAAAATAAAAAAGGAACATACCCTAGTATTAGATCTACACGTATATTGCACATAACGGAGTCTCAAACCTGCAGCTTCTCCTGCGGGCACCCATCCATCCCTTTCCCACTTATCAATCCAATCGGCAAGAGAGTCATAATGAAAACTTCTGCCGCTCTATCGTTTAAATTGCCGACCCTGCTAGTCTCTCACACTTAAAAAAGGCAGCCATTGGGAAGTGCCAATCTCTCATAGTTTAAAAAAGCAGCCCACTCCACATCTCTGGCTGCGGTCACATTAGCGAGTAGCTGCTCGCCCCTCCCATCACCCTCCCAAAGTCCTCCCAAACTTTCTCATTCGAATGGCCGGCCCTGTTGGTCTCTCACAGTTGAAAAAGGCAACCAATTTGGAGCTGCCAGTCTCTCCCAACAACAGAAAGCAGCCTATTCCAAATCCCTGGCTGCTGAGACTTCAGGATAGCGCGCCTGCAGCCTCTCATTGCCCACCCATACGAGGATGTAAGAACTCCAAGATATATAAAATAACATAAGAATTGTATGAAAAAATATAAGGCCAAATTCATATTAAAACCCCTCAACCCCCTATCACCCCCCCCCCCCCACCTACACATTCATAGATACTATCCTGTTAAATATACTCATCCACCACCTTAGTCATTAGCAATAAAGCAATGTATATTAATGGCAATATTTAGTCCACACGGTGTCATGCTTCCCAGCTTATATATCCAGCATGTTTCTAGCTTGGATAATTCCCTCAGTCGATTACACCCCCTCCATTTTGGGACTAGTTTTTCTATCGCACAAAATTTCATATGTTCTGGATTGCATGCATGATGTTTCTTAAAGTGGGCAGATACGCTATGGTCTTCATGACCCTTCCTGATTTTATAAATATGCTCATTTATGTGGGTCTTTAGGTCCCTAGCCGTTCTGCCCACGTATTGCATACCACACGTACACCAAATTAAGTATACAACATATATTGAGGAACACGTCAGGAAAGTTCTAATCTTAAATGACTCCTGACCATGTGGAGAGGCAACCGATCTGACAATTTCCCATCTAGTTTGTAATCCACACCCCTGGCAGCTCCCATAGGGATAGAACCATGGTTGCTGTCATGCATTCCTCACCCTATTTGTGGGTGGGTCAACACAACTGGTGACTAAACTGTCCCTAAGATTGGGTGCCCTACGGTAAATAAAGGTAGGTTCATTAGGGATCGCTCTCGTCAAGACTGGGTCACTTTTTAAAATTGGCCAATGCTTTCTGAAAATCTTTTCCACTTTCTTATACTGTAAACTATAATTGCTAATAAATACAATTTCTCCCTGGGCATTATTTCCCCTAGATTTACCCACTATAAATTATTCCTATTCATATTCCCAACCTTGTTAATAGTATAATTCAGAGAATCCTCAGAGTACCCTTTCTTTATAAACCAGTTCTTAAAAGTGGACCCAAATTAAAAATACAAGATTTCAGAAATAAAATCTATTTTCTAAATTATAATAATAAATAGCAGCCTTTTTTCAGCTACATGATGACAAATATAAAATATTTAACATTTATTGGAGGAACCCCTCCCTTCCTTTCATAATGCCGGGAATTTTCCGGCAAACTGATGGAGGAGATAAAAAACAAAAACAAAACACAGGCTGCTACTGATGATGTCACAGGGGAGGTGATCTCAGCTTGTGTGATATTTCACATAGACAATGCCCCTGTGAGGGAGGGTAGCTGATGACAAACACACCCATGATCTAAAACCTCCTACTAATCTCAGAAGTAATGTCTGCCACCTGTATAACTCTAGTTATGAAAAGAGAAGGGTGAAAAGCATGCACTGAAATGCTCATAGGCTTAAAGGAGTGTTTATTTATCTTTGTATGGGTCTGAGTGGTGCAACTTAATATTATGAATAAAAAAATGTATAGTTTGGGCCTGTTTTAGGTATTTCAGCCTGTTGGTAGTAGTCTCTCGTTTCTATACAATTTCTCTGTAGTCGGACCATCTATCCCTTTGAGATGCCCCCTATCCACTGTGGATGGTGACAACTGTCCACTGGTATAAAGCCGTTTCTGTCAGTCTGTTTAAAGAAACATTTCATTTTTATTGCACCATTTTCTACAAATTTATTGCGATCCAAAAAAATGGACGCTCTTTGTATCAAATTCCAAGGTTAACTTAATATTTGGCCAGATCTCATTCACTTGCTTGAAAAATTCCTGCAAGGTTTCACCGTTGCCTCTCCACATGATCTAGAGATCGTCAATGTACCAACCCCACATGATAATATTGGGGGCGCTCTTCCCGATAGCTAACTCCTCCCATCTGCCCACATATAAATTCGCTAAAGAAGGAGCGAAGGATGCTCCCATCGCACAGCCGTATTTTTGTACATAAAAATCCCACAGTACCAGAAATAATTTTTAGTTAAGGCGAACCTGAGTAGGTCCAACAGAAATTCAATTTGATGGGCATTTAGTGTGCCTGCTTCCTCCATGTAAAACTTAACCGCCTCTATCCCCCCCTTATGGGGTATGTTAGTATATAGGGAACCAACGTCTGCGGTCCCAATCATCATTCCCTCCTCAACTGTAGTGGTCATCAGAACTTGTATGGTATGTCCTGTATCCCTCAAGACTCTTGGTAGCTGTTTTACCAGTGGTTGTAGGAAGAAGTCCAAGTAGATGCCCAATCTATGGGTAACCGACCCAATCTCACTAATTATGGGACGTCCGGGGGGGTTGGTCAAACTTTTATGAACTTCAGTAGTTTGATATATAAGTGGCGCCCGTGGGGCTGATGGAACCAGGTAGCTAAACTTCTGGTCTGTCAGCATCCCCTCATCCAAACCCCCCCTCAATAATTGTATCAGCTGTGTTTTGTATTCCATAGTGGGGTTCCCCGGCAATCTTTGGTATGTGGTTTCATCATGAACAATTTTGTTTCACGTTCCCCAAAATACTGGTCCTTATTAACCACAACGACTCCACCCCCTTTG
Source organism: Hyperolius riggenbachi (assembly GCF_040937935.1). Classification (NCBI taxonomy): domain Eukaryota; kingdom Metazoa; phylum Chordata; class Amphibia; order Anura; family Hyperoliidae; genus Hyperolius; species Hyperolius riggenbachi. The sequence goes on along the minus strand of NC_090650.1, from coordinate 140,295,466 downwards.
TCAGCTGGACAAATTACCAGATTCTTTGTTTCCATCATATCTCTCGCTTCCTTTTTATATCCTCTCATTCTCTGTTCTGGTAAATTATCTATTTCTTTGCTAACTAGTCTTTTAAAGACTTCTATACTATTTTGACTACTTCCTGCTGGTGAGTTAAAGGTGGAGTTGTTCCTCAAGGTGGTATGTTGGTATCTGGAGACACCATTAGCTCTCTGATTGGGGCCCTCTTTGTCCAAAAAATAACGACGTAAGTTAACCTTTCTTACAAACTTATGCAAGTCAATATAGGTATTAAATTTATTCAAATTCTTAGGAGGGGCATATTTTAGTCCTTAGCCTTTTGTTTTCAATATCCTGCCTGGCATCCAACTCTGCCCTTCTTTTTATTTGCTGTCCTGGGGTGTAAGGGGGCATATCGGGCTTCCCCCCCCTCTGTCCTCCCTGTAGTGGTGAGGTTAACCTCTCCCTAAAAAAATTACTTTCATAACCCTTTTGGGCCTCCTCTTTCAGGTGTTGGAACCTATTGTACAGTGGGTTGCAAAAGTATTCGGCCCCCTTGAAGTTTTCCACATTTTGTCATATTACTGCCAAAAACTTGAATCAATTTTATTGGAATTCCACATGAAAGACCAACACAAAGTGGTGTACACGTGAGAAGTGGAACGAAAATCATACATTATTCCAAACATTTTTTACAAATAAATAACTGCAAAGTGGTGTGTGCATAATTATTTGGCCCCCTTTGATCTGAGTGCATTCAGTTGCCTATAGACATTAGGGATGGTCGGAAAATTCCGCGGAATTATTAATTCCGTGATTCCGGCCGCAATTAGCTAATTCCGATTCCGGTGGTCGGAACGGAATTCCTATACCTCTTAAACAGAATTCCGCGGAAATTTTATAATTCCGACGGAATTTTCCGGAATAACACCCAAAAAATCTCTCTCTCTCTCTCTCTCTCTCTCTCTCTCTCTCTCTCTCTCTCTCTCCCCTCATCCTCCTCCTCCTCCTCCTCCTCGTACGTCGGAATTCCGCGGAACACCTCCGGAATACAACGGTAGTGGAATTTCGGTATGACGGTATGCGGAATTGTCTCGGAAACGGAAATGGGCTCTTCCAACCATGCCTAATAGACATTGCCTGATGAGTGCTAATGACTAAATAGAGTGCACCTGTGTGTGATCTAATGTCAGTACAAATACAGCTGCTCTGTGAGGGCCTCAGAGGTTGTCTAAGAGAATATTGGGAGCAACAACACCGTGAAGTCCAAAGAACACACAAGACAGGTCAGGGATCAAGTTATTGAGAAATTTAAAGCAGGCTTAGGCTACAAAAAGATTTCCAAAGCCTTGAACATCCCATGGAGCACTGTTCAAGCGATCATTCAGAAATGGAAGGAGTATGGCACAACTGTAAACCTACCAAGACAAGGCCGCCCACCTAAACTCACAGGCCGAACAAGGAGAGCGCTGATCAGAAATGCAATCAAGAGGCCCATGGTGACTCTGGATGAGCTGCAGAGATCTACAGCTAAGGTGGGAGACTCTGTCCATAGGACAACTATTAGTCATGCACTGTACAAAGTTGGCCTTTATGGAAGAGTGGCAAGAAGAAAGGCATTGTTAACATAAAGCATAAGAAGTCCCGTTTTGCAGTTTGCCACAAGCCATGTGGGGGACACAGCAAACATGTGGAAGAAGGTGCTCTGGTCAGATGAGACCAAAAGTCGCTATGTGTGGCAGAAAACTAACACTGCACATCACTCTGAACACACCATCCCCGCTGTCAAATATGGTGGTGGCAGCATCATTCTCTGGGGGTGCATCTCTTCAGCAGGGACAGGGAAGCTGGTCAGAGTTGATGGGAAGATGGATGGAGCCATATACAGGGCAAACTTGGAAGAAAACCTCTTGGAGACTGCAAAAGACTTGAGACTGGGGCGGAGGTTCACCTTCCAGCAGGACAATGACCCTAAACATAAAGCCAGGGCAACAATGGAATGGTTTAAAACAAAACATATCTATGTGTTAGAATGGCCTAGTCAAAGTCCAGATCTAAATCCAATCGAGAATCTGTGGCAAGATCTGAAAACTGCTGTTCACAAACGCTGTCCATCTAATCTGACTGAGCTGGAGCGGTTTTGCAAAGAAGAATGGGCAAGGATTTCAGTCTCTAGATGTGCAAAGCTGGTAGAGACATACCCTAAAAGACTGGCAGCTGTAATTGCAGCAAAAGGTGGTTCTACAAAGTATTGACTCAGGGGGCCGAATAATTACGCACACTCCACTTTGCAGTTATTTATTTGTAAAAAAAAATGTTTGGAATGATGTATGATTTTCGATCCACTTCTCAGATGTGCACCACTGTATTGGTCTTTCACGTGGAATTCCAATAAAATTGATGCATGTTTGTGGCAGTAATGTGACAAAATGTGGAAAACTTCAAGGAGGCCGAATACTTTTGCAACCCACTGTATACAGGCACTCTATAGTCTGTTCTAGGTGGTCCCTGGCTTGGGGTATTCCCCTCTCTGAAGTCCCCTCTTGGTGGCATGTAGTTCCCGTATGTCCCTCCACCTTGGCCCTCATTTATATTTGCCCCATACCCACCTCTGCGGCCCTTTGGGCCCCCATATTGTGGTCTATTATAGATATTACCCCTGGGGTGGTGGTTGTAATCTCACTGGGGGTGGTAACGATTGTTTGCAGGGTCTCTATAGGGCTGACCATTTCTCCCCTGTGGGCTCACACCTCCCCTTTGTATTGGGGCCTGAGGGGCCGGCCTGGGTGGATTATTTCCTATAGGATTGGGCTGGGCATTCTCCTGTTCAACCTTCTTTTTTTGCCACTTATATGCAATATTGGTTTTGTAGGCCTCGATGTCCCGTGCATATTGTTTATGTTTATCCAATATTATTTCCTTTTCTGATTTCACTAAAGATTCTTGTATAAATTTAGATCTTCTAACATACTCCTCCTTTTCTTTATATGGTTCCAACCGTATCCGCTTTTGTTCTATATCCTTTCCTAACCTATCCAATCTGAGTTTTTTTCGTTTAATACACAATTTTATCAAACCTTGTCCACACCTTTACATATATTCGTACAATTCAGCATCATTTTGTTCCCCTTCCTCCCCATCATTAGTAGTTACTTCCCATCTATATCTGTTTGGCACAATGCCTTTTTAGCATATTTTTCAAGTGTGCCTAAATTCCACCCTGTTTGGAGCTCCTTGCTCATGATGGTGTGTAGTTGTTCAAAGTCCCGCTCCATGCAGATGGGGATAGAGGCGGTTACGTTTTACATGGAGGAAGCAGGCACACTAAATGCCCATCACATTGAATTTCTGTTGGACCTTCTCAGGTTCTCCTTAACTAAAAATTATTTCTGGTACCAAGGGAATTATTATGTACAAAAATACGGCTGTGCGATGGGGGCGTTCTTCGCTCCTTCTTTAGTGAATTTATATATGGGCCGATGGGAGGAGTGAGCTATTGCGAAGGGCGCCCCCAATATTATCATGTGGGGTCGGTACATTGACGATCTCTTGATCATGTGGAGGGGCACCGGTGAAACCTTGCAGGAATTTTTCAAGCAAGTGAATGATATCTGGCCAAATAATAAGTTAACCTTGGAATTTGATACAAAGAGTGTCCATTTTTTGGATCTCAATATATTTGTAGAAAATGGCGCAATAAAAACAAAATGTTTCTTTAAACAGACAGACAGAAACCGCTTTATACCAGTTGACAGTTGTCACCATTCTCAGTGGATAGGGGGCATCCCAAAGGGACAGATGGTCCAACTACGGAGAAATCGTATAGAAACGAGAGACTACTACCAACAGGCTGAAATACTTAAGAACCGGTTTATAAAGAAAGGGTACTCTGAGGATTCTCTGAATTGTACTATTAACAAGGTTGGGAATATGAATAGGAAAGAACTTATAGTGGGTAAATCTAGGGAAAATAATGCCCAGGGAGAAATTGCATTTATTAGCAATTATAGTTTACAGTACAAGAAAGTGGAAAATATTTTCAGAAAGCATTGGCCAATTTTAAAAAGTCACCCAGTCTTGACGAGAGCACTCTCTAATAAACATAAATATTTAACAGGATAGTATCTATGAATGTGTAGGTGGGGGGGGGCAATGGGGGGTTAAGGGGTTTTAATATGAATTTGGCCTTATATTTTTTCATACAATTCTTATGTTATTTTATATATCTTGGAGTTCTCACATCCTCATATGGGTGGGCGATGAGAGGCTGCAGGTGCGCTATCCTGAAGTCTCAGCAGCCAGGGATTTGGAATAGGCTGCTTTCTGTTGTTGGAAGAGACTGGCAGCTCCAAATTGGTTGCCTTTTTCAACTGTGAGAGACCATCAGGGCCAGCCATTCGAATGAGAAAGTTTGGGAGGGGTTTGGGATTGTGATGGGAGGGGTTTGGGAGGGTGATGGGAGGGGCGAGTAGCTACTCGCTAATGTGACCGCAGCCAGAGATGAAGAGTGGACTGCTTTGTTAAACTATGAGAGACTGGCACTTCCCAATGGCTGCCTTTTTTAAGTGTGAGAGACTAGCAGGGCTGGCTATTTAAACGATAGAGCAGCAGAGGTTTTCATTATGACTCTCTTGCCGACTGAATTGATAAGTAGTAAAGGGATAGATGGTGGCCCGCAGGAGAAGTTGCGGGTGTGAGACTCCGTTATGTGCAATATACGTGTAGATCTAGACTAGGATATGTCCCTTTTTTATTTTTTATTTATTTTTTATTATTATTAATTTTTATGAACATGGGGTTTTATAATGAAATGTAGGCATCTGCAATATGTGATATATATGCTTTTATTTAAATTGAATTGCTCGGGTAGTGGGAGGTCAATCAGGAAGGTGAAACAGGGTAGCGGAGAAAGATATTCTGCCGCTACATGCCCTTCCTCCTAGTCGGGGTCTATACCCGGGGAGGAGGGAACTGGGCGGCACCTTCACATATGAAGAGAGCTAGCACAGCGTACGTCCCTCAGCCCCTGATGAGTCATGCCCCCTAGTGACAAAAAACGTAGGGCGGAGCCAGAGACACGTACGCTTTTCCTGACCTGTTGCTGCACGGATGGTTTGCCGGAGGAGACGCGGAGAGACCTACCTACCATTGGATATGTGAGATATGCTGTTTTAAAGATTATTATCTGGTACGCTGAATTTTAAGTGGGGCCTTAGAGCCATATTAAATAAGCTTTTTTACGCTATGAGAAGTGGTGTGTTGTGTCTTTTCACTCACAGAGCCAGGATCACTGTGATATTGATACGCAGTTTTACAAGAGTTGGCCGGTGAGTAGGGAACTGACGGGGGAGTGAGTGTCCCCATCCTGCATGTGGCGGTTTTTCTCCCTAACACAGTGTGTTTGCTGAGCACAGGGTGTACTGTTGTTAGAGGTTACCCGCTATGTGTTTGTAACTCTATCTCCAAGGGACACCATATGGATTGCTGAATATAGAGAGAATAACCTTGCCAGGAGCACAGCTGTGATAAACGTATAGCATTAAAGCATACCTGAAGTGACATATGACATGAGGAGATATACATAGGTACATATAGTTCAAAAAAAATACATAGTTACCTTAGGAACTCAAATTTTTTAACATGTTTGTCAAGAGGGTATATTACTGTTATTTTTGCAAATAAGGGCTTGTAATTAGTGACAGATGCAAAATGAAAAAATACACCTTTATTTCCAAATAAAATATTGTCACCATACATTGTACTAGGGACATATTTTAATAACTGGGTCAAAAGGGCAAATAAAATGTGGCAGTTTTATCTACAGTAGCACAATTTATTTTAAAACTATAATGGCTGTAAATTGAGAAATAATGGATTTTTTTTCTATTTTTTCTTATTATTCTCATTAAAATGCATTTAGAATAAACTAATTCTTAGCAAAATGTACTACCCAAAGAAAGCCTAATTGGTGGTGAAAAAGCAAGATATAGATTAGATCAGTTTATTGTGATAAGTAGTGGTAAAGTTATTGGTGAATGAAAGGGAGGAGCACTGACATGTGGAAATTGTTCTGGTCCATAAGGGGAACAACCATCAGTGTTTAGCTAGTTAAAGAGGTACTGTAAGCACTCAATACACTTATCACCAGCTTGAAGCCAGCATCCACTTTATGGGGGAAAACCTGGTATTTTCAGGAAATAATAGCAAGAATGCAGTGTAAATACAACTTTAAAACATAAGCCCCGCCCATCAAACCTCTTAGATCCGCGGCAGTATATTATTTAGGGCTAGGACTACAGCCTTCTGGGTAATGGCAGTTGTATCTGTCATCACTGCTGGACATGATCTCGTGGCAGGGGAAGTAAGTTATGTGAAGTGACAGCTAGGATCAGCACGTGCTGCCTGAGTGTGTGATGAGGATTCCTCGTATATCTACAGAGGTGCAGGCTTCTTTTCTCTCTAGTGGATGCTGATTGGCTGCCTGCAGCTTTGCTATGTGAAAGGAGAGGACAGCAGCTTCTGTGCTATGTATGTGTGTGCAGCTCCGCCCCCCACTCTGTCCTGTGTGTATAGCCCTGCACTCTGTCCGGTCCTGAAAGCTGTGAGCTGGACAATGAGAGCAGGAGAAGACCTTGATGTTCAGCAGTCTCCCTCCCCCTCCTCTGCTGGCACTATGATAAGGAGCCAATGCTGTGTAAATGGAATCAGTCTTCACAGGTCCTATTGTTGCTTCTCTGATACTAGTAAGTAGGCAGCAAAGCAATAAATGTTTACTGATTAAAGTGAACCTCCAGACTAAAAATCGACTCAGCAGCACTGAAAAGGCTTGGTGTTTCTTTAACAGTTTCACAGCATCAGAACTTTGTTTCTCTTATACAAGCCTCATTTTTAGCTGCACAGAAGAAAACTGCCCGGGCAGTTTTCCCCTTATGCTGTGCAAAGCATGATGAGATTCCTGATGTTGTTGTTCTCGTTCTGCTGTTTTGGTGCAATTTTTTTTTTTTACATTTTGAATTTGACATTTGAAGCCTAGCGTGTGCAGCTGGGAGGGGTTATCAGGACACAGGGCAGTTGGAACTGTGTCTCCTGCTCCTTGTCACCTCCTTTCAACCAAAAAGATGGCTGCCCCCATGACAAAGATGGCAGCCCCCATGAATCACAAACATTTGCCTGTTCTTTTAAAACAGGGTGGGTAAAAGATTATATTACCTATTTATTCTAATTAACATAACGAATGTAACTTAATAACAGTATGTTTGTTTAGGCTGAAGTTCCCCTTTAAGCTGCAGCAGTTCAAACACGTGTTATGTGTACAGCCAAAATTGTCCTGTAGGTAAAGCCTACTAATACACAGTGTGTGTGTGTGTGTGTGTGTGTATATATATATATATATATATATATATATATATATATATATATATATATATATAACCAGAGTTTGCTGGGTTCAACCGGGGGGGGGGCTTTGCGCCGCGCCAAAAACTTGGGTAAAAAAACTATTTCCGCCATGATGTGGTCAGACGAGGTTTCGCATCATGGGTGTGCAGAAACTGTGTGATGCTATTTAATAGTATACCGTAACCCCAAAGCAGCAAATATAGCAAACTATGACCGTTAAATAATAAATGCAGCAACAGTTTCCCCAGACACCAGAAAATAAACGCAATGTGGGCAGCATTTCAGCAGAAAATAACGCAATGTATGCAGGATAACACCTGCAAAAAAAAAATAATTTACTCACCTGACAGAACTCCCCTCACGCAGCTGGCCTCTGGCGCGCAGCTCCTCCGAGATCTTCCTCCTGCATATCTCTCGCGCTGATGGAATAGCAGGGCTACGGGAAGCCCTGTACTGGAGACAAAAATAATCTCCAGTCAGGGCTTCGGACGCCATCTTCCCGTAGCCCTGCTCTGACCAGCCGAACACTATGCAGGCTGGAGCGGGGCTGTGGGCTATGAACTGGCACGGTGTCTAACAGACGCCGCTGCCAGTTGCAATTACGGTGGCCAGAGTCCTGAGGTCGGGACGTCCCGCTGCTTAAAGCAAGGCATCCTGGGACAGCGGACCCCGAAGGCGGGACGCGTCCCGGGTAAAGCGGGACGTCTAGTCACCGTAATATTCGGTGTGACAGGTTTCCACGCACACGTGCTGCAAAACACAGATTCCACCTTTTTCACCACCTGTCTTATGTGTTTTTAACACGGCCTGAACTTGGTTTATTGGCTTATTGAGCATGCTTTGTTCAGATTACAGCCAGCTGCTGTAGTGTATTCAGTGTTACACAGTACATGTACAGTAAAAAGCAAGGAGGACACTGGTGAGGAAGCTGCCCCCGTACAGACCAGACACATTACAAATCTGTGCTGCCTCTGCCATTGACTACACAGTGGGCAGTGAGGAGACCTTTCATGGAGGAGTGTGATATGGTATGGCACCATGAAAACTAGTGCTTGGTGAAGTGAGATATATGACTGTGGTTAGTAAAAGGCTGGTTCATCCGGGCGTTAAATGATGGACTGGGGCACTTGTTATTTAAAGTGAACCTAAACCAAATGATAAAACCCCAGCTGCTTTAGCTGTCATGTGCCTGGTCCGGGACAAACTGATCCTGCAGTCACCCGCAGTGAGTCTGTTTTAATTCTGGCACCTGGTCGAGTCGATGGCCATTATGCCACACATCCTCGATCACGCTCCTGCCGCCAGGAGCGTCCTGTGCATGCTCAATATGAAATGTTGTACCGTGCTTGCTCAGAACGCTCGAGGCAGTGGAAGCGTGATCGGGGACATGTGCGGCCAGGGCCACACAGGCACAGTGGCCATCGACTCGCCCAGTTGCCAGAATCGAAACTGGCTCCCTGTGGGGGACCAGGGGATTGGTTTGTCCCGGGGCGGGCACAGTACAGCGGCAGGGGGCTGGTATAAGCCCCAGGTAAGTTAAACTGGATTTCTATCTTTTGGTTTAGGTTTCCTTTAAGCGATGTCCATTCAATTGAATGGACAGCGCTGCTATGATTGTTTACCGTTGTTTGAACTAACGTCCGATAACAATTTTCATTGTCGTTCCATGTGATCCTGGAACCAACATGCTGCTTCCAGGATTGCTAAGCGCCACTTCTCCGTGTCCCCTGTGAGAGTTAAAAATTACGCATGCCAGGAAGAGAAGCTGGCAGATACCGAAAGGTCTCTAAATGCTTTTTTGCAAGTGTGCAGAAAAGCATTTAATGAGTTGCTGCAACACAACCATGTAGGGGAGGGAAAAGGAGGGGGGGGGGGGTAAATGATACCACCTGCCATACAGACTATTCAATCCTACAATAGACATAAGATCCTTTGACACATGCACAATTACTCTCGCCTAAAGGATCAGGACTTGACACCTAGGGAAACAGTTTGCTGTCCGAGTGCTGTACAGACACAGCACATGTCAGGGCAGCCTCTGGTGGACGGGGTAAGGAAAGGAATTACTCTCTCGCTGTTGTAGTTTAAAGATCTAGCATTCAGGATCTTTAACCAAGGTACCAGGGCAGCTGTACAAACATTCGATTTTAAGTAGAGGCAGCCCTAAGGGAACGCCACTGTGTGGTTTATATTAGCGTGTATGAGGCTGTTTGTAGTCTTATTTATGTCCCTATCTTAGTGTAAAGCTGTCTACACATGCTGGAAATGTGTATTCAGTGTTCATATAGCAAAATCTCACCCTAACAACAGAGCAGCGATTGTTAAAGGCAACATTTATCATATATGTGTATGCCCCTTAAAGGACACTTTTAAGTTAAAGGGCCCTTGAGGGAGTACTTATCCTGGGAGGGGGAAGCCTCTGGATCCTAATTGGGCTTCCCCCGCCTTCCTTAGTCACCCTGATCCAGTGCCGGCTCCCCTGAACAGCACACAGCAATAATACTGTACTTACATCTGCACAGGCGTAGTACCAGCTCCCCCTTGGGCTCCGGAGGAAATAGCTGAGCCCGATCATTTCTACTCTACTGCACAGGGGACTCACGCCTGTGCGATAGAGTGGACACGATCAGGCTCGGCTATTTCCCCTGGAGCCCAAGCAGTGCTGGTACTGTGCCTGTGCAGGAACATAGTTGTAAATATTCCCACGTGCTGTAGCTGCTACTGCGCCTTTACGCATCTGCCGACAAGCTTGTTGGAGTATTTTTGAGGAGGACCAGCACTGGATCACCTGTAAATAAGAGGATGGGGGAGTCTCAGGATCCCGAGGTAAGTACCCCGTAGGTGCACTTTTTTCATTAGTGGTTTCCTTTAAGGCTAATTTGGGGAGAGCGGGGACACAACTTATGAGTATGTTTTTAGGGAGTGGGAAAATATCAGAGTGACTGGTGAAAACACATGAAAATTTGAGAAAAAAGTACAAACTTCACACTGATAGTGTAGTGGCTGGAAATTGAACCTAAAGTGACATTGCTAGCAATTATGTCACTGCAATACCTTAGTTCAAGCTATTGCTCACAGATTCAATAAAAGTGATGAAATTTGCCAACAAAAATTGATGGGTGTATGGCCACTTTTAGTGAGGATAGGTTCTTTCATACTAGGCTCACAGTGGTCAGTTGCATCACACACGTGTTATAATGTTATAATGACTGTGAACTGCAATGGAGACTAGACATAGACTTTCATACAAAGTCTTAATGCAATAAGTTAGAATAACACAATCCGTTACAGCACAGTGCTGTGAACAGCCCCATGAAATTGTATGGGCAGTGAGTTGACACGCAGAATTATTCTGCAATGCAAGTGAGCACTGTGAACAGGGACTCACATAAACAATTAAATGGAGATTTCACTGTCCAATACTGCTATTAGTCAGGATTCCTCTTTACATCAAACTGGGGTCAAGCACATGCTTGTATTGTTCCGCAGTGCATGTGGCCATGTGTTTTACAGTAATGTATGGCATTGTGCTGACCCCACTCATGTACAGTTAACGGGGCAGTGCTGCATTGTGCACAAAATGCATGCAGGAGTGCATTGTCAGAATGCATTGGATCTTATGATAATGCCACCAAATTTCGGGCCGAAATTGGTCACATGAATTGGTCGGACATGCTTCAAGATAAAGGGCCTACTTGCTTGATGCGGGTGCAACAAGGTGGTAACGACGAGCAATATCGGGACGAGTGACGAACGTGGCAAAACCCCTGACTCTGTTCCCCCTAATGTTTAATGAATCCTCCCACCCCCCCCCTCCCCCAGTGCCCAGTGTACTCTATACATTACCGTCGCTGCCTCAAGGCTCCTTTCCCCATCCATACATGTGCCCCACATGGTTGCCTAGTTACTTACCAGGTAGCCACGTGGGGTGCGTGTATGGATGGCGGAGGGAGCTTGGAGGTAGTGGTGGCTGCAGACCAATTCTGGATTGATTTTGACATTAAATTTTTCAGTATGGGTAGCTGACAGATCTCTCTCTAATCAGATTTGATCAGAAAGAAATTTGTCTCTCAGTTGAATCTGCCTACCATCGCTAGATGCTTTACAACCATTCAGTTGTGTTTGTATATACAGACAAACCATCCTTCAGCTAGTTCTCTAACTGCAGTTCTCTCCACACATGCATTGGGCGCCTTCAGATGACATCAGTCAGTTAAAAAAAAAAAGTGTTTACAGCCTTCACTGTATAACAGTTACAACTGCTGGAATAAAGAAAAAAAAACTGTTACTCTGTCAGGAGTAAAAATGGTTTGTCCCAGGCATTTTTACTAGACATCGCTGAGAGGATTTTTTTTCTGTTTACAGTTCCTCTTTAAGGTAAAAAATAAGGTAATTTAATTTATTGGGAAAAAAATACACCAGACACCACCACTGTTTTTTTAATAAATTACCTAATTTTGTACTTTAACTGTGTTTAATTCAAAGTAAGTTCCCCTTACCTTTTAAGCTGTTTTTAAAAATTTAATATTTTTTGGGTTGCCTCCTTCCCTTCCTAAACTTCACGCAGCAGTGTTTAGGCTGAAGGGTTCAAATGAGGGCAAGTGCATGTCTGCTCCTGTGGTGTGTATACACGTGTGCTTTAGCAGAATAGCATGACTTTTATAAACATCCTATTTGCACTAAAGGTTCATTAATGATACTAATTACATTTCATGAATTCCTTAATTAATAAGTCTATTTTCACTTCACGTTTGCTTTAAAAGAAAACCTGTGAGGAAAAAAAGGAAAAGGTTAGATACTTACCTCGGTAGAGGGAGCCTCTGGAAGAACCAGAGGTTTCTCAGATCCTCCTCCACCCCCCACAACTGCTTACCAGGATCACCTTAACGGTCATGCTCCTGCCTGTGTATGAGCACGGCTGCACTGTGCAGGTGCAAAGACCGTCCACGATCCGCAATGCACAGTGCAGTTGCACTCATATACGGACAGGAGTGCAGCCACACAAACATAATTAACAAGATCTTGCTGAATATGTTCAAAGGATCCCAGCACTGGTTCGGTGGGATGAAGAAGGATGGGGTAAGTATATTATTTTTGTCTTTTTATAAGGAACTTATCTGTGAATGCTGATGGTTGTGCCAAGAACCGGGCGGAATCTGCTGCTTTTAGGTCCCGGCGCTTGTTCCCCACTGATGACGTGCAGGCTGGGTCACAGGCCGCGCTTCCTGATAGGCATAGGGCACGTTCTCAGTACGCTCTCCGCAAAGGCAAACAATAGTCGGCTGACTGCAGTCAGCTGACAGCACAAGCGTCAGCTGACTATTCAGCTGACACTCAGACAGGTGTGTCTGCTGTGATTGGATGTGCGGAGTGTGGCCGGCCACTGATTGGATGGAAGTTGTGTTTAAACACGCAGAGTGCTCCCAGTCATTGCCCGTAAAAAGCATAGCTATGGCAAGTTGCTGGGTGTACACTCATACTATCTGAATTATCTGGAATTGACCTTGGCTTGTATTTGACTATTCTTGTCTGCTGTTTAACTAACCCTTGCTTGATACCTTACCTGGATACTCTTGCCTGCTGCCTGGACCGACCTTGCTTGTTACCTAGATACTCTTGCTTCTGCCTGGACTGACCCTTGCTTGTTACCTGGACATTCTTGCTTGCTTTCTGGACCGACCCTTGCTTGTTACCTGGATACTCATGCATGCTACCTGGACCGACCCTTGCTTGTTACCTGGATACTCTTGCATGAGCTACCTGAACTAACCTTGCTTGGACTCTCTTGCTGCCTGGATCCAGAACTATCTGTCACCTTGCTAGCAGTCGTCGCTGAGGGCCTCATCCTCCTAAATCAAAGGTACTAGTCCTGTGTGATACTTATGAACTGTTGAACTTTGCTATACTTGCCTCAGTGGGGTTCTGGCAGGTTAATGTCCACTCTACTTCAGTCTGTATGCCTTGCACATTAAGACCAGGGGGTAACCGTAGTCAGGAGACAAATAAAGTGTCCTGTTCATGCAGGGGCTTGTCTGTAGGTGAAGACCATGGGACGGGAGTATCCTGCTGAAATGGTCTCAAAGTGACTGCCAGATCCTCTACGAGATCTGCAGCTGCCAGCACCACATGATCTAGCAAGATACCAACTGGCGATGAGGGTGGAACTGTCTCAGGCTCGAAGCATCGGGACAAAGTGTCTGCCTTAATATTCTTGTTACCAGATTAATATGTAATAATGAACCTGAACCTGGAGAAGAAGAGAGCCCCCTCCAACCAATTACGCCATTCTTCAAAGGCCATCTTAACGGCCAACAATTCTCTGTTACCAATATCGCAATTTTTCTTAACTGGAGAAAACTTACGAGAAAGGAAGGCGCATGGATGCAACCGTCCTTGAAGCCCGGAATGCTGAGACAATACAGCCCCCACTCCTACCTCAGAGACGTCCACCTCAATGATGAAAGGTTGTGTCACGTCCACATGTCTAAGAATAGGAGCGGAACAAAATAGTTTTTTCAACTGCGAAAGATTGGCAAAGGTACAGAATTGAAAATCAGGAGAGTAGTAAGACAGTTCACATCATGGGGGAAGCATGTTGCAAAGTGGAGGGGACAGCAGAAGACACATCAAAGCAGAGGATGACTGGGAGGAGGTGGCTGAAGCTGTGATGGGGCAGCATGTGCATGGTGCCAGCTGAGGGTGGTGGTGGGACACATACGGTCAGGTGAATTCAGGCCATGATCTGCGTAGTGATCTCTGTTGAGGTAGAATGGGGCAGGTGGTGGCAGCTCCAGTGCCATGAGGTAAGGCTGCATGTGCAGCATATCTCACTTCAGCGTTGTAATATACCAGCAACACAAGCACTTTGTCCTGCTGTCCAGTCTACACTGTGAGTTTGAAGTTCTCTCAATCATGTGTGTTCAGGGAAGCAAAAGTTATTGCAGCCATACTGGGGACTGGTAAATCTACGCAGTTTTTTTTTTTTAAATAAGTGCATTTGTAATGTAAGATTGAGAGAAAAGAAACGGTTCGCTTAGAATGAACAACAAAGTACTTGTGTAATGATAGGATTACACTACTTTCTGACTACAGAGTGACATTGCTGGGTGTTCTTATTAAAATGGCTGCAGTATAATTTAGCTTGAAGAAAAAAAGGTAAAATTAAATAACCTGGCAGTTCACATTTTCTGAGGAAATAAGATAAAAAGAGTAAGAAAGTTGGATGAGTCATTAATTCCTGGAGCTGCTGATGTAGGTCATTGACAGCCTCCTGATCACTGAGGTGAGACAACCTGGTTTGACAGCACAAAAATATCACTTGGTCCTGCAGGCTGATAGAGATTGTGGTGGTGCATTGGACTGAGGTGTTGAGCTTCATGCTAGGCGAGGCGTGATAGCACTCTTGATTTCATCAGCAGCATAAGGTCATTAGGATGCAGAGACTGTTATGTTCACTTATTTTTATCTTCTTTGTAATGGAACTATGTCTCTTCCGATGCAGTCCTTGAAAAGGTATAGACAGGGCTGGATTTCAGAGTGTGCAGATTGCACTTGAAGCCTGGATGCAATTTCAATTTACATAGATGCATTATCTTGAAAATGTGTTTGTCATAAGCTTGTTCCTTAGGAGCCACTCAATCAGCTCCTTGCAGGCAGCTGTATATCCGTACTCCAATAAAAAGCATGTGCACCTCACACTAGCTTATTGCGTTTTCTAAAAGCATTCAGAAAGTGGTAAACAGATCTAACCACAACAGCTCTTTTCTTAAGAAAAAACAAAACAATACAAAAAACAATTTCCGATGTGTAATCTAAACTTTGTTTTATTTTCAGAACTATGCTCTGTGAATTTCTGCAAACAGTAAAACAATCTAGCTTTCGTTTACAGGTCATTGCATGATAAGTAATTATTTTAATCAATTTCAGTGCAGAGGACAATATTAAAACACTTGAATCCGTGTAATGGATTTTCAATGTGACCAAGAGGACATAGAGGGCTAGGTAGTGTGATATATCATCCATACATCTTGTGTAGGTCTGTCCTTTGCAATTATCCATGCAGCACACTGTACTATTTCATACTATCTGAAGACAGCATTGACCAGCCCTTATGCTGCCACTTTGTCACTACAGCTGCCTGTGATTACTAATTACAGGAAAAAGTATCCATTTTTACTGGCCTTCCTGCTGCCAGTTAATCACAACACAGGGAACTGCAGTCATAATTGTTAAACAAATGCAGCAATTTAAATAATAATATATTGTTTTACATTATAATAAGCAGAGTGCCAAAATGTTACTGCTTTGAGTCAAAGGAGATTTCCACAGGGAAATGGTAAGAAATTGAGTTAAGTCTTCTGAAGCAACAAAGCTCTATGTGAAAATAGTAGGCTTTCCGGGAGCGTTAAGACTGCCTATCTCAACAGCACCATTCTGTATAGACTGCAAGGGGGTGGGGCACAGACTGAATTTACTGAGAAGTGTCCATCTTACAACTATGGAAGGTTCTCCTCCATCATCTGGTATGCAGGCGTTACCTCAAGCGATAGGTATTAACTTCAAAGAGTAACCAATGCTGTAGAGAGGATCAGCGGGGTCACCCCTTTCAACATTAGACCTCCTAGACACATCTAGACAGAGATCCAGGGCCAAACTCACTGTTTAACGCACCGCAAACAGCTGCAAAGGGTTGTCAGGTAGACATCCATGGTCAGATGGACCTTTGACCCAATGCTGTGTGCCAGAGATGACACCGCTTGCCTTTCAACATCACGGTACAGTTTGGGTATCGCCTTTTTGGAAAAATAATTGTGGCCTGGTATCTTCCACTGCGGTGTCCCAATCTCCACACATTTTTGGAAGGCCTCAGAGTCCACCAGCTTGTATGGTAACAGCTGGCGGGCTAACAGTTCCGACAACCCAGCTGTCAGATGCCGGGCAAGGGGGTGACTGGCAGATATTGGCTTCTTCCACTAAAATATTTCCTTGATGGACACCTGGCTGCTGTGGGCAGAGAAACAGGAACTGCTCAAGGTGAGAGGTGGAGTGAAGGAGGGTGGCTGTGAAAGTGTAAGGGCAGCAGAGAATAAAGTGGCTGAGGATGCTGCACCTGGAGGAGGAAGAGGAGGCGGAGGGTGGCTTTGCCTTTGTGTGCTGCTTATACTCATGTGCCCATCCCATTAGTGTTTGTGCTGGGAGATTAAGTGCCTTCACAAGGCATTTGTCCCTACGTGGGTGTTGCTTTTTCCACGACTTTGGTGGCAGAGATTACAGGTGACATCACTGTAATCTGAGGCAGAGAGACAAAAACATGCCACACTGGTGAGCTCTGGGATGACGGCATTTTGGTGGTGGCGGCAGCAGCTGGCGTTGAAGGGCGTGTTGGCTGGCAGACATGCCACTGGACACTGTCACAAGCTGTTTGGGACGAGCTCCCCCTGCTGCTTACATCAACTTGTCTCCTCCTCCTCTCTGTCTCCCCCTCTGAACTGTCCCCCTATTCATCTTGTCTTCCGGGATCTCACGTGACATGATCATCATCATCATTATCATCCACAGCTTCGCTTGTATCAGACAATTCCAAAACTGCACCAACCACAGGTAGTTAATCATCATCCTCACACCTTACATTCATGTGTGTAGTGACGCCTAACTCAGACATATGTGGTGGTGTTGGTGTAACATCCTTAGCGCCTTCATCTTGTAACAATAATGGTTGTGATTGTGAATCAGTAAATTCACCAAAAACATGTGTGAATAACTCCTGAGACATCTGATGTGGAGCGGCTGTGGTGCTAGTAGTAGTGGTGGTGGTGGCTGCCGGCTAAATAGTAAGTAGTTGTGGGGTGCCCGAATCAGAGCAGGAGGAGGAAAATATGTCACGGGATGAGCGGAAGCTGAGGAAGATGAGGTGTGCTGCTGTGTTAACCAGTCAACTATCTCCTCAGAATTTTGGGAGTTGAGGGTATGTGCCCTCTGAACACATTGGTCGAGTGCTGCACGAAATCACACCAGCAGACCTCGAAAAGACCTGTGGCCTGCCTCTGCCTTTGCGTCTGCCTGCCATTTTTTCCATATTGGGGGTATGCAGTAGTACTAACAATATTCAATAGTGGTAGACAGTGTGTGTAATCACAAAGAGGCACACAATCAGTGTCAGACACACAGCAGCTCTGTGTGTGTGTGTGTGTGTATCATAGGGCTGTGTAACAAAGAGAGATATCCTATAGTACTTTCAATCACAAATACAGTTGCAAGCTAAGCACTGCTTATGATACGCAGTGTGCTGGCTTGTAATAAATAGAAGAGGATGGTTAGCTGCCATGTGTCTGCTGACTGTGATGTAGGGGGTCAAAGTTTAGCCCAATGACAAGATATAGGGGGTGGATAGAACCGCCCTATCTGTTCGCTACCCACTGCGGACTCGAACAGCTGATGTTCGCTGGGAATTGTGCGCCGGTAAACCGTTCGGGCCATCTCTACTGCTTGAAAACTATTTTCCACATTATTCACTTATTTTTATGATTTTTGAGCAAAGCTAGTTGTTTTGTGAATGAAATGTTATGTTAATAGCACTAGAAGTACCTTGTAGGCAGCTTCATAGATATGTATTGTAGCCAGCAGCAAGTGTCAGCTACAACGCTGCTAATGTGATTTGACCCTTAGCCCTGTTTTCACAACATAAATCAGGTATAAACAGCATCCTTCACTCCATTGAGCTTATTTCTCTTCTTTCCTTGTAACCCTTTTATCTGCAGCAACGCCGGAAGCTATTGGAAAAAATCAATTATCTTAAGGTAGTATTACAAGAGTTAATAACATAAGAGAGAGCTATGACTTCAGAGATGCATTGATAAGGTTGACAAAGGCTAAGGTTGACAAAAAACTGTCACAGGAGCCCTAGTGGTCAGACCGCAAATTGCCTTCCAATCGGTTTCAGCACACAGACCATGCAAGCTTTGGTCGTGATCTTTGCGCAGAAACCAACAGAAATTTGGGCAGCAGCCCGACCAGAAGGAAGCCTGTGATGTACGGTAATTACAACTTTACACACTATTCCAGGGTATCTGCCACCACCTCTGTTACCATGGGACAGAGGAGCCCGCTGCCTGTCTGAGCCTAGATCTACAAATAAAACGGTTAAACACACTCTATTCTGTCTAGTTAACCACAATACAATAGTAGCGTCTCTTCAGAGATCTGAGTTCAGTTCCTGTGTATGCTGAATAATAGGGTAGCTGGAACAACAACTGACGATAGCGTCGGTTTATTGAAAGCAATATAAATAATTAATATATACAGAAAATAATTAAAATCAACAATTATTGAGACATGAGATAACAGTATGAAAATAAAGGGGAGAAAAAATACTTAGTTTCATGGAAAATGTCCTTTTGTGGGAAAATCATCAAGTCCTTGATTTCAAGTTCCGCAGAGTTCTTTGTTTCAGCTAAGTTCAATCAAGATGGCCACCACTTGTTCCTCACGGTGGCCGTGTGTTCATGAAGGTGGAAAAATGGAGGAATCAGAGCCCGCCTGCCAGCCATGTGCTTTTGATGAAGCTGGTTTGGGGGTGTGGCAATGCCGGCCCCCTCTCAGTTACCCACCAATGACAGTTCATTCCCTCTGAGAGATTTTAGGTTTTAAACTTACAAACTGTCATACCTCACAAACGATACCCGTTATATTTAGGGGGATAACAGATTCATGCTAGTCGGAAAATACAGATTAATATGACATCAGACATGGCTAGGGCAGCGGGTCCAGTTCTTGAGAAGGGTCATACCTCAATAACCGGACAGACTATCACAATGAATTTCATATCAGCACGATGGGCAGACTTTAACGAATAAGACTATATGAATTTGCTATGCGATATACGGTCTTCATGTAATAGGTAAGAAACCCTATCCCCCAGGTTTTCCTATCTGCCTGGTCGGTGCCGCTCTGGCTGCTTTGTCATGGCCCCCTGGAGAGCCAGTTTCCTTTCTCTTTTCATGGGGCCATCTGGCTGTGGGGGAAAAGGAGCTGGTCCCTGCAGGGAATCCAGCCACGTGCGACATTCCTGAGGGGTGAGGGGAATGCTTTGCTCACAGGGGAACAGGTCTCTGGATTGAAAAACACAAAAGTGTTGTTTTCTGATCGCTTGCACGACTGCACAGATCCGACAGGGAGCGATCAGGAAAGCGACTGTGAATTCTCTAGATTCACCTGCGTTTCTCACGGCTATTCCGTGACACCTCCCTTTCCTGATGCTGTGTTGGGGGTTGTCAGCAAGATATCCTCCGTAGCAGCCATTGGCGCTGTTGGGTCTAGTTCCCCCTGACACCGGGACAGCCCATCGGCGTTCTGGTGTCGGCTGCCCGCTTCGTGTCGGCCAACCTGGCTGACGGGTCTCGAGCTGCCGGCATGGCGGGAAAACCCATTGGCGCCTGCGGCTCGGTTCCACTGGACAGGTCGCGGTCTGCTACCCTCAGGTTTGACCCGACATGGACCGTTCTGGACAGGGCGTTTGCGCCACTGCGGTCGGATGTGGTGTCTGCCGGGACTGCTGACAATGGGCAGTGGTTTGGGTAGGTCAACAGCCAGCCCATGCAGGGGTTCCCTGCGAAGTGGCTGTGGACCTAAGGGAACCCCGCGGGAATCCCTGGACCTTCCCAGCTCCTGACAGACGGCACATGCTTTGCAGTAGTTTGCTACATCCCTGTTCATCCTGGGCCAATAAAACTGTCTCCGAATACAGGCAAGTGTCTTGCGGACACCAGAGTGTCCTGTCAGGCAATTATCATGTGCGGATTTCAGCACATGTACCCTGAACGCACTCGGGACCACAAGCCATTTGGTATTTGCATATGATCTACCGGTAGGGGGCTGTACAGACTTGCTGTACAGTCTCCCACCTTCCCAGTACACCTTGAAAGCGGCCCCATCTGCGAGGGGCTCAGAGGCTTGCTGCCTGAGCACCTCCAGGCTTGGGTCCCTTTGTAGAGCTGCTGTGAATACGCTGTCAGTTTCAGCCACCTGGCTCATGTCACACGAGGCCAGCGGCTGAAAGGTCTCATCCCTATGGTCAGAGGAGGGGGAGGAGGCCAGAACCCCCTCCACCTGTTCTGAACTCAGGTTCTGCTAGCACAGGTATGCCTTCAGAATAGCACAGACCGGCATTACTTAAATCATCGTTGCATGCATTAATGACAGTGACAGGCATAGACACATTTTCATTACAGACAGTTGGTATATTAAACACAGGTACAGTTACATCATCATGACAGACAGTTCGTGCATCAAACTCAGGTGCCTTTGAAGCAGGAACTATTGAACCTGGTACCCTTGAACTGGGCACGTTCAACCCACCTCCCCCTGGTGCTCCCCCAAGTGTATAAAGTACCTGGTGGTGGGTGGAGAGTCCATCTCCTTCCGTGAGCGACAAGGCGGTCGTGGCAGGTTCGTAGTAGGACACAAGCTTGCCCAAATCAGTCCCCAGCAACACAGGGACTGGGAGATCGTTCACAACCCCAACAACCCTTTCTTGGACCCCTACTCCCCAGTCAAGCTTCACTCACGCGTGGGCTATGTGAAAAAGGGTGCCCTCTACTCCAGTAAGGGCAAGGGATCGGCTGGAGCTGATGCTCTCCTTTGGCACAAGGTGTGAGTGAACTAACGTGATGTCAGCTCCAGTGTCTCGGAATCCGGTGACAACTTTGTCGTTCACTCTAACAGGCTGCTGCTGGTCGGTTCGGTCGCGGATTTCCCTTCCGCGGGCAAACAGAACAAAATCTGATGATCCAGGCTGTGGTTCGCTGGTGGGTTGCCTCTGTTGTGGGTGAGGTACAGGTGATGCAGATGATCCAGGTGCTGGTGGTGTCTGTCTCCACTCCGGACAGTCGAATTTCATGTGTCCGGGCTGGCGGCAGTAGTGACAGGTGACCTCTCCAGGGGCTGCAGGCCTGGGGGCAGCAGCTGCGCTGGGTGGCCTCTGTGGCTGATGGCTCACAGGGGCAGGAGAGTCTGCCGGGGTAGTGGGCTGATCTCCTCTCCAGCTGGATGGGACAGTTCTGCGTGTATAAGACACCCAGGTAGTTGCAAAGGTCTCAGCGAGGTCTGCAGCGACAGTTGCTGACGCAGGCTTGCGCTCAAGCACAAACTGTCGTACATCAGCAGGGCAAATGTTCAGAAATTGTTCCAGGACTTTCAAGTCCTCCAGGACATCATAAGACCCTTTGGTGAGGCCTAGAGTCCACTGGCAAGCTGCTGACCACATCTCGGTACGAATCAGAAGACTTTTTCTGCCAGGCCCTGAACTTTTTGCGATAGGCTTCTGGCGTCAGCTGGTATTTGGTAATGATAGCGTCTTTTATAGCAGCATAATCATTATCATTTTCCGCAGGTAACTCTGCAAAAGCATCCAGCGCTTTGTAGCGCAGCAAAGGTGTCAGATGTCTGGCCCACTGGTCTTGGGACAGACGATACTGACGGCATGCTTTTTCAAAAGACAGCAGAAACAAGTCAATGTCAGTGTCTTTTTCAATATTAGCAAATTTAAATTTTGCACTTACGGGTGGTGCAGCTCCTTCAGCAGGGAGGCTGGGCGAAGAACTCCGGCTGGCCTGTTGCACTTTTGCCAAGTTTAGCTCATGCTGTCGTTGGCGCTCCCATTCTCGCTCAGCAGCATCCCTCTCCCCGTGGCGTTCTGCAGCAGCAGCAGCAGCAGCAGCAGCAGCAGCCTTGTGTTCTGCAGATTGGCGTTCCTGCTCCTCACGGGCTTCCATGTACTGCAGGTATTTGTCCAGGTCAGTCTCCATCAGCTTTCGTAATGCCTGCTGCATTACCGGGTCAGCACCCATGGACAGTCCAGTACTGGCCAGTTCCGGGCGAGTACTTTCAGAAACTCTGAGATTGGGGTTCACACTGACAGTCTCCAGCGTAACTGTTGTCGCATTGCCCGCAGGTTGTTCACCCTCTGTACGCCTAGGATCTTCAGCCTCTGGTTCCCCTTGACTTGGTTCAGATGGGTCGGCGTCTACCTCAGCAGACACATCCGGCTCCTGCAGTTGCTGGGTGTTCCATTGAAACAAGTCATTTACCAGGTCCTGGTGTTTCTTGTGGCCAACTTCAATGCCTCTCGCTTGGCAAAGAGTTTGCAGGTCCGCCACGCACATTTGCTGGTAGTTCCCGGACATTTCCACGCCAAATAAAATAAAACTTTTGGGGAGGGGTACTGGCTACACAGTCTCTCTGTATATATAAAAAATATATTGCCTTCCAGCTACACCAACGAATTAGTTCGTTTCTGGATAGCGCTAGCGCTATCTTAGATACTTTCAGCACAACACAGGTCCCAACCGCTGCCAAACACTGTCACAGGAGCCCTAGTGGTCAGACCGCAAATTGCCTTCCAATCGGTTTCAGCACACAGGCCATGCAAGCTTTGGTCGCGATCTTTGCGCACAAACTGACAGAAATTTGGGCAGCAGCCCGACCAGAAGGGAGCCTGTGATGTATGGTAATTGCAACTTTACACACTATTCCAGGGTATCTGCCACCACCTCTGTTACCATGGGACAGAGGAGCCCGTTGCCTGTCTGAGCCTAGATCTACAAATAAAACGGTTAAACACACTCTATTCTGTCTAGTTAACCACAATACAATAGTAGCGTCTCTTCAGAGATCTGAGTTCAGTTCCTGTGTATGCTGAATAATAGAGTAGCTGGAACAACAACTGACGATAGCGTCGGTTTATTGAAAGCAATATAAATAATATATACAGAAAATTATTAAAATCAACAATTATTGAGACATGAGATAACAGTATGAAAATAAAGGGGAGAAAAAATACTTAGTTTCATGGAAAATGTCCTTTTGTGGGAAAATCATCAAGTCCTTGATTTCAAGTTCCGCAGAGTTCTTTGTTTCAGCTAAGTTCAATCAAGATGGCCACCACTTGTTCCTCACGGTGGCCGTGTGTTCATGAAGGTGGAAAAATGGAGGAATCAGAGCCCGCCTGCCAGCCATGTGCTTTTGATGAAGCTGGTTTGGGGGTGTGGCAATGCCGGCCCCCTCTCAGTTACCCACCAATGACAGTTCATTCCCTCTGAGAGATTTTAGGTTTTAAACTTACAAACTGTCGTACCTCACAAACGATACCCGTTATATTTAGGGGGATAACAGATTCATGCTAGTCGGAAAATACAGATTAATATGACATCAGACATGGCTAGAGCAGCGGGTCCAGTTCTTGAGAAGGGTCATACCTCAATAACCGGACAGACTATCACAATGAATTTCATATCAGCACGATGGGCAGACTTTAACGAATAAGACTATATGAATTTTATAGCTGTGCGATATACGGTCTCCATTTAATAGGTAAAAAACCTTATCCCCCAGGTTTTCCTATCTGCCTGGTCGGTGCCGCTCTGGCTGATTTGTCATGGCCCCCTGGAGAGCCAGTTTCCTTTCTATTTTCATGGGACCATCTGGCTGTGGGGGAAAAGGAGCTGGTCCCTGCAGGGAATCCAGCCACGTGCGACATTCCTGAGGGGTGAGGGGAATGCTTTGCTCACAGGGGAACAGGTCTCTGGATTAAAAAACACAAAAGTGTCGTTTTCTGATTGCTTGCACGACTGCACAGATCCGACAGGGAGCGATCAGGAAAGCGACTGTGAATTCTTTAGATTCACCTGCGTTTCTCACGGCTATTCCGTGACACTAACCAATCAGATAGAGTGTAACATCTATAGACAGCTAAGGTAATTCACCAACAGAATGGCAGATGTACTCCAGACCTGGTACAGTAGAGGTTCTACAGCATCCATAATTCTCTACTTTATTCCATAATGTTGATACATTTCAAGTGGGGAGCTTGAAATACGTGGATCTCAACCTGAGCTTCAGAAAAATTGACTGTGAATGCATGGTTTGGTTTCACAATCAAGTGCCTCATGCATATGCCAAATGTTGCTGGGGTAGCATAGCTTCCTGCTTCACCCTTCTACGTGTGATTGGCTGTGAGGTTTGGCCATTGTCTTTTAAAAGGTGGGCTGTGCATGCCCTTCATTTTATGCTCTTTATGCTATTTCTACTAATGGTTGTCTTAGTAGAGATTCTGCCTTACGCTGAATACTCACCGCAGCGAGGAGGAAGATGTGACGTGTGTTACAGTGACGTCTCCCTGATGACGAGCATCCCAAGATCCATCTTCCAGCTGGCGGGTATTTGCGACGGCATGCGGCATCACACGACGGGCATGAAAGGGAAGTCAAACAATCAGGGTACTTTTCACGGAGTCATCAGGATCTTAAAGATGATGCTTGTGATTGTGCACCTCTATCCACGTTGCAATATTGCGTAAGTGATCACTCGTCGCTCAAAGTACCGCCGGTCGTTAATGTAATGTTAATGGATAATTTCTCTACCATGGCAGCTCATTATGCCCAGTAACAGATTACCCCACTTCTCCACAGCACAAACTCTCCCCAGTGACAGCTCATGCCCCCTCCCCCCGGACACAGGTTACCCCTACCCTCAGCTTGCTGACCCCTGTTGTGACAACTCACTCTTCCCCAATGGCACATAATTTTCCCCAAAGGTGTTACTATGAAGGCTACGGCGAATCAGGGATTCCTATTCCATTGTGGAACTGTTTACAATAGTAAATAATAGCATTTCAGCTGTTGGGTAGGTGTTTGTTGTAGTAGTGTGGTGCACCTGTGATGAACATGCAAAAGGTGAGAATACTGTGATCTGTGATATAGACATGATGTGAAACAAAGAGGATTACTAAGGGTGCTCTTATACTGAGAATGAAAAGCAGCATGCCCCAATCTATTGGTAAGGGTACACTGACCTTACAGTGAGGTTTTGTTGAAGGTATAGAAGGTTTGTGTTAAAGCTCTTGCCTGTGAAATACAACATGTAGAATGCTTTAGCAAAATGGTAGGGTAAAGGCTTTCTGTCTGTGTTTTGGCCTTTTCCTGCTGTGCAAAGTTCAGCGGGGAGGTTGGTCTGTTTGTCCAATCTGAATGCCTCTGAGCCCAAAAAGAAGACACTGGTAATAGAACATGTTTGCCGTAATCATCCTTTGCTCGTGATAGTTTTATTTTCTGAAGAGTCAATTGCTCTTCTTACATTGAGTTACACTGTTTATGGCTGCTGTCTATCCAGTACAATTTTCCAGCCAACAATAGCGTGATTACAGTTCTTTTCAGAACTCTGTTTAAGGCAGCAATGAGTATATTTAGGATAGGGCTTACCTTATTTCTCCAGGCAAGCAGGTAGATATCCTCCTTGATTATTCACTGAAAACACGACTTCTGATAAGTCAGAAGAGAAGAAAATTATTGAGCCAAATTGTAGAAAGCTGCATGTAATCCTGACATGATGGGAGAGATTGGAGACAGAGACACAGGAATACCTGTTCAAGGTTGTAACAGGTTTATGATTATCTGATGCAGCTTCTCAGGGGCCTTCATCCAGCACTGATTAAAGGTATCATTCCACACTGTGTTTGTTTCTCTGTGCCATAAAATGCTTCTGCATTGCTCTGGAGTACAAACCAGCCTTTAAAATGGACTTTCAATGCAGTATAAATAAGTGTATTGATAACCACTCTTCTCTTCCCCTACAATTTTAGAAATATGCAGCAATAATAGCATCCTCTTAGAGAACAAAATCTCTGTCCATTTCACCATCTAGTTATAGATTTTTTTCAACTGTGTTGCCAGAGATGAATCACAGTCTAAAATGTAATTCCTTTAATCTCCAGGAAAAGGTAGAGTGCAGTAAGAGAGATGTGTTTATTTATGAGAAGTGGCGAGAGTGTTATGTTATTACAAGGTGTGCCTGTTATCTGCAGCTATGCATTTCATTTACACGGTTTCTTTTATATTTCATAGGATTCAATCAATACATACAAACTCTGGCCATTGTCTACGAGTATATGATATAATTTGTTTTGGACTTTGTAGCTGTTAATTTCCACTACAGGAATCAGACGTGACTTGCAGAAAAGAATAGGAAGATCACTTACATACAAAACCACAAAGTAAAAAAACAGTACTTCGCGAAAAAAAAAAATCATTGCAGACGTTATCATTATTTTTGCTTTCCAGTTGTAGTACCAGAAGTGTATATTCTCAGCAAATTGTGTAGAGGTTGTGTCTCAGCAATGCTCATCTGATGTGTTTTCCTATACAAAATCAAACTCCAATCGGCGTATTCAGTATTCTGTATTCAGTAAAACAGTGCAAGGAACGAAATGTTTAGTGCAGTGCAAAACTCACATCAACCATGTGTGTCTCATACTGGACTATCTTCATTAAAGTGGCTTGTTTTTTACTTTTAATATTTTTGCTTATCTCTTTACCTTTGCTTTGCTTCATACACTGTCTGATAGATACACAATAAACATAGTTAATATTTTTTAATTATTAAAACTTGAGACATATAAAATTTAGTGGGCCATTTCTTTTTTCTCTGTATAATAAATTAATTCTCCTAATAGACCAGTGATGTAAATACTATAGGAACCGCAACATAGCTGCTATGGGGTCAGGGAGGGCCCATCAGCTAGGGCCCCTTCCAATGGATATGTAGATGCTTTGGACTTTGATCAAAAAGCCTAAGAGAAAGAGAAGATGTTCAAGGACACACTGGAATCTCCACTCCCCCTAAAAATTAGTCAAGTGGAAACGTGGGATGTATCAGGTGAATGCAATCTACAAAGGGTGTATGTGGCGTACGAGATGGATCGGTGCTGGAGACTTGGGCGCAGGATACAGCTGGTATATGGCTGATCCTGCTGCTGCACAAGTTCCAAGCCATGTTAAACACTATTCCCCCTCCAGGCCGCCATGGATGGTGGGGAATGAAATAATTCATCTTCCAGCAATTGCTGGAAGCCAATTATTGTGTTTTAAAAGTAACTTCAGCTCCGTCTTCTGATGGCACCGAAGTTTCTCCCTGTGCCTGCTATAGCCGTAATTCCTATTACGGCCTATGGTGGCACCGGCTGCGCCCAAGTCTCCTGCGCTGGATTCACTGTGTTTGTGTATGTGTATGTATGGAGTGGATTGAGTTTGGATTCAAGCAGGGAGGCAGAGCACCACGTTTTCTTTAGGTGGCTCCATGATTTGCAGTTAACAACACTACTGGTCACAGGAAATTCTAAATAATCACATTGATATAGAGAGAAGAGGTGAGATACTGAAGGAGGGTTGTACCAAAAAATGCAAGATGCAATGTGAAAAAATGGGAGTCCCGTATAGTATACACAAAAGACAGATTAGTGATTATTCCCTACCAGAGGCGTCTGAGCCATCAGGCAGGTATACATTCTTGCCTAGAGTGACAGGAGGAGGGAAGGGCGCTGCTGCACTGAGTAGTGAGAGAAGAAATGCCTCTCAGCTCACTTAGGTATCAGTTTACACAGCAGCAGATAACAGCAGCGCCTGACTCAACCCATAACTGATTCACTGACTGATTCATTCAGTTCCTTCAGCTAAATGATTCAAAGAACCACAGTAATGAATGAGTCAGTGAGAGAAGGCACTCATCCTAGTCAGGGATCCGAGTACAGCATCAGCTCCTGAGTCCTGAGATTCATTCAGTCCCTCTCTCTCTGCTACTGGTAACTGGGTGGATGTAGAGACTGTGTAGCAGCCAGGCATGGACTGTCCCCCAGGCCGCCTTTTATTCAGTGATTTAGGGTTTGTCCTGTGTCTGCTGTTCTCAGGTTTGTTGATGTAAGGTAATGTGAAACACTAGGCTAGCTGATAAAAGTGCAATTAGAGGGCAGGCAAGCTGGTAAATATACACAGCATGATGCAGAGGAGGGGCCTTGGGAAAAAATCTGTCTGGTCTCTGCCCATTGTTATAATGACTGCATGTGCAGATAAGGTGTTAAACAGGTTGAAAAGGTTTGACAGTCCCTAGACTCCAGGATGGCTGCTTTCTGACTTGTGTGAGAGACTGGCAGGAACAGCAGTCCTATTACCGGCAACTAGCCTCTGTGTAATGTGGGACTGCAATACAGATTATCTTGCTGCTCCATCTCAGGCTATTCTCAGTCTCACTCCACACCTCCTATCTCTGGGCTAGTTTATGACAAAATCGCAATAGCAATCGCTAGCAATTCATGAATGCGACTTTGTGAAGCGATTTTTGAAAGAATCGCTCCAATAAATGCTACCTGCACCATGCTTGCGATTTTAAAAAATCACAACACTGCTCTGGGAACACCCTCATAGGGTAACATTAGCCCAGCGCTTTTCAAATCGCTGTAAATTTGAAAAGCGCTCTGAAGCACTCTTGGTGTGCACCAGCCTCCTTCATTCGTTTTTGTTTCCCTCTTTCCCTAGTGCTGGGTGTCTGTGTCTTCTTGGCATACAGGAAAGCTAAATAAAAGTGCATTCATGGTGAGGCAAATATCTTCTTCCCTCTCTTTCAGCTTTTCTCTCCTCATTATTTCTCTGCATAAGGGATCAGACACGCTATAAGGTAGTGAAAACCGGGATTAGTAGAGATGGTGGTGAAGGGGAGGACATAGGTAGGTGTATGTGGGGGGGGGGCATGGGGGCATTTGCCTTGAGGGAATTACAGTGGCCATACTTCTGTTGACCTGACAGCCGATCGACCAACCGTTTTGATGTTAGCAAATCGGATAAAAGATTTTGGGTGGAAATCGGTTGAATGTATCAATCTGAGATGTTGGGAAATCTTGGGCCAATGTGGTCGTCAGTAGTGATGGGCGAACAGTGTTCGCCACTGTTCGGGTTCGCCCGGATTTTGGCCTGTTCGGGTTCGGTTCGGCACCCCCCGAACACCTCATGGTGTTCAGGATGGTGCTCGGCCACGCTGCCCGAACCCAAACAGGCCTCCTTTGGTCGGCCGAACACAGCCGTGTCCGGCCGAACATAGCCCCCCTGAGGGTCCCAGCATAAAGGGAGAGCATGCCCCGAGCGCGGGGGGGGGGGGGGGGGGGGTCAGAAATGCCCCCCACCCCTCCCCGCTAAGCTCTCCCTTCTGCTGGACCCTATAAAATTAAATCTAAGTCCCCCGAAGGTACCTTGCAGGCTGGCAGGAGGAGGGCAGGAAGCGGGCAGCCGGAGAGCATAGGCGCTAGTACCATCTGGTACTTCCACCCTCTCTCTGACGCACTTCCTGTTTACTTTTGTAATTCGCGTCAAGAAACAGCAGGAGTATCGCGATGACGCGTACGAGGGTACGTGTCATCATGTAGATGACGCGTACCCTTGTACGCGTCATCGCGGTACTTCTGCTCTCTCTTGACGTGACTTACAAATGTAAACAGGAAGTGCGTCAGAGAGAGGGCGGAAGTACCAGATGGTACTAGCACCTATGCTCTCCGGCTGCCCGCTTCCTGCCCTCCTCCTGCCAGCCTGCAAGGTACCTTCGGGGGACTTAGATTTAATTTTATAGGGTCCAGCAGAAGGGAGAGCTTAGCGGGGAGGGGTGGGGGGCATTTCTGACCCCCCCCCCCCCCCGCGCTCGGGGCATGCTCTCCCTTTATGCTGGGACTCTATAGGGGCCCCAAAGGGACATGTTCGGGTTGGGTTCGGGGTTCGGCCCGAACATGCCGAAAATCGGGGGCATGTTCGGCCGAACCCCCCGAACCCGAACATCTGGATGTTCGCCCATCACTAGTTGTCAGGTGCGATAATCATGGCGTGCGATAATCACAAATTATAGTCAAGACGGACACCCCGGTATAGTGTAGTGTGTGTGTGTGTGTGTGTGTGTGTGTGTATAGTGTGTATGTGGGTGTATAGTGTGTGTGTGTGTGTGTGTGTGTGTGTGTGTGTGTGTGTACACTGTGCGTGTCTATAGTGTGTGTGTGTACTGTGTATAGTGTGTATGTTGTGTGCGTGTATAGTGTGTGTGTACTGTGTGCGTGTTTATAGTGTGTGTGTGTGTGCGTGTGTGTATAGTGTGTGTGGTGTGTGTGTACTGTGTGTGGTGTGTGTGTGAGTGCATGCCGCAATAAGTGTATTTTCTGGTGAAACGCTGCTGCATTATGATTTTCGGGGGTCTTGGGGGTGGGGTTCAGCACAGGAGTGGTGTTCACCACGAGGGGTGGGGGGTATGGGGCTGGGGGCAATCACGGGGGGGGGGGGGGGGGGCGGGGGTTGCTGTCTGGCAACCACGGTAAGCATGTAAGAAGAAAGCTGTCATCACTCCGTTGGTGTTGGACTTGGATCACTCTCCAGAAAAAAAGATGTGTAGGCAGAGCCGGGACAAGGTCCTCCAGCACCCAAGGCTGAGACACCAAAGTGCGCCCCTCCACCCCTGCCACCCCAGCCGTCACACACTGATTGCTATTAGACTAAGAGGTGCCACAGGGCCCACAACCTCCCCAACACCTTAATATCTAGTTATCTGGCTTGCAGTCACTGCTATGTACCCCTTTTCTTATTTCTTTCTGCTTCAAACACAATTGGGAATGACAGCTGAATGAATTGTGCGCCCCCTCCTACACTGCGCCCTGAGGCTGGAGCCTCTCCAGCCTATGCCTCGGCCCGGCCCTGTGTGTAGGGTAATGTGCCAGTGAGAAATACAAGAACAACTACAGACAGACTGTACTTACTGTATCTAATGAGGGCTGTATGAAACTGCATAGGGAGGAGGCGCCCCTAAAGAGATAAAACAAGCTTACCTCCAAGTAGCATTAATATATATATTTATTAAATACAAACATGTTTCTCAGGTTATACCCAGTTCATCGGGTCTTTTAATTTGCAGATACAGTATTGACTTGATGAAGGCGGTATAACCTAAGAAATACTTTGTCATTTGTATCTAATATTTTAGTGCTACTTGGAGTAAAGATTGTTTTCTTAACTTTTTATTTTTTTAAGATTTTTATCACTTTAGGGGTGCCTCCTCCTCATGCAAACTGATATATAGTTATTAATAGCAGTAAGGACTGGAACCCAATAGGAGCACTTTTCTGAGAGCTTATGATTTGAAAAGCTCTTGCTTATGTAATGCTATGTGCATGATCCCAATTGAGGGATGTGATTTTCTTAAAATCACCCATAGCATAACATTAGCAGGCGCTTTACAAATCACAAGCATAGAAAAGTCATAATGCACACTCATGCACACATGCTTCTGCAAGCTTCTACATACACATCTGTGTTAAGTCAAGTATAAATCCAGGCAATGTAGTTCGCTTCACAGATCAGGCAGCCCAGATAAAAACTTACTGTTACCGAAAGCAATATCTCTTACTTCACACTTCAGGAGAGCCGCATACACGGCCTGATTTATTAAGACTTATGATGACAATTAGCAATTGTTTGATTTGTAATGATTTTGCATTTTACACATTTTCCCTGTGCATCATCAGCAGGCTTCACACTGCATCTCAAGAAGGCTGCCTGCGTTATTTCATGAAAAAGTGCTCTAATGATGCGTCATGATGCCTTGGAAGCACATTACTCAATCTGCATTGTACATGTGTGCAAGTGCAATGTGATAAAACTCAGACTTAGAATAAAAAAAATAGCATAACCTCTTCTAAAGATAGTAAAGCCTAATAACCACTTCATCACTGATGTTTTTTTTCCCCCATTATTTTCACCTTTCAGCACTCCTTCCATTCATTTGAAAATAACTTTATCACTATTTATCACAACAACATGATCTATCTCTTGTCATTTTTGTCCCTAACTAGTCTTTCTTTGGGTGGTGCATTTTGCTAAGATTTATTTTCTTTTAAATGCATTTTAATGGGAATAATAAGAAAAAAGTGGAAAAAATTCATTACTTCTCAGTTTTTGGCCAATATAGTTTTAAAATAATACATGCTACTGTGGAGAAAAGCTGCACATTGTATTTGCCCATTTCTCTTGGTTATTAAAATGTTTAAATTATGTCCCTAGTACAATGTATGGCAACAATATTTTATTTGAAAATAAAGGTGTTTTTTTTTTAGTTTTGTGTCCGTCACTAATTACAAGCCCTTACTTGCGAAAATAACAGTAATATACCCTCATGACATACATATTAAAAAAACTCAGTCCCTAAGGTACCGTATTTTTTGGACCTAGTGGAGGGAAAAAGTTGGTGCGTGTTATAGTACGGATGGTACAATTTTGACCCCGCATCAAGAATTGAGAATTGCAATCATGAATTGTGCACCTTATCTGCATACTGCTGAGCGCACATTGAGCAGGCTGTGATCTCCACATGGAGAGCAGAGGATCCAGGCTTCTGGAATGGCTGCAGCTGCTGCTAAGCACTGTACTTTAAGGCAGATCGGGCAGATTGCAGGGCGGCTGAATCACCTGAGCGCACATTGGGCAGGCTGTGAACTCCACATTGAGAGCGGAGGATGCAGGCTTCTAGAATGGCTGCTACAAAGCAGTGCATTTTAAGGCAGGTCGTGCAGATTGCAGGGCGGCATCGTGCTGACAGCTGGAGGAGAGAGGAGAGGCTCCCGACATGGCAGCAGCTGAGCAGTGTGCAACTGTGCCAATCACGGCTGCCCAAACAGTGACTGGCTGCGGTGCTCTCTCTGGCGGAACCATTGTGCTGTCATTGAGTCAATCACTAAACTTGATGTTACTAAGCGAGTTCAGTGATTGGCTCAATGATGGCACAGTGGTTTCGCCTCCATGATCCTATGATCCTAATACTTTAAGCCACTGACCCAGAATGAGTAAGGGTCCTTTTACACTTAATCAGTTGCTCTCAGTTAAAACGGAAAGAAAACTGATTTTCAAAGTAAGTCCCATGTTTTCCTATGGCACCTTTCACACTTAACGCGTTTTAACTGAAATCTTCTTCCCAATGCACTGCTATGGAAAAACGCATACCAACGCGCACTAACGCATACTGACGCGTACTAACGCACACTAACTGATTAAGTGTAAACGGGGCCTAAGCAGCTCAGATGCTCTGACCAAAATCTGACCATGATGTCTGCATGTTTGTATCCTGAAAGTGGACAGTATTAGAGTGTAAGGATCAGCAGAGCAGCCAGGGAATTGGTTTTGTTTAAATGGAAATAAATATCTCAGCCTCCAAATCCCTCTCATTATAGGCTCACAACTACACACTTTTAATAACTGCTTCCTGAATGAATGGTTTGTAATGTTATGAAGAGGGGAGAAGCAAGAGAAGCAAAGATGAGCAGGAGGTGCCCCACTATAGGTACTACAGTAAAATAACAATAGTTTCAGTCATTAGTGATCCAATATAACAGATCAGCAACAATGTACTCAGACTACATTTTACCTGACATGATAACAAACAATTATTTGTGGTGGTGAAAATGTAGTGTTTCCCAGTGATTTCCAGCTAGCAAAAAACAATAATTCACTGAAACATTCACATCAGGGAATAAACCCTGAATGGCCAGTGCTTTGCCTCAGTCAAGGCACTATCTGCTCGAAGTTTGTATATTCTCCCTGTGTCTGCATGGGTTTCCTCCAGTAACTCGGGTTTTCTCCTACATCCCAAAAACATACAGATAAGTTCATTGGTTTCTCCCTAAATTGGCCCTACGTACTACAATACATGCACTACACAATACATACTGTACATAGACATAGCACTATGGTAGGGATTAGATTGTGAGCCCCTCTGAGGGACAGTTAAGTGACAAGACAATATACTCTGTACAGCGCTGTGGAAGATGTTGCCGCTATATTAATACTAAATAAAGTCAATACAAGGGAAACATAAAGGTGGCCATACATCAGACAACTTGGCGGCCCATCAATCATCCAATTCAATTATTATCAAATCTGATGCAAATTGTGCCACCACAAGCATGCCCGATTGATGATTTAACCAATTTCAGCCTGAAATCGGTCAAATGTATCAATTGGACATGCTGGGAAATCTTGGGCTGTCATGGTAAATTTGATCCATGGCAGTAATGGCATGGGATATTGTGATAAGCGAGACAGAACCCCTGGCGCTGTCCCCCCTAATGCAAATGTGCCCCCGTGCAGTTATACTTTACCTGTCCGCTGTTGCCTGTTGTGGTGCCCATCCATCTTCAGCTTGCGTACCTCACTCGCTGCCAGGGTATAGCACATGACATCACACATGCACCCCTAGCGCTATAGGCCAGTAGCCACATAGGGTGGCAATGCAGAAGACGGATGGGCACAGGGGCAGGCAACAGTGAACAGTATAAATGCACAAGCGAGGGGGGGGCACATCTACATTAAGAGGGCAGCGATGGAGGCGGCAGATTCCCAAAAGATTTTGTGCTGAAATCGACTGGTAATCTGCCTGCGGTGGATGGGCGGCCAAACGATCTCTCTCTGATAAGATATGATTCGAGGGAGATCTGTCTCTTGGTGGATCTGCCCATCAGCCTGCACGAATCTGACAATGTATAAAATAATCATTCATATAGTATGAACTAAAATACAATACAAAATATCAAAATGGATATACAACAGCAATAAATTGCTGTTGAAATACAAATAAACTGTCCCACAAAGAAACAAATGTGCTTGTGCTTAATAAAAGTGTAAATAAAAATGGGAGGGGGAGGAGGCAGACAGTGGCCAGAAAGTGCAGGAGTAGAACTTCTAACAATAATAAAGATAAGATCATCTTAGCAGGGCAACAACAAAGGCTGTAGATTATGCTACACAGGAATGCTGACCTGGCTGCCCGCAGGAGAATTTACACAGGAGGAATATGGGGAGAATGAGGAGGATCGCCTGTCACACTCTCACACGCTGCTCTCTCCTGCAGCTTCTGGTACGCCAGGGATTGTGTGTGTGGGCTCTGAGCTGGATGCCTCTTTGTTTCATTGGTTAGAGAGAGGCACCAGCATGTCAAAGAGCTTTACTGATTGGAGGGTGGGAAGAGAAGGGGAAATTCACTTCTGCCGTGGCCAGAGATCCCCTGCCTGTAACCACAGCAATGCACTTGTGTAAATTGCGGCAAGGAGGCAGTATAGACATGTTGGCATTGGCAACCCTGCTGTTACCCTTCTCTTGTGTCAAGTGGGGTGTGAATCGAACCCCCGAACCCCCCATAGTGACGCCAGTGTCTAAGTGATATGGCTCAAAAAAGGAGTCAGTTGTAGCCTGTGGTGTGCCGCCTCATTTGTTTAAATTGATTCTCTGATAGGTCACTAAATGCATGCAATATGTGCTTCATTTGTTTTAGTAGGGTTTCTTTTCCCTCTCACTTCACAAAAATACATTTGTAGGCCATAGAGTGTGGTTGGGAAATCAGATTGTTGAGGGGCAAGCAATAATATAGATGTGTTAACAGGAAACAGGAAATGTAGGCACCGGAGGCACCACAGAAGTTTGGAGACCCTAAAGGTGCCCATGTTAAAGGGATATTTTGGTGCCAGCGGTGTCTAATATTTTACGTATATGGTGGCGAAGGCATCACGGATATCTGCGGGTCTGGAGGGGAGGGCGGGTAGGGTTATGCACCTCTAGAGGGAGGGTTTGTGTGAGAATAGGGATAGGTTTAGCATTAGTAAAATAGCAGTATAATCTACTAATATTTTATTAGCAGAACTACAACTGCCCAATAGTAGAATACTGGTAATTTTATCGATATTCTACCATCAGCTATTTCTGATGTCAAAACTTCCCCACCACCCTTCTTGAACGTACGTGTGTTGACATACTATGTGAAGCAATGTATAATACTGTATGTCGGTGCTGTATAAATATTGGAAACAATAATAATCATAGGTAGAGAATGCATGTGTTTACTGTGGGCTGGGGACCAGCACGGTCTAACCTTGTAAATCACAAATGCTTTGTACAAATATAAATTTATATTTAAGGCATCAAATCAAAGAACATTTTGAAAAATGCATCAAGGTGAATCTGTGGGTCATCCACATCGCAGGATAAGCTAGAAAACAATACTTAATGACAAGAGATTAAATTGTGTTTATGTGAGTATAAAAGATAAGTTGAATTTTTTAAATGCTAACTAGCATATAATTTCACTTATGTTTGGCCTTTGGTGTCAGAACAAACTTACTGTCTTAATTATAGCGAGAATTTCGATTTTCAGTGATCTAGAGCAAGTATGTAATTATGAAAATGAGAAGTATAAATTTACCTTCTAAAAATATCAGGTATTTGCTATGATTCAGCTATGTGTAAACATGAAGGTGCTAAGGGACTCCCATGATGCCTCACTAAGTGAATATGCAAATCATCCCTTTATGTCCTTGAAGGCCAGATATAACTCCAAATACACTGGATAAGTGTGTATATAGCTTCTTAAGTGTACACAGCCAACATGCATACAGCAGTTTCAAGCTCACTGGTTCTTTTCAGTGCAAGACATGGATTTGTATGGTGGGACTTGGAGACTAGGTTTACACAGTACTTAAATAAAAAGAACTCCCAGCGTTCAACTCTTTGGCACTGTTTGGCACTAGGGCCAGTGCTCATAAAGTATGTGATAACTCCAAACCATAACAGCTGAAAAAGTTTTGAAAGCAGGATTAGCATCTTTATCACTTAATACACTCAGACCAGTTGCTGTTGAAATTTGATTTTTATGGTGACAATACCGCTTTAAGAAGGCAAATTTCTATTTAGCATACCTTTATTTTGAAAAGGAACTTGTAGGTTACATTTAGTCCTGGGGGTCCTAGTTACATAGTTACATAGTTATGTAACTATGTAACTAGGACCCCCAGGACTAAATGTAACCTACATTTAGTTATGTAACTATGTAACTAGGACCCCCAGGACTAAATGTAACCTACAAGTTCCTTTTCAAAGTAAAGGTATGCTAAATAGAAATTTGCCTTCTTAAAGCGGTATTGTCACCATAAAAATCTAATTTCAACAGCAACTGGTCTGAGTGTATTAAGTGATAAAGATGCTAATCCTGCTTTCAAAACTTTTTCAGCTGTTATGGTTTGGAGTTATCACATACTTTATGAGCACTGGCCCTAGTGCCAAACAGTGCCAAAGAGTTGAACGCTGGGAGTTCTTTTTATTTATAATATATTCCTCCTCTTCCATTTATTTCCCTGCCTAGCTTTCTTATCTGAAACACCTCTGCTCACTTGTGTTTACAAGCAAGGCTGAGGTGACTCAGGGATTGGAGGATAAGACAGTGTAGTTCCTAGTATACACCTCAGTGGGAGTGTCTGAAGACTCTGGGAGGAGGGCAGCTAATGAATACACAATGAGCAAGAGAAAGGGGGGGGGGGGACAAGAGTCAGGGAGGATATGATGTAAGCATTAGCTTGGCAAGATGGCCACTGCCTAGAATAGGATTTTCTGCTTTTCCTTTATAAAATTCATAGGAATCAGTACGTGGATAACACAATACATCTGTTATTCAAGTAGAAGTAGTATTTATCTATGTGTTTTTTATTTCTAGGTTAGCATGTGTGTTGCTTGTTCTTTAAAACAGAAAATGTGAATAACAATTGTCAATAGTTAGTACCCCTGAACAGTATTAAAATTTAAAAATAGCCCATGGTGGCGTGCATGAAATAAAAGGGCGCCGTGAAAAAAGGGCCCGGTTGGATAATGAAATGGTGCCGGCGGAGAACAAAACTTGGTTAACAATAAATATTGTTGAAAAAACAAACGTGAAATAATAACGAAAATATACTAACGTTAAGCACTTGAGGACCGCAGTGTTAAACCCCCCTAAAGACCAGGCTATTTTTCTGTAAATGGGCTACTTCAGCTTTAAGACCTTGCTGCAGGGCCACACAACTCAGCACACAGTGACCCCCCCCTATTCTTAGCACCAACAGAGCTTTCTGGTGGTGGGGTCTGATTGCTCCCTCAATGTTTATTTATTTTTTTATTTGTTTATAAATGTTGATTGTTTAAATAAATTATACTGTTTATTTTTCCCACTGCAGGAACGCCCTCCCTCCCTCCCTCCCTCCGCCAGCCAATCACAGTGATAAGCTGTCATAGGCATCAGGCTATGACAGCAGATCACTATCCTGTCTCCCAGAGGAGACAGCTATGTGACACGGCTGTCCCCAGTACAGCGCTGCTGTAGATCGCAGTGCTGTACTAAGTAAAAGTCTCCTAGCGGTGATTGCGCACATCAGCTCGCGCGTTCTCCTGCAAAACAGGCCCGCAGGACCTTACACCAATCGGTGTTAGGTAGTCCCGGGGCTGCCGCTGCGGCCACGTCCATCGACGTGACACGGTCGGCATGTACTAAAAAATCGTTACATAATTCAACAATACAGCTTAATCCAACCCTACTCTCACACAGAACCCTCCCCTGGTGGTGCCTAAAACTAACCACTCCCCTGGTGGCACCTAACCTTATCCACCCGCCGTGGTGCCTAACCCTAACCACCCCCCGGTGGTGCCTACGTCTAACCCCCCCCAGTGGTGCCTAACACTAACCAGCCCCCTGGTGGTGCCTAACCCTAACCATCCCCCTGGTGTTGCTTAAAACTAACTGCCACCTGGGTGGTGCCTAACCCTAACCACTCCCCCTGGTGGTGCCTAACCGTAATCACTCCCTGTGCAGAAACACCCTTTTACACATAGAAACTATAATACTTGTACGTAAAATCTGTACATACAAACGAAATATTATGATAAAAATTATAAAGTTGCAAGCTTCAAAAACGATAACATACTTCAAAAACTTTAATGTTCTAATGTTGTTAATGATATTTATCGCAGCGCCCTTTTTTCTGCTTTTTTCGCTGTATTAACGATAATTGCATTAGAGTCTATGGCGGCGCCCTATTCGTCCATTCTCAGCCGGCGCCCTTTTTTCCTGCTACCCCATGGTGGGCTACATTACATTTTACTGACTGTGCTGCTGCTCATTGTCATTAGAGTTCCACCTGCCCTCTGTCCCCGATCCTCTTCTTTGACTGTAACTTCAGTTAAACAAACTGCTTACCATAGGCACGTGTGATTCAAAACTGCATATGCCCAGCTTCGAATCGCTCCAATACAATGAAAGAAAAGTGCTCATTTATGAGGATAAGATAACATTGTATTCACTAGGGAAGGTTTAGAAGCTATGCTGCTATGTATATTATGCATCCATAGCAGTAGTTATTTTGATATATAACTTTAAATTACATCTTATTTCCTTCATCAAGATTGCAGTTTAGAACAAAAAAGGGCCCAATCCAATTACCAATAACATTGCCTGATCCTTTAAAAAAAAAATCAACTGGTCTTCTCTCAGCTATGCCATGTTCTCTCTAGGGTTCTGCAGCAGCACTCCAGGAAAATAATGGTAATAAGCGTTACATTAGGGAGGTTCCCAAAAATAAAATATCTAAAAACAATTTTAAATGGGAAATTAATACCACTTTCGACCCAATAAAATATTTATTTCTACTGACTTAGCCCGTTTAAAACCGGGCTAGGTCCATCACCGTAGCCAGTACGCGTGCGCGCACAATCGCCCGCCACGCGTGCACCACGTCCGCCCAGCCAGCCGCCCCCTGGCTGTCTTGCTCCGTCCAAAGGGTGTCGCTGCGGCACATACGCAGTAGCGCAAACGCAGGGACACACACACACAGACACACACGGATGCAGAGACAAAGAGGTTTTATTATGTAGGATACACTTAACCTCCCTAGCGTTCTGGATGAGCACTTTTCTAGCTGTGTGTTTGTTTCGATCGCCGCCGATCCGCCGCTACCCGCCGCGAAAGAG
Organism: Hyperolius riggenbachi; assembly: GCF_040937935.1. Lineage (NCBI taxonomy): Eukaryota > Metazoa > Chordata > Amphibia > Anura > Hyperoliidae > Hyperolius > Hyperolius riggenbachi. The sequence continues at coordinate 140,255,417 of NC_090650.1, read as the reverse complement.
GGCCCCCCCGCAGACCCCTTGCGCAGCCTGGCCAATCACCACCAGGCTGCGCTATGGGGTGGATCAGGACTCCCTGTGACTTCACGACGTCGATGACATCGATGACGTCACTCTGTTCGTCACCATGGTGACGGGGAAGCCCTGAATGAAATCCCATTCAGAACAGGATTTCCTGATGGGCATGATCACTGGTGGAGATCGGAAGGGTGGGAGGGAGGGAGCAGGGAGGGGGAAATCATGCAGCTAGCGATAGGCTAGCTACACGATAAAAAAAAAATTAGGCAAAAAAAAACCCGGCCGCGGGAATCAGAACGCCCAGCAGGTTAAAGCAAACCAGCAAATCAAATTTAAATAAAAAGCAGATACTCACCTATGGGGAGGGAAGGCTTTGGGTCCTTTAGAGCCTTCCTGTTCCTCTCCTGGTCCCCTCACTCCAACGCCCTCACCGATGTTCAAATCTCCCACCGTGGGAGGCTTTCGGAAGTCTTTGGGAGCCAGAGTGCTCCCAAAGCACATGCGCAAGTGCGAGAAAGAGTGCATTCAAAAATTCACAGTAAAGAGCTGTCTGTGCTCCTGATGACTTCCGAAGCCTCCCGCAGCAGCACAGAGCAGTCTTTGAGTGAATTGAATAAGGGTCAATTGCCCCTATTTAATTAACTTTACTTCTGAGTATTCTCACTAGAGATGTTTTTAAACCATGCCAAAAAAAACATTTTTAACCCCCTGAAAGCAAGATAATACTCAAATTAAGTCTGACTGATATTGTTTTTTTGCTTATCTTTATCACTTTTTCAATTGCTAAATGGTTTTAAATGTTATACTGTAGGTAGGATTACAAAAGTTAATTGAATGGTGGTCATTGATTATCCTACATGCAGATGTCCAGCCACAAATGGAGGAATAGTTGTCCAGTTAAAAACAAAATACAAAGTTTACACCATAAATTAAACATGGATATGTCTTTATTGTCCAATTCTAAGCATAGGTTTAATGCTCATTTGCTCATATTAATGTAGAGTATTTTAGTTATGTTACAGCAATATAATACATTAGTAAATACATAAATAAAGATTGCAAGTATTCAAAATCACAGTGATGGGGAAAAGAAAATAGCTTGTGATTGGACAATCAATGGCCAGCAAATCTGTTTTTATATTCAAGATTAATTGGACAAGTTAGAACAGTGTTTCTCAACATTTTATTGGTATGTACCCCTTTTAAAATGCTGTACTCCTCAAGTACCCCCTAGCATAGTAAACATTATCACAAGTACCCCTTGACAAATATACATTTAATTGTAGTACACAATAATTGGTTTTAAACCATTTCCAAGCATTTACTATTGAATTTAATTAGCTAAAATACTAAATTGGTTTTGCTTAAACTAAGATTTATCATTCTAAAACTCTAAATTTGTTATTCTTGGTTAAGTAAAGTATATCAAGCATGAGTACCCCCTGGAACCATCAGAAGTACACCTTGGGGTATGCATACCACACGTTGAGAACCTAGGAGTTAGAATAATAAAAAATGAAATACTACACTGACTTTTTCTAGCTATGTCATAAAGATGTCTTTTCCCAAAAACTGTTATATAACTAAGTTCCAAAATACTACAGAAAACACTAAAACCTTTCAAAAAGGAAAGATTGCACAGCCTGTTGAATGCCTCCCTGACATAAAAAGTACAGAAGCTTTGGTAGAGTTTATGCAGAAAATCTTTAAATCTAGGATGCTATTACTTAAGAATTTTTTTACAACATGAGAAAGAGCCAAAATCTTTTCAAGGTTTGGAAATTGAAAGAATAGTCTCTATAACACTTCCATGCAGCAAGTATAATGCTAAACCTGTTAGAAGATGACAACAAAGTCCAAATACATTAGTGTGAGCCCTCAAATTCAGACAATTAATCACCATCATTATAATTTTATGTATTTATTTTACTCCATTACAGTGATGGACAGAAAATATTGATTCAGTGGATGAAGACATCTTGCATCAAGAAAGATAATTCCATATAATTTACCACTAGATTACAAGAATAATGTTTATCATTTTGGTTTACTGCAGTTTCAAAACATTTCTGAAGCCGTGACAATCTGCACCGCACAAATATGGATTATCACTTACAAATAACATATTGATGTCCATAACAGGAAAAGGGCCCGATCCAATTCACTTTTTGATATTTTCACATCTTAGCAATAAAATGCATTTAAGCCACCAGCAAGCAAGAAAATAATCAGTATAATTTTGACAGTATGTTTTCACTATTTTCAATAGAAAATGAAAAATTATCTCCTAAAAGAAAACTTTGGAGAGAAGGTGAATTTAATCAGGCCCAATATTTCTTAAAAGCTAAATATTCTGTATTATCAAAATAAAGGAAATGTGTTTAGAACAATTAACCATGTCTAAATAATGAACAGTTAGATATCTACCATGTAATTATTCACACCTGCAAAAACAACAACGGTAAATATTTTTCATTTATGTTCCTAATTGTACATGCAAAACATTTCTTTTAAAATTGTTATTAGCACATTTTAGAGCTCAGAATTAAATTACAATTGTATTTGAATCTTTCAAAATAGCGACAACATTATTACCATGAAGGAGAACAGCACAGACCCTATGCTATTTACCAGGAGACCTGAGAGAATTAAGATTCTACAATGTAATAATACGGTAATAATAATAATGATATCACACGGAATGCTCTACTTTTGGAAAAAAATATAGTGTGAGAATCTAGGATGAATGTATAATGGCTCATGAAACTCTTCTGAAGTTCTCAGCACTCCCTTCAAAGAAGTTCTACGGTGTGAAGACATAATCGGAGGAATGGTTTTACTTTTACATTTTATTTTAGGTCAATTGTATTTGTAATACTAAAACGTACAAGAACAGATTCCATAAATTCATGTTTAAAAATATCTACATTATGAAAAGACATGTTAAAACTCAAATTAAAATTTTATATACAAACAGACCACGCTGTAAAAAAACAAAACAAAAATGTTGCCAGTATTTTATTGGAAGTAGGCAAAGGAACAAGAAAATGTTCGAATGACACCTTCAGGATCACTTCAGATTTTGCCAATGCCACATATTATTTAGTTCACATGAAGGAAAAATGTTCATTCTCAGCTCTCTAACATTCTCAGAAAACTAGTTATATAAAAGAACTATCATGTTTTTACTGCAACTTCATTAATGAACACCTCATAGACTACATTTAAAGTGATACAGAAATTAACTATTCTGTAGACACCATCTGTAATGGCAATACATATTCAGAATGTTCAGAATATATTTCAAACACAGGTGTCTCTCCACATGTCTTACACATAAATTGCAGCTCTAATAATAAGAAATCACCTAAATTATGTAATGGAGGTACACGTCTTCATCTCATACTTTTACAATTAAATATCACATCCATCCATACTACTGGAGGACAATATCATGGCAGTTATGCCCTATTACTATGCAGTCCACTCATCCTGTCAGACTATTATTTTTTGTTTTCACAAAACCACAATTTTTCATAGTTCTTGTGCATTATATTACAATTAATAAAAAAAAGGCCAAACATTAAATATAACAGTTATAATTTGGCAATACGGCAGCCCATATGAAATTAACTTTCTCTCCTGAGTTTTCTCCAAAGAGATACTGTTTCCCCCTCTTGCTTGCTGTTGGCTTAAAAGGCATTTTATAGACAAGTGGTGAAAATATCACAAAGGAGATAACTCAGGATTTTTTTTTGTATCATATAGGCCCATGTTTCGTACATGGCCTGCTATATATTGTATTATGACTGGCTGCTTTGAGTTTAAAAAACCAACAACTTTGCAATATCTTTATTCTGTGTTTCTTTTTAGTGATAATGGTGGTAATATGACACTATGGCTACTTCCTGATGGTCAAATATGGGTAATGGAAATGCAAGAGTAAGAGGAGACATTCCTGCTGTCAAGGTACAAGCACAAGCACTTATGTTCTTCCTACAGTGACATATTTTGTCCTTACTTGTCTCTGGTAGAATGAGTTTTGCCATTTTGGCCTCATAAAATGGATCCATAGTTTTGATTTGACTTATGCTAGGGTCAATCTATAAGCACAGCAATATTAAAATTTGTCTAAACTGCCTACCACTGAGGACCCAGATTCCTGTGCATTCCCCCAATACAGTTGCTGAGGATCACCGTGGATGGAATGCCACATGCCTAGCCTCCTCCATTTCATCTTCTTTTGGACACAAACCTCCTTCATCTTTCCTACATTTGTGTTCCGAAGTCAGGGATAAAGACGCGATAAAAAGCTAGCAGTAAAGAGACACTGAAGCGAAAAAAAATATATATGATATAATGATTTGTATGTGTAGTACAGCTCAGAAATAAAACATTAGGAGCAGAGACATAAGTCTAATGTTGTTTACAGGAAGAGTTAAGAGACTCCAATTGTTATCTATGCAAAAAGTTCTGAAGGGTGTTATCTGAGCTGTCAGTCAAGTATTTTCTTTTTCTCTGCCAGAGGACAGGTCAATAATTCACCACCTACTCTGTAAAAACATTTAGAATGCTGAGTGTTGTATAAACTGCACATATTATAGAATGATGCAATGTTATAAAAACACTATATAACTGAAAATAAAAATCTGAGAATATTTTCTTTGTTACTAATCTTCTAGTAATTATCCATACTACACAACCAATTCGTTATATCATAATTTTTTTTGGTTTCAGTGTCTCTTTAAGATGGTTCCTTGAAACTGCTAGGTGACCCTTAGTTAATGTTTTGGATGTGGGTGAGTTGTTGTTACGGGGAAGCACGGTGGCATGGATCGGAGGGAGGGCGAGTCGTGATATGCCTATATAGTTCCATCTGTTTTGTCAATGGCCGCAGGTCAGGACAACTGGGAGGATGGTATGCGACCTTACCTGCACACATGTGCATGGAATGGAATGTACGTGTGTTGCTTCCACATTTTAAGATTTCTGCTTCCGTCCACAGCGTGTCCTCAGCTACCGCTCACCATTTTCTTCTTCCACCTATAACAATGGACAGGAGCAAACCAGCGTGAAACGTACTCTGGAGCTTCTGCCCTACGCCTTTCTGCCATGCTATGCTTAGGCAGAATTAGGTAAGCCACTTTGGTTTCTAACTTGTTATGTTTTGGAATATGCTGTATACCAGATGTTTAAACTTATACACTGCAGCTGCAGGCACATAACATGAGCTATAAAAATACTTTTGTTTTATCATTTTTTTTACAGCTGGTTTCCAAGCATGTATTACTTATAGATGCAGTCGGCTACATCTTTAAATATTGTTGGTCCACATATAGAATAGGAGTGCTGGCACCACCCATCCACATGGAAGCCAGAAAGCAGTAATTTGCTGGTTTCCAATCAAATTCCACATCAGGTGACACTGCTGTCCAATTGGACTGCAGGTTGTTTCCTGGGTATGCTTCACTGTCTGACTTCTACATCATTTTATGTATACTCCGGCTAGTGGTGCTCATCTGAGCTAGGATATCCGAGTTACTCGGATATCCTAGCTCTTTTTTCACTATTCGAGCTCGAATACCGAGCTCGAATAGTATTAACTATCCGGGCTGTGCTATCCGAGCGCACTCGGATAGCAAGCAGCTATCCGGAGATATCCTAGCTATCCGAGCTCGGATAGCGTCACGAGCTCGGATAGCGTCACGACAGACGTCACCTCGAGTCCTCACAAGCAAATCAGAGGGCTCCCAGCCCTCTGACTGCAGCCAATCACAGAGTGGGAGCCTGGCCAAGCTCCCCTCTATAAATAGCGAACGCCATCTTGCCTCACTCGTCCTGCTTGCGACTTACTGACTGATTGTACTGAGAGACTGCTCCAGTGCTTTTTGTCTGTGTGCAAATGCATTACTATTGTTCTAAACCTAGTGTTTTTACACTCCAACACTTGATCTTCAACTGTATTGCTTTGTATTGTAGATAGATTGTATTTTAGGCAGTTTAGGTTGTGTGATTAGGGACTAGGGAGGGAGAGTCTGTCACTGGTGCTGCTGCTGCAGGCCTGCAGCCAGCAGCTAGGCCCTGTGCCTGCCCTGCTCTGTGCTCTTGCTCTAGTCTCTAGTTACCTCACCTCACCTGTGCTCTCACCTGTCCTTACTGTACTACTTCTGTGTTAGATAGATATTGTACTATTTTATAGTTAGCAAGGCCCAGCTTTACTGCTATACCTGTCCTGCTGTATCTGCTCTCTGTAATCTAGTCACACCTGTTGTATTGTTTAGCTAGATTCTTCTATTGTTTAGTTAGTACTGTAGTGTACTCTAGTCTGTGTATAGGTACCGTCCGTCACCACGTTACCTAGGGTCTTTGTGTGCGCAGTCAGTGCACGTCTGCGCTGTCCGCACCCTCTCGTTAGTTCTACACCCGTCCTATTGTTTATTACTTCTATTGTGTATTTGCTGACTTGTACTGTACTGTAGTCTGTGTATAGGGACACCGTCAGTCAGCGTCAGGTAGGGTCTTTGTGTGCGCAGTGCACACTCTCTCGTTAGCGCTACACCGATCTCTGCTTTAGAGTACACCTGTCCGTCACCTCACACACCCACCACCACCAGTCCCACCCCATTAAAGTACCCCACTTGTCCCACCCGCCTTTACATACATACGGTTTTTTTTTCATTTGTATAATATTAAAAATATACAATGTCTGGCACTGGCAGCCGTGGTCTGGGCAGGGGCAGCAAGGGCAGCAAGGGCATCGCCAAGAGAGAAGGTCGTGGGCGTGGCAGCTGCGCCACCACTACCATGCGCAGTTCTGCGTCTGCACCAGTGGCTATTCCGCCATTAGCCACTGGCCGTGGACGCCTTGGCCGCCCAACAGCTGGGAGTCACGCTGCAGAGACACAGCAGCAGCAGCGTGTGGCCCAGATGTTCCTCCCACCGCCAGGTCGTAGCCGTCCTATTGAGGAGAAGGACGCAGACGCTGTGGTGGAACTGATGGTGGATGAGCAGGCCACCATTAGCTCTGGAGTCCTCCACCCCTGCCACCACTCCTGTTCGCAAGAGCAGCAGCAGCCGCCCAGCACTGCCTGGGGGAGCGGAGGAGGAGTGCAGTTCTCCAGCCCCAGCAGGCGACACCAGCACCCTGTCACTCAGCACCTTCTTATGGACCCCAAGCACAGAGAAGGTATGGAGTGCTGTTGCGGAAGAATTGGCAGAGGAAGGAATGCTCATGGGCACTTTGGGGGATGATGCTTTGGACAGTCAGACAGTGGTGACTGTCCATCCACCCATGCATGCAGAAGGGGAGTTTGGGGGATCCCAGCAGGACATGTTTGTGGAGGGGGAGGATGATGATGACAGGGAGCAGGACAAAGACTGGTTGCCAGGTCCTGGGAGTGGGGATGTCATCAGCTCTGAGGAGGAGGAGGATGCATCTGCGGGCCTTGCTAGAAGGATCAGAATCGCAGGCATGGGCAGGATCACAAGTGGGCGTGGTATGCAGGCCACACAGCGTGCTGATCAGGAGACGAGTTCTGCCAGTGCCACCACCAGCCGCACCAAGAACCCGCCCCCCAACCACCACAGGGAGACCAGCGGCAGCAGCACCTTCCAGCCGAAGGGGCAACTTCACCTCCCCAATATGGAATTTTTTCACCCTTCCATATTTGGAGTGCAAGTATGCCACCTGCAACCAGTGCCGCAAGCAGCTCAGCAGAGGGAAGGAGCCCTCTGCGTTTGGCACCACCTCTCTTGTCAACCACCTTGCAGGGAAACACTTTCACGAGCATGAGGAGTTCGTGAAGTTGAAGGAAGCTGGCAGTGGCAGTGGCAGACCCGCCACCACTGCAAAGCCATCGGCAGCAGGAGTGCGTCAGCAACGCACTGCTCCTCCTCCCTCTGCAACTCCTGCCACCGACACTGAGGCCTGTTCTGGCAGCCAGTCCTCAGTGGCCTCCTCTGCTCCCTCCACTGCTTACCGTGCCAGCAAAAGACCTCGCCAGAGCCTGCTCAGCGACTCGTTCCAGGGGGTGGTCAGGGTTCTGCCTCCCAGCAGCCGTTGCGTGCGTCAGCTGAACGGCTTGCTGGCACGGGCCATGTGCTCCCAACTCCTGCCTTATTCCCTTGTGCAGGAGGGGAGCGACATGCGTGCGCTCCTGATGTGTGCAGCCCCCGATTGGCCAATTCCCAGCCGACATTATTTTGCACGCACGGCCATCCCTGCACTTCACCGCTCTGTGATGGCCAATGTCGGGAGAGGGCTGGAGCACGCGGTGGGTCAACGGGTCCACGTCACCATGGACTCGTGGAGCAGCCAGTTTGGGACAGGCCGCTATCTGTCCTTCACCGTGCATTGGGTCAGCTTGGTGGAAGGGGGTGAGGAGGGGGGAGCAGCATCGGCCGGCACTGCCAGAGCAGCAGCAGCACCAACAACGCAGTGGGTGGTGCCACCATGCAGGGTCAGCGGAACAGCAGCAGGTTCCTCTAATCCGCTTCCATCCTCCGCCACACCAGCCCAAACCCCCCGCCTCAGCAGCAGCGTGAAGCCCTGCCACTGCCAAGCGCTGCTGGAATTGGTCAGCCTGGGGAAGACCAAACTGACGGTGAACCACGTCCTGGCCAAACTCCGAGAGCAGGAGAGGAATTGGCTGACCCCCAGAGGCCTCAGAGTCGGAGAGGTGGTGTCCAACAATGGGGCAAACCTGGTCGCTGCCATCAGCAGGGGAGACCTGACCCACATCCCCTGCCTGGCGCACGTCCTGAACCTGGTAGTCCAAAAGTTCCTGTGGACCTACCAGGGTATGGACCGACTCCTTGAGGCGGCAAGGAAGGTTGTGCGTCACTTCCGGCACTCGCCTGCAGCCATGGCGAGCCTGGAAGAGGTGCAGAAGGAGCTGCACCTGCCACAGCACCGGCTCATGCTCGATGTTCCAACTCGCTGGAACTCCACCCTGGTGATGTTGGAGTGTCTGGTTGAACAGAGGCAGGCTGTCAGCCAGTACGTTGCACGAGCAACAGTTGCCTCCCTCACTGCAACTGGGCGTGCTGCCACCAACCTCCCATCCATCATCTCCACGGAGGACTGGGGGCACATGCAGCAGGTGTGCTCAGTCCTGGCACCCTTCCTGCAGGCCACCAACATGGTGAGCAGGGACCATGCAATGGTGTGCGAGTGGGTCCCCTTGGTGTGTGTGCTGGACAGGGCCCTGTATGCACTGGTGGAAGAGGGAGCGGCAGCCTTGGACCAGCAGGAGCTGCAGGCAGCTTCACAGGCCACCTCTGAGGAGGAGGGCTCGGAGTTGGTGAAGGTCCCTGACCTTGATGCTGATGAGGGGGAGCAGCAGAGCGCAGCTGGACTGGTGCGAGGGTGGAGAGAGGATGAGGTGGAGGAGGCAGAGGAGGACAGCAATGTCGGCTCTGGGGCTGCCGATGATGTGCCAACAGACGTGGCCAGACTGTTCCCAATGGCAGCGCACATGCTGAGGTACCTGCGCAAGGACCCAAGGGTGATCCAGATGAAGCAGAGGGAGGACATCGGGATCTGCATGATGCTGGACCCACGTCTGAAGGGGAAGCTCAGCCAGTTCCTGCCTGCAGGAGGAGACCGTGTGCAACAAATGAGGGATTTACAGCTGTCCCTTGTTGAGCGCTTGCAGGAAGCCTTTCCTGAGCCATCCACCCCCACTGTCCAGCCAGCACAGAGGCAGCAGCAGGTGCCTGCATCCACCAGCAGCAAGCGCTCGCGCACCACAGACCTGCTGTCTCTGACCCAAGAGCTCTACATGAGTGTAGAGCTGCCAAGGACTAGAGAGGAGGTGCCTGCAGCAGCATCCTTCTCCAGTCACAGGCAGCGCTTGACCCGCATGGTGGCTGACTACATGGGGTCCTTCAGCGGGCTTGACAGCGTGGCCCCTGTTGATCCCATGGAATATTGGGTCAAGCACCTGCCGATCTGGAGCGAGCTTGCGCAGTACGCCCTGAAAGTGCTCTCCTGCCCCCCTTCCAGCGTACTGTCAGAGCGTTGCTTCAGTGCAGCCGGTGGAGTCGTCACTGAGAAGCGATCTCGTCTGTCTCACAAGTCTGTGGACAGACTGACGTTTCTCAAAATGAATCAGGCTTGGGTGGAAGGCGAATTCATGGCCCCTGTTGTCGGCGAGAGGGGTACATGAAGTGACGACTGCCACACACACATACACCTGCTGCTGCTGTTATATTTCATCCTGCTGTCTGTGTCTCCACTGCCAGGGAACACATTACAAGGTGCTGCTGCCCAAGCGCCACCAGCTATTACGCTCAAAAATAGCTGCATTAATTTGAAGAAAAAAAAAATTGTAATTATTTTAGAGGTGTCCGGGTTGAAAACTGTGCTGTCCCAATTGTGTATTGGACACAATGTGGGCTTCACGACCGCTGTCTGGAACCTCATGCTGTGTATTTACGGCCCTGCAACCACCGCTAGGACCCAGGGCCTACTATGTCTCGCTGTCTGCCCTCCTGCCTGCTGCCAAATGCCAGTCTGCCACACACACTTATCCTCCTCACGCTGCCTGCTGTTATATTTCCTCCTGCTGTCTGTGTCTCCTCTACGCTGCCAGGGAACACATTACAAGGCGCTGCTGCCCAAGCGCCACCAGCTATTACGCTCAACAATAGCTGCAATAATTTAAAAAAAAAATTGTAATTATTTTAGAGGTGTCCGGGTTGAAAACTGTGCTGTCCCAATTGTGTATTGGACACAATGTGGGCTTCACAACCGCTGTCTGGAACCTCATGATGTTCATTTATGGCCCTGGTACCACCGTTAGGTACCAGGGCCTATTATGTCAGTCACATCACACTGCCTGACGCACATTACTCCTCCTCCTGTAGCTGCATTGAGCTTCTGTTGTCTGCGTGCTGCTACTACTGCCAGGGAGAACAGAAGAAGAACTATTTTCTACTGCCACCTGCCCACCCACTCTCCTACCGAGTACCGACCGACTATTACCACACACTACAAATAGCTGCAAACCTGCAACTACTACTTCCTCCTCCTGCTGATGTCTGTGTTTTACCACCGCCAGGGTGCACAGAAAAAGGCACTGTGGCTTGCAATGTGCCACTACCTACCTATTATGCCATCAACACAAATATAACTATGGTGTTATTACAATCAAATATTTCCACAAATGAAGTAAAAAAAATATTACAAAAGAAAGGAAAACCAAGACACATAATATAATGATAGAGAAGAAGAGGAAGAAGAAGATGAAGAAGAAGAAGATATAGAAGAAGAAGATGAAAAAGATGAAGAAGATATAGAAGAAGAAGAAGATATAGAAGAAGAAGATATAGAAGATGAAGAAGATGAAGAAGATATAGAAGAAGAAGATATAGAAGAAGAAGATATAGAAGAAGAAGATATAGACGAAGAAGATGATGATGAAGAAGAAGAAGAAGAAGAAGATATAGAAGAAGATGAAGAAGATATAGAAGAAGATATATAAGAAGAAGAAGAAGAAGATATAGAAGAAGATGAAGAAGATATAGAAGAAGAAGATATAGAAGAAGAAAAAGAAGAAGAAGATATAGAAGAAGATGAAGAAGATATAGAAGAAGAAGATATAGAAGAAGAAAAAGATGAAGATATAGAAGAAGATGAAGAAGATATAGAAGAAGAAGATATAGAAGAAGAAGAAGATGAAGAAGAAGAAGAAGATATAGAAGAAGAAGAAGATGAAGAAGAAGAAGAAGATATAGAAGAAGAAAAAGATATAGAAGAAGAAGAAGATATAGAAGAAGAAGATATAGAAGATGAAGATATAGAAGAAGAAGATATAGAAGAAGAAGACGATATAGAAGAAGAAGAAGAAGAAGATATAGAAGAAGAAGAAGACGATATAGAAGAAGAAGAAGACGATATAGAAGAAGAAGAAGATATAGAAGAAGAAGAAGACGATATAGAAGAAGAAGAAGACGATATAGAAGAAGAAGAAGAAGATATAGAAGAAGAAGAAGAAGATATAGAAGAAGAAGATGAAGACGACGTAAATGAAGACTTCCAACAACCATTTTGGACACACCTTCTCATGCAAACACTTTTCATGAAGTTAATTTACTTTTTTTGAGACCTTTTTTATAACTACTACATCACCACATAATCACTTGATGTTTTTCTTCATAAAAAAGGTGGTTTCATGCATCATTGACCTCCTATACAAGTTTTACAAGCTATTTAAGGCCAGCTCGAATATTTTACTCGAATACAGACTCGGATAGTGACGTCGGATATCCGAGGTCGAATCGGATATTCGATTACATCGGATATCCGACTTCGAGTGAATTCGGATAGTTTACTATCCGAATTCGACCAAACTCGAATAGGATAATGAGGTATCCGAGCAACACTGACTCCAGCCCCCCAGCAGTCTGATGTATGTTGACCCGGCCCTCGACCCAAAATGTTTGTGGAGCCCTGGTTTAAGGTGTTGGGGGCCCTGGGGCACCTCTTAGTGTAATAGCAATCAGAGTGTGATGGCTGGGGTGGGAGGGATGGAGGCACTTTGGTGTATCAGCATTGGGTGCTGGCGGACCTTGTCCAGGCTCTGCATGTAAGTTCTCTTTCCTTTATGTGGTTAAACTTATGTGGGTGCAGGGGTCTACATTTCTGTGGGTGTGGGTGGTTTATGTGGGTGCAGGGGTCTACATTTCTGGTTGAACTTATGCATGATTATTAATCACTGTTATTATGACTTTTTGATACTTTTCCACTTTAGATCATGCAAAACTCTTATATTTAATGAAACTGGATTATATTCTATGTTATCCTATATGTTTGATGTATAGAATAAAAGGATAATGCTTGCTAATACCTTGATCTATATGGGTAAGCATTTTTTGATATATGTGAATTGAACAGGTGTCTGGGGTTAGCTGTGTAGGGCATTATTAAAACCACTTAACGACCGCCTAACGCCGATAGGCATCGGCGGTCGTTAGTGGTAGTGGTTAGTGTCAGTTCACGGAGGGTGTCTCCGTGAACAGGGTGCGAGCCACCGATCGTGGCTCGCACACGTAATGTAAACACGCGGGGAAGAAATCCCCGCTGTTTACGTTATACGGCGCTGCTGCGCAGCAGCGCCATAAGGCAGATCGGCGATCCCCTCTGATTGGCCGGGGATCTCCGGCATATGATAGGCGGAAGCCTATCCTACAATGCGCAGGACGGCCAGCATATGGAGGGAGAGGTAGGGAGGGAGAGGGAGGGAGCGCAGAAAACGCTGCAGAGGGGGGCTTTGAAGAACCCCCCGCAAAGCGCAGCAAGCCGACGGCGATCAGACCCCCCCCCCCCCAGCCGGACATCCCCTTAGTGGGGAAAAAAGGGGGAAAGTCTGATCACCCTGGCTAAATCCTGATCGGTGCTGCGGGCTGAAGAACCCACGCAGCACCAATACCAGGAAAATCCCCTGGTCCTTAAGTGGTTAACACTTGAGTGTCTCTTAGGTAGGTTTCACAGCAGATTATGCAATTGTCCTTCTTTTAAAGGGGTGATTGCTCACTGATGGGTATTTTCCCTGAATACACTTGTCTTTTGGTTTGGTGCATGGTACTTTTGTAAGTCAATCTAGATCAAACTGGGCAGTGTCTGGAGATTGTATGTGCCTCTAGGTTACTCCTCAGATATTAGTGACGGTTTGCAATACCAAACCATGCACCTGAACCTTAAGTCACTCTTTTCACTTTCATACCTTATCTTCTCCTATCACCTTTATTGCATAGCCAAATCTATGAGTGGATCTCTAACACCCCATACAGTAACCTAAAATGGTTTAAATGAACTCATTATGCAATGATTGGACAGTTATGGTTGAAGCCCTGCATCCACACATCCCCTCCTATTTCCACCATAACGCCTTCAATTCTTTCTTCCCCCTTCCCCTATTCCCTTCCTTACCCTTCCCTACACCTTCCTCCCTATCACCTTTACCCTGTCCCACAGTTCCCTCCCTGTCTCCATCCCCCTCCCACCTTCTCTCCTTTACCTCCCTACAGCCTACCTGTGACCACTGACCATATTGTGCTCACTTTGCCTGCTCTGCCTTTGTGTTTAGATACCAGCATACAACTTCAACTAAAAATTTAAGCCTGGAACTTACACCTAAGGAAGTGAACTTCACCTAAACTGTACCTTGCTCTGTGTACACGAAACGCGTTGAGCTTAGAATTGTGTTTACCTCTGCTAAACTATATACAACCTTGTGAGATATTAAAACATATATGAGCATTAAAACTCCTCTGCAAATCAGCTCTAATGGGAGCTGTTTTTTTTTTTTTTGCAGTATAGGAGAACTATCCCCTTGTGTCATTAATATATAAGCAATAGGCTTTGACTATATTTGTATATTACTCTACTAATGCTATTTTATGATGGCTGCATGTGCTGTTTTTTGCTTTTGTATATAGAATTTTAAAATGTTGTATGTCTACAGTATGTCTAATAAAAATCTGTTTTAATGCTTATTAAATGACCCGAGTCACAAATTACTAGTTTTCTCTACCTACTTAACCAGTTCACCACCAAGGGTTTTTATCCTAACGGACCAGAGCAATTTTCAGTTGTCAGTGCTCCTCCCTTTTATTCCCTAATAACTTTATTACTACTTATCACAAGAAAATGATCTATACCTCGTTTTTTTTCGCCACCAATTAGGCTTTCTGTGGATAGTACATTTTGCTAAGAATTTTTTTATTCTAAATGCGTTTTAATGAGAAAAACAGAAAAAAGGAAAAAAAATCATTATTTCTCAGTTTCCAACCATTATAGTTTTAAAATTAAACATTCTCCTGTGAATAAAAAAACATGTTTTATTTGCCAAGTTGTCCCGATTATTAAACAGTTTAAATGATGTCCCTATCACAATGTATGGCGACAATATATTATTTTGAAATATAAGTGTTATTTTTCTGTTGTGTTTTTTTTTATTCTGGCCATAATTACAAGCCCCTATGTAATAAATTAAAATTAATTTCCCCCCATAAAATATAAATTAACAAAGCTGAGTCCCTAAGGCAACTATTTATTTATTTCTTTTTAGCTGATTTTTTTTTTTTACAAGTGTTTTTTTTTTTTGGGGGGGGGGGGGGGGGGGGGAGGGTTGGAAGTGTAATTTTATTAAGATCTGTATGTACTTGAAAATGAATGTATTTTGTAGGTGTAATATACTTTTTGGCCACAAGATGGCGCTAGTGAACACTCATAGGAAATGTTCACTTTTTTTTTTCTTTACTTTACTTAATTGTTACATTTCCTGTTATTGTGAATGGACCTAGCCGTTGTTTGCGGTCACGTCCATTCACTCCAGGCACTGCGATTGGGTAGAGGACCTCTTCCCTAATCACCCAGCACGGAAGCCCGACGGAAACAGCGGCGGTAGCGGCGGACACACGGCGGTAGCATCGGCGGGAACGCGGGACGTATTAAAACGTCATGTTGCTGTTAATAGCGGTAAGCATGCCGTTTTAATACGTTAGGATGTCAGTAAATGGTTAAATACATAATTCGAATACTAATAATCCCATTAAGCCCATGCACACGATTAGCATCATTTTTTAGGATTTGGCGATATCTAACTATGATACATATTAGACGAATCCAGACCTAAAACTTGGTCTTTTTATTTAAATGGGCATTGTGATTCAGATCATCCTAATAGGAGCTATTGGCATGTATGGATTGTGGTCACCTAGGCCTACAAGTTAAAAACACAGCATGATGCAATTTCATGTGTGCAGTGCTACACTACCCGTGGACTTTGGGAGGTGCAGACGATGTCCCTGGAAATGGACTAGGAGAAGAAGACAACTTTTCAGAAACTCAATTGTTGTTTCTCTACCCTAACTCTCATATTCCTTGTTTAGTAACACAAAAGCCTTTACTCAGGAAGGTAGCTTACACTAGAAGTTAGCAGCAGCTGTTCTCTGTGCACTTAAGTCCCAAGCATTTATTTACAAAGCAACATTAAAAAAATAACCTGTTAAAGGATACCACAACTGACATGTGGCATAATGAGTTAGACATGGGTATGTACAGGACTCAGACAGGAAGTGACTATATTGTGACCCTCACTGATAAGAATTTTCCCCTTTTTTATCTCTTTCTTGCTCTCAGAAGCCATTTTCTTCTAGGAAAGTGTTTTATAGTTGGAATTTCTTATCAGTGAAGGTCACACTGTAGTCACTTCCTGTCTGAGTCAGGACTGAGTCAGCCATTTACATACCTGATATTTACCTCTTTCAGGCAGAGAAAGAAAAAAAGGAGCACAGCATAGTTATTTGTGTGCTAGACACTGTACATACCCATGTCTCATTATGCCACATGTCAGTTGTGGTATCCTTTAAGTGTCAGTTCATTTTTTTTAAAAGACACCCGAGGTGAAAATAAACTAGTGGAATCTATCTAGTGAAATCTATCTTCCTTCTACTAAAAATTTTAAGATATTCCACAGTTTTATTTTATGTTTAAATCTACTTTTTAAGTTTTAACTGTTTTATTGCTTTTGCTCAATGACACATTCATTGAAGTATGCCAGAGCTAAAATCTATGAACTGTTGACACTTTTTTTGTCTTTCCTGCTCTCAGAAGCCATTTTCTGCAGGAAAGTTTTATAGTTGTTTTATAGTTGGAATTTCTTATCAGTGAGGGTCACACTGCAGTCACTACCTGTCAGGACTGAGTCAGCCACTTACATACCTGATATTTAACTCTTCAGGCAGAGAAAGATAAAAGGAACACAGCATAGTTATTTGTGTGCTAGGCACTGTACATGTCTATCTCACCATGTCATATGTAACCTCGGGTATCCTTTAATGCTAATAAATGTTGGCATCCTATTGGTAAAGATGTGATGAAGTACACGATGTATGTCTAGGAGACTGTAGAAGAGCTTCCGATCAGCAGAGAATGCAACCTCCTCCCAAAAACGGGACTGACCCTCAGACAGAAAAATGATACCAAGATGGCGCCAGACTCGGATGCCGCGGCCACAGGGCTCCGGCCTTTTTTACTTTTTTTAGATGTCATCTCTCCCTCTACTCCCGAGATCCTCTTCGTGCTGAGGTAGGATGTGGAGGACATGGCCATGCTGGTCTTGCTCTGCACTGGCCACCGGGTCATTGTCTGCAGGACTACTAGAAAATCATCTGTGCGGGGGCCCACGTGCAGGACACAGGAAGCAGTGCGCAGGCATGAAGGAGTAGCACGGTAACTGCTGATCTACCGCCGCTGCCTCCAGATCACCAGCATCAAAACCCGCGCTGATCTGACTAGCGGCGCCGCAGCTAGTCGTCTGTGGCGGCTCCCTGCAGAGAGGCCCCCGTCCTCCACACATTCCAGCCATAGGGGATGACACCATGCAGGCCGCCGGCCACCGCCACAGATCCGGACACGGGGCAAGCACGCACCATCCTCTGCTGGCTCCCGGCACAAACTACACTGTCCTCCCTGTGGGTCTTCCCAGCCGACATGTCTCTCTGACATCGCCGCCACATGGAGTTTTCGGCTGCATGCAGGGGGCCACACAGGATCCCCTACAATCCGGCGGGGCTGTTTGCCGCTGGAGAGCTCGGCAGGCTCTGCTGCTCCACTGCACCATCGTTTCTGTGCTCCATCCATCATCTGCCTGCCGCCCCAGCACTCATCATCTGCCTGCCACCCCCGCACTCATCTGCCTACTGCCTGTAAAAAGGTCAGTCAGCCCACACACAGGGGCAGGCAGCTGGGTTCCGCTGCAGCCATACCATCGCAACAGCCCCTCAATGATTCGACCAGTCCGCAATGCCCAGATCTCCAGCACAAAAACCAGCCATCAGGACACTAACCGGCCAGGTCACACTGTAATTCGAAGGGTACTCCTTCTCACTGTTCTTTTTTCACCTTCTTTCTTTACTCTCCTCTCTCTCTCTCTTCCCAGGTCGGACCCGGGCATCCGATTCAAAGTATCGCTGCAGAAGTGTTTTGAGTGCCATGTACAGCAGCGGATTACCCCCTGGTCCTTCTCCTGGTCTATCCTTTATGTATCCCTCTCTATCTATGCTTTATATTTTTTTGCCTGCATAAGCACTGAACATACTGTATGTATCTGTATGCACTTTATGTGTATACTGTATATCTACTGTATGCCTTTCTACTGTACCACAACCGACCCTGTTGTGCCAAAATCAATTCCGGTACAACTCGTTGTACTTGGCGAAATAAATAGATTCTGATTCTGATTATCAGTTCAGTAGTACTGAGCACTCTTATTATTATTATTTAGTACTTATATAGCGCCAACATCTTCCGCAGCACTGTACAAAGTATATTGTGTTGGCACGTAACTGTCCCTCAGAGGGGGTTCACAATCTAATCCCAACCATAGTCATGTGTGTCTGTATCGTGTAGTGTACATATGGCAGTCTAGGGCCAATCTAGAGGTAGGCCAATTAACTTATCTGTATGTTTTTGTGGTGTGGGAGGAAACCGGAGTGCCCGGGGGAAATCCATGCAGACATGGGGAGAACATACAAACTCCATGCAGAGAGTGCCCTGGCTGAGATTCAAACCGGGGACCCAGAGCTGCAAGCCACTACACCACAGTGCTGCCCATTAGTCAGCCAGGTCTCGTAACATTTCCAACATCCTGTAACCTAGTCCAGCCAATGCAGTGTCTAACAGCTGAAGAGAAAACTGTGGCCTATTGCAATGGAGTTCTTTCATTTCAAAAAAACATTAGAATTCTTTAAATAGACTGACTCTGTCACTTTTCTAGTCTGCTGACAAGCACATTGATGCATCACGAGGGGTAAAACAGCGATCCATCCCCATTTCATAAATACGTTTTTTAGTAGTAGATGATAAACTACCAAGGGACTTGAGGCACAAATAAATCAATGTAGATAAGAATTTATGCAAACAAGTTTTTTTTTTCTTCATTAAGAATAAATGATTTCTTATATAAAGCATCTATATTTTTAACTGTATATTTATTTCCTGTTTAAAATACACTTTGACGGGGGAAATTGGTCCTTTAGTAACTGAACAAAATGGCTACATTGTTCAGAAGAAGTATTATTTATATATGTATAATGGTCACATACGCTGCACTTAACTTACATTGCTCTAGGCTTTTGTTCTCTAACTCCCTATGCGTATAAATAATTCAAAAGAACTGTTATGTTTTAATTACAGAGCAAAACAACAAGCTCTTTGTAACAGTTGAAGAGGTGTAATGCAGAATATGCTGAATAGGCTTGCTAAACCTTTATTAATTACCAAAAGGTTTGATTTCCATCCAAGCTGTGCTCTATTATTTTGTTATTGTCAGTCATTGTGTGTGGAGTGCAAGTTTTGTCTGAGAAATGCATTACACTGACCTTTTTGATATTCACTATTTGATTGGTTGATTATGCAGCAAACAAGGAAAGAAACATTATGGAAATGGTATGACATTGTGCCGCTACACATTCATGCTGCTTGTCTCATTGACATATAAACAAGTAGAGCTTTGTGAAACTGCAATGCCTATGATTAGTAAATGAATATCACAGAAGCAAAACATTTTTTTAACTGGCAATCTCATTTGGGGAAATGATCCTCTGAGGGTATCACTGAATAATCCACACTTTCTGTTCGGGACACATGCATTTATATAATACTGATTTCATAATGAAATTTACTGGTTAAATGGATATATAGTTCGTTTTTCATTACATGTAAATATGTACATATCTGAAATATTTTCCCAGGTACTGTAGAGATATCTTGGAGACTTTAATAATTTATTTCCCAGATTTATGCATGTTGAAGCACAATTAGGTAGGGCCAAAATAACCTTGCCAATCTCCACAGTTCTCACTATGTTAATGAAACAGTGTTAAGATGAGAGGTTAGAAAAACCAGTATCTGCAGGTAACACTTATCAACATGCATTCCTGAACCTTTTTATAATAAAAAGCTTTCTCTGTCCTTCAGTAACACATTACATATATGAAATATAGATGGTGAAGGACACTGGCCTTCACAGGGGCTTGCAAGTGATCCTGTTCATTTACTGGCAATTCTTACAGAAACAGTTAAAGAGGAACTCCAGTGAAAATAATGTAATAAAAAAGTGCTTCATTTTTACAATAATTATGTATAAGTGATGTAGTCAGTGTTTGCCCATTGTAAAATATTTTAAATCCCTGATATATATATTCTGACATTTATCACATGGTGACATTTTTATTGCTGGCAAGTGATGTAGGTGCTGCTTGCTGTTTTGGCAGTTGGAAACCGCTGTAAACAGCTATTTCCCACAATGCAACAAGGTTCACAGACAGGAAACTGCCAAGAGTATGTACTTTTCTTGTTTCTTGTAGGAGGGGTTTCACCACAATATCAGCCATACAACGCCCCCTGATGGTCTGTTTGTGAAAAGGAACAGATTTCTCATGTAAGGCCTGTTTCCACTACACGTAGATTGGATGCAGAAAAACTGACTCCAATGAATGCCTATGGGCCTCTTTCCACTAAACACGATTTTTCTGATGCAGATTTTCCCATAGGCATTCATTGGAGTTAGTTTTTCTGCATCCATTCTGCATCCAATCTGCGTGTAGTGGAAACAGGCCCTAAAAGGGGGTATCAGCTACTGATTGGGATAAAGTTCAATTCTTGGTCGGAGTTTCTCTTTAAACAGCTCAGAGATTATATTAAACTAAACAGGAGGACCATCATTTCAGTATAATACAGGAACATCTCACAAAGAACTTTAATTCCCAAACATCTTTTAATTTCCTAATCATGGGTGAACTTCTTTCTGGTGTGGTCTGCTAGGCGAACAGCAAACCCATGTGCTAGCATTCATAGGTTTGCAAACTCAAAAATCCTGGTGCAAATGGGGTTTCGGCATTCGGCTGCAGAAGCACACTGCATGTCCACCCAACATAGTAACAGCCTGCTACTGGCTCTATGGTCAAAAAACAGTGTGCAAATTGACCGATTCAAAATCAAGATGTTTAGAAAATTCTGACATATAGAGCAAAGTATGGCCTGGCCATATATCTTTATTGTGCTCAAGCAGGCTTATATAGAGGCGGAGGGTTAGTCCACTGGCTGACATATTTGTACTCCTTTCCTCAGGCTACCCTGAAACTACCTGGGTCTCATGGGTCTTGGATTTACAATATTAGTTGGCTAGATGGCTGGATGGTGTAATGGTTAAGGGCTCTGCCTCTGACACAGGAGACCAGGGTTTGAATCTCGGCTCTGCCTGTTCAGTAAGCCAGCGCCTATTCAGTAGGAGACCGTAGGCAAGTCTCCCTAACACTGCAACTGCCTATAGAGCGCGTCCTTGTGGCTGCAGCTCTGGCGCTTTGAGCCTGCCAGGAGAAAAGCACGTTATGTTATTTGTCTTGTCTAGTTAAGTTCAAGAAAGGGCTGTCTCCAGTCCCCAGCATTGTTTACTCTCGCTATGCAGCCTCTCTCTCAGGCTATTAAATTGCACATAGACATAAGGGGACACTCCATTAATAATCACACAAATAAAGTCTCACGAGCCCCTAAATTTCCTTGCCAAATCTAATGCAAACACTGTCCCTTCTTGGTAGAATTTTTGACCTAAAAGTTAATGCGGACAAGTCAGAAACCCTTTTCTGTAATACATCACCCACTATACCAGATCCCCTTTACCTTCAGATTTCAGAACATGGACCATTATTTGCATTATTCAGGGATAAGCCTCTACAATGATAGTAGTAAATTATATAAATAAAATTATATCCCTGTGTTTACTACACTAAAACTAGAACTGGAAACATGGAAGAGGTCTAGTATTTCATGGGCTTACCTCAGTCAAGATGACTCTCCTTCCTAAATTGACATATCTTTTTAGAGTGCTATCCATACCGGTCAATGCTGCTGACATCAATGCTCTGCAGGCAGATGTACTACGGTTTATTTGGGATGGTAGGAGAGCTAGGGTAGCCAGGAAAATTCTGTGGATGCATAAGTCAGGGCTTCCCAACTCTGTCCTCAAGTACCACCAAAAGTGCATGTTTTGTGGAAATCCACAGAGGTAGTCAGCTCTGCTGAGACACTAATTACTTTACCTGTGGATGTGTGTGGTTTTCTGAAAAACATGCACTGTTGGTCGTACTAAAGGACACGGTTGTAAAGCCCTGGCTTAAAGAGACTCCGTAACAAAAATTGCATCCTGTTTTTTATCATCCTACAAGTTCCAAAAGCTATTCTAATGTGTTCTGGCTTACTGCAGCACGTTCTACTATCACCATCTCTGTAATAAATCAACTTATCTCTCTCTTGTCAGACTTGTCAGGCCTGTGTCTGGAAGGCTGCCAAGTTCTTCAGTGTTGTGGTTCTGTGATGCATCTCCTCCCGCCAGGCCCCTCTCTGCACACTGCCTGTGTATTATTTAGATTAGGGCAGCTTCTCTCTTCTCTCTTATCTTTTACAAGCTGGATAAATCCTCCTCTGAGCTGGCTGGGCTTTCACATACTGAGGAATTACATACAGGCAGAGCTGTCTGCACTCTGCAGGAAGAATCAGCCTTACACTTCAGTGGAAGATAGCTGCAGGGGGAAAGAAACACACAAATGATCTCTTGAGATTCAAAAGGAAGGGTGTATACAGCCTGCTTGTGTATGGATGTATTTTCTATGTGTGGACATACTGTACATCAATCTACTTCCTGTTTTGGTGGCCATTTTGTTTGTTTATAAACAAACTTTTTAAAACTGTTTTTAACCACTTTTAATGCGGCGAGGAGCGGCGAAATTGTGACAGAGGGTAATAGGAGATGTCCCCTAACGCACTGGTATGTTTACTTTTGTGCGATTTTAACAATACAGATTCTCTTTAAAGCGGAATATAACCCTGCATTTCAACTTTGCTCTAAAACATTATTTACAGCATATTATATGCAACCAGCATTTTTTTTTTACTAGACCAGCATTGGAAGAGTTACACACAGAGGTTTAAAGTTCCATGGAGAGATATGCAGACGCATCCGAAGTTCAGATAGATACATTTAACTAAATAGAATGTAACAAGTGAGAAATGTTACACACTCTTTGGCTGTCCTCCAGCTCCTGCACAGTCAGAGAGAGTGAGTCACATTCCACACTTAGATACATTTAAGTAAACAAAATATATCTATGTAAGCTTCGGATGCGTCTGCATTTCTCTCCAGGAACTTTACAGCTCTGTGTGTAACCCTTCCAATGCTGGTCTAGTAAAAAAAATGATGGTTGCATATAATATACTGTAAATAATGTTTTAGAGCAAAGTTGAAATGCAGTGTTATATTCCGCATTAAGTCAGGAGTGGGGCAAACAGTCCCTCCAATCAAGTGATATTATAAGGCCTCTCATTTGGCTTTCCTGCCCTTCTTTTGGACGCTGGAGATCATACCTCGGCCTGGGTCGCCTTGGAGAATAATATTACCCAGCCTATGACCTGGAAGGGGCATTTATTGTCTCAAAGCTGGAGAATTGGACCCACTAGGGACTTAGCCTTGATGGTTCTCCACACCCTGAGGATTTGGAAAAAAAATATAAGCTGCAAAATCTGGTATCACCCATGATAGAACTATTTGGGAATCCTCACTTTCAAGCAGATTTGGACCACTTCATTTTTCTGAATTGGAAAATAGCTAATATTCTTACCTTTCAGGATATTTTGCATGATAATAAAATGTTAAAACTTTTTAGATCTAGCATTTTATATTATCCTACCCTAAAACTAAGGTGGTCATTAAGAAGTCTGAATTTGATCAGATTTGTATCTCTGACTACTAGAAATGGGATTTTGTCCCTTCTCTATTCCATATTTATCCAGCCCCCAACAGGGTTTAGACATATATATCAGCAAGACTGGGAGACTGACATCGAGGCCAAACTGACAGATGAGAAATGGTCAAACTGCAAAGGGTCCATGGATTCGACCTTTCCAAATCCACATTATGTTTCTGTGGCTGTGGTGCTCAGGATTCTTTAGTTTATATATTCTAGTCTTGTCCCAGGCTATCAAGGTTATAGGACGGGTCCACACTTTCATTCAAAATGACTACAGCATTCTGGTAGCCAAAGATCCTCCAGGTACCAGGTGTTCCTCCTGGGTTTTAAGAGACCTGCGTTAAAGCATGTCAAACAAATTAAAAAAATAATTTTTGATAAGTAGGCAGCCTTGGTTGGATAGGACCTGCTCTAGAGGTGTGGCAAATCTTGCACAATATACAACTGCTCTAATAAAAAAGATGGCCCCTGTCCCTACATTACCTCCCGATCACACTTTGAGGCAAAGTATAAAGAGACTTATGAGACCTACATGTAAATTAGTCTTGGTAGGGGTGCTTATCGGTTTGCTCCAATTTATGGGTCAGCAGACAGCATCATAAAACATGGTCTGCTACTACTGGTGAACTTAGAAGGCTATGGGTTTTCTGAAGAACTATTATCCCTAAGAGCACAAAGTGCATTGTGCCACGGGTGAGTGAGACTATTTTACCTCTCCTGAAAAAGTTCTGCCCACAGCTGGTGGCCATAGTGAGCTGGTGACCAGAGTGAGGAGGACTGCCAAGATAGTAGGGTCTGTCTTTGTCACTTTCTCTTATAGCTACAGAGCAACCGTTGTATAGCTGTGTTGGGGGGGTTAAATGCTGTTCTTCCCCTTGCTTTTTCCTGTGCTGCAGTAGTTGAACTAAATTGGGCACAGTCATAACGTTTGTGAAACAAGAAGCATTATGGCTGGTTCAGACGGACGTTTTTGCGGCGTTTAACGCGGCGTTTTAGACGCGATGTTTTTTGGCATCTACCGCCGTCCCATTCAAGTGAATGGAAGCGTTTATGGCTGGCTTTTGCAAGCTTTCATAGATGCCTGGCAGTTGATCCCCGCGTCGCGTCTAGGCTCGAAAGCGACATGCTGCTTCTGGCAGGTGGTTGCGTCTGGTCGCGTCGCGTTCGAATGCGTACGAAAGCACGCAAAAGCGTACGAAAGCCTGTGAATGCATCTGGAGGAGGGGCCGGGAGGGTATGAAGAAGGAACCACAATGCAAAGCGGCAGGAATTCCACATGCGACAGCAATGGCGGCAGAAGCAGCAGAGCGCAGGTTGGAGCTGGGAGAGCTTGTGGAGCAAATCCATGGCCAACCAGCAATTTGGGACTGTAGCAGCAAAGAGTACAGTAACAGCATCCGGAAATCTCACGCATGGGAGGCTGTCTGCAGTCACTTTTTTGAAAATTACCAACAGTACAGCCCATCCATGAAAGATAGCATTTGTAAGTATACTTTGGCTCACTGCATGATTTGATTGTATTGTTTAACTGACATGTGCCCCACTGAATGATAGCATTGTACCACACCTCAGGCCCTCTGAATGATAGCATTGTACCGCACCTCAGGCCCACTGAATGATTGCATTGTACCGCACCTCAGGCCCTCTGAATGATAGCATTGTACCGCACCTCAGGCCCTCAGAATGATAGCATTGTACCACACCACAGGCCCTCTGAATGATAGCATTGTACCCCACCTCAGGCCCTCTGAATGATAGTATTGTACCCCACCTCAGGCCCTCTGAATGATTGCATTGTACCGCTCCTCAGGCCCACTGAATGATAGCATTGTACCGCACCACAGGCCCACTTAATGATAGCATTGTACCGCACCTCAGGCCCACTGAATGATAGCATTGTATCGCACCACAGGCCCACTTAATGATAGCATTGTACCTCACCTCAGGCCCACTGAATGATTGCATTGTACTGCACCACAGGCCCTCTGAATGATAGCATTGTACCGCACCTCAGGCCCACTGAATGCATTGTACCTGTCTTCTGGCCTTGTGCTTGCTACAATCTCCCAATAAGCTCAAGGTTTTGTAACAAAAAATTTTGTAACTTGTATATGCAACCTATGTACAATCACATTAGTAATGTAATTTTTCTGTCTTTTTCCCTCAGTAAAAATGGTTAAAAAAAAATGGAAATCTATTTGTGATAGATATTCGAAAGATTTGCGGGAAAGCTGACAAAATCGAAGCGGACAGGCTGCATCTCGTTACAAGTTTCAGCCACTTTTCGAGGAACTTACATTCCTGAGGAGGACAATGGAGAGAAGAAGGTAAAAAATAATAATAATAATAAAGTATTGTGTTGGGTCTTGCGTCTCTCAACTTTCTCTTCACAATATCCCACAGATTCTGTATGGGGTTCAGGTCAGGAGAGCAGGTGCCAGTTCGTGATGAAAAATGAAATCTTCATCTCCATAAAGCTTTTCAGCAGATGGAAGCATGAAGTGCTCCAAAATCTCCTGATAGCTAGCTGCATTGACCCTGCCCTTGATAAAACACAGTGAACCAACACCAGCAGCTGACATGGCACCCCAGACCATCACTGACTGTGGGTACTTGACACTGGACTTCAGGCATTTTGGCATTTCCATCTCCCCAGTCTTCCTCCAGACTCTGGAACCTTGATTTCCGAATGACATGAAAAAGTTGCTTTTATCCGAAAAAAGTACTTTGAACCACTGAGCAACAGTCCAGTGCTGCTTCTCTGTAGCCCAGGTCAGGCGCTTCTGCCGCTGTTTCTGGTTTAAAAGTGGCTTGACCTGGGGAATACAGCACCTGTAGCCCATTTCCTGCACAGGCCTGTACACGGTGGCTCCGGATGTTTCTACTCCAGATTCAGTCCACTGCTTCCGCCGGTCCCCCAAGGTCTGGAATCGATTCTTCTCCACAATCTTCCTCAGGGTCCGGTCACCTCTTCTCGTTGTGCAGTGTTTTCTGCCACATTTTTTCCTTCCCACAGTCTTCCCACTGAGGTGCCTTGATACGGCACTATGGGAACAGCCTATTCGTTTACAAATGTTATGCTGTGTCTTACCCTCTTGCTTGAGGTTGTCAATGATGGCCTTCTGGACAGCAGTCAGGTCGGCAGTCTTTCCCATGATTGTGGTTTTGAGTAATGAACTAGGTTGGGAGTTTTTAAAAGCCTCAGGAATCTTTTGCAGGTGGTAGAGTAGGTCGTTTACAGGACCTTTTCATGATATGCTAATTTTTTTACCAGATTCTGTAGTTTTTATAATATTCTCATTTGTATTGGGATACAGGTTTTTTTTTTTTACCTTGCAGAACAAGTACAAATGTCCAGGAAACTGAGGCCCAGGAGGAGCAAGGAAGTGAGGCCCAGGAGGAAGATGCCGCAAGTGTAGGATCTCTAAATACCTCAATAAGATCCTCTTCCGAGAACCTGGAGACTAAGGAGGAGTCACTGGAGGAGAGTGGAAACACACAATCCACTGTAGCAACAACATCGACTGGTCAAAGGCCCATAGTTACCGCTCCAAGGAGAAATCGGGCTAGAAATGTCGTACCAGAACAAAATGCTGAAGTTTTGTCCCTAATCAAAAATGTTGAAACTAGTGTTGCACAGCTAATTGAACCAAAAGACAGCCTAGGAACTTTTTTTAAGGCACTGGAAAAAGAAGCAAGGGAGGTTCCCAAAGAAAAGTGGGATGAGATGAAACAAAGACTGTTCACACTCGTGATGAACATGAAGACAACAAGTGTCCCATCAAGGGAGGGCTGGTCTGGGAGCACATTGCAGGAGGCTTTGCCACAGTACTATTTTCCCGGGAGTTATAGCCAAATGGTACCTCCATATCAACCAAACTGGCACCCATACCCCCAACTACCACAAAGTAGCCACACGCAGGGTCAAGCCATAGGACGTGCAACTAATGCACAGCATCCATCATTGCAGGCCACTTTAGAAAGAAGCACAGCAGAGGCTGTATCTGCCTCCCTACAAATGGAATCTCGTTGTACACCGCCTATAATTGAAGATATGTGATACAGTTTTTTAAACATGTGTGGCACTTGTGTAGTTGTGTGTTGGCTGTGGTGGAGATGGTCCATCCCCTCAGGCTTTGGCTTTGGCTTCCCCAGGCCACAGGCAGAGGGTCCCTTGTGGGGTGATGGACTTTCTCTACTTCAGTCACAGTCCTCTGCCCTCTCGGGCTATCTTTCTAGGCCTCCTCCCAGGCTACCCTCCTGGGCCTCACACTTTTACTGTAGGTACTTGTTACTTGTATGGAGGCTGAGGTGGAGATGGTCCATCCCCTCATGGTAGGACTATCTGTCTGTGTCCTGGGGTGAGGCTTTGCCTTCCCCAGGCCACAGGCAGAGGGTCCCCCGTGGGGTGATGGACTTTCTTTACTTCAGTCACAGTCCTCCGCCCTCTCGGGCTATCTTTCAAGGCCTCCTCCCAGGCTATCCTCCTGGGCCTCACACTTTTAAAGATGTGTGTGTTTTGTGCACTGCACTAAATAGTTGTGTTTTTTGGTTAGCTACTTTTTATTATTTGTACAGTTGTACAGTTATTTTTATATAACATATTGTTAAAGACCTACTTTTTGGTTACGTCAATAAAAAAAAAAATTGTTTCTCAAGAACAATATGTGTATTTACTTTATTACTCAATGTGTACTGCTTCCTGAAGGTCCACTATACCCGCATGCTTGCTCCCAAGGTTTTTTTCAAGGAACTAGCATGCGGCTATGCCTTCCCTACAACACCCCACCACCAGACAGTAATTAAGCACCAGAATATGGACTACCATGCCATATTTTGCTGCTTTCCCAAGTCCCACTACACCCGCATGGGGTATAGGAAGTACAAAGGTATTTCCATATACTGCAGACACATAACCAAGGCCTTTCCCTTTACAAAAACCCACTTCCTGTTAAACACTTTCCATTCCCTTTAAAAAAACACCCCACTTCCTGTAAACGAGCCCTTTCCCTTTTAAAAAAAAAAAACACTTTCTGTAAACAAGCCCTTTCCTTTAAAAAAAAAACCCACTTTCTGTAAACAAGCCCTTTCCCTTTAAAAGAAAACCCTACTTCATGTAAACAAGCCCTTTCCCTTTATAAAAAACAACCACTTCATGTAAACAAGCCCTTTACTTTAAAACACCCCCCCCCCCCCCACTTCCTGTAAGCAAGCCCTATTCCTTTAAAAAAAATCCCAATTCCTGTAAACAAGTCCTTTCTCAAAACGCCCACTTCCTGTAGCCAGCAAAAGCCCAGAAAAGGCAACGCTCACAAAACGCAACTATATTAAAAGCTATTAAAAGCATTCAAAAGCCCTTAAAAGCTTAGCTGTTAAACGCTAGCGTTAAACGCGGGCGTCTGAACGCGGCGTTTAAAAAACGCATCACAGACGTCCGTCTGAACCAGCCCTTATTGAAGTTTATTGAATCAGTCCCAATATGAAAAGTTGAAATTGCATAGTATTATGACTTAATACTTAGCAGAGATATACCTCCTCTATTATAAGGTTCTCTTGACTGTTCAGTTATTCCACTGGAAGGAGTTAAACCGGGAGATTATTTATGCAAACTGATTATTATCCAGCTATGAATAAAATTGCTTATTTTCTTAAAATATTAATCCACACATTATTTATTCAGTGTTAGCCCATTGTAAAATCTTCCCCTCACTGATTTACATTCTGAAAATTATAACAGGTACAGGTGGCGACACCCTTCGTCCTGTAAGGTGCAACTCTGTGCAATGTTCGTTTACTGAGAGTTCCAAAGCCAGAACAAAATATATCTGGCCTCCCAGAATGCTCTGGGAAGAGAATTCCACATAGCTTAATAGCCTAGGTTAAGCATCACTGGGAGGGCAGAGCCACATACCAATATACAGCAATATATAGATATAGGAAGTTTTTCTGATGATTAAACTAGGAAATGAACATATAAGTGTGTATCCTGAATAATTTACTGCATTCTACTGCATGTCACTACAGTTTAAGTTCTGCCAGCATTTCTGTCGGATCTGTTTTTTTTTCTTCTTTTAGTCTACTTCAGGGGTCTCAAACTCAAATTACCTGGGGGGCCGCAGGAGGCAAAGTCAGGATGAGGCTGGGCCGCATAAGGAATTTCACAATCGCGGCGCATCGTCGCCTCTGCCCACCCCTCTCTCTTTCTTCACAGAGAGGGGCGGGGAGAGGCGGCAATCCGTGTGGCGATTGACGTGAGGAGGGGCAGAGCTGAAGCTGAAAGCTCTGCCCCTTCCAGGAAATGCCGGCGGATTGCCCCCTGGGCGATTTGGAGGCTCTGCAGCCCTCGTTTAGCAGCGGGGATGTGGCGGATTACTTGGGAGCACTGAAGCGAACTATAAGGAAGCTTTTGCTGGCGAGGGCCACAAAATATTGTATCGAGGGCCGCAAATGGCCCGCGGGCCGCGAGTTTGAGACCCCTGGTCTACTTGCAAGGGTTAAGAATCGTGGCTCTAACTGACAGTCAGACTGCAGTCGAAACCATGGTAATTGTGAGTCAGAAAATTCCGCTGTGGCTGCTGAAAATCCTGTGTGCATTCACAGAACAGACAAAAAACTTCATTATCTATCTGTATGGGCGCTGAATGGACATGATCCTTCACCTAAGTCAGTCAAAACTTGAAACTATTTTAACCTTTTAAACCAAACTAAGACTTTTATTTCAGGAAAGCACTATTTAGGATTAAGACTATAGGTATTTGTTAATCAATTTACTTTCTTTCGGGCGTATTTTAAACCAGGTTTAGATACATTTACCCATTGTTCCTTTCAGCTTATTCTGTAAAGCTGACAATCTCTATATTATATAGACAATCTCTATTTAATGCCATCCATTTTGGCTAAGTAACTTTGCAGGTCACACTTAGCTTCCCTTATGTCAGCTCATATAGGATAAACTCTGTCTTCAAGTGTGCTTACTCTATTTTCAGTTCACCTCTGCATTCTCTTAAATTATAGATATCGTGCCTGAATAGGGACAGATCCATCTTAATTTCTTCACACTGTGTAATTAAGGCAGTTTGGCCAGCTTTTATAATCTCTATTAATTGTACATTAGAGGGTTCCTCTTCGCCTGTGTCAGCTGTATCTTTATCTTTTATGTGGAATGCAGACCTTTCTTTCTGTGCTTTGGAGGTTTTTGTATCTTCTAATGTGCTGGGGTCCCCAAAAATACTTCTTACTGTCTCAACGATATTGTCAGTCACAACAGTTTAATGGTTTCATAAAGTACAGTATATCAATAAACTGGTCATATATACCATGATAACTATATCCACTGACACAAAAGCTTAGAATGCTTATAGGGGTATATTAGTGTTAGGCATAGGTCAGGGGTAGATTAGTATTAGGTGTAGGTAGGGAGGTAAGTGTTAGCATAGATGGGGGAGGCTAGTGTTAGGCATAAATATTGGATAGGTTAGTGATAGGCACAGATGGTGGGAGGTTAGTTTTGGGCATAGGTAGGGGGTAAGTTAATGTTAGGCACATATGCATGGAAGGTTCATGTGAGTATAGGATAACATAGGCCAGTAGTATAATACTGGTCACAATACTATAATACTACTATTGATAACAGCACATAGTACAATATTGGTAAATTTATTCTATTCCATTATCGGTAATATCTTGCACAAATTAACATGTGGTGGACAGCACGGGTGTTAGATGTAGGTAGGGGGAGGGTCGTGTTAGGAGTAAGTAGGAGGGAGGTCATTGTTAAGCTACATACTCACCTACCGAGGATCTGCTGGATCTCTGACACCCAAGGGATTGAGTACCGATCCCGGCAGGGCGACAGAGCACAAAAGGTTCAGTACAAACACATCATCAGCCACTGACTGATGACACAAGTTTCTTTGAGGGGCAGGGTGGAGGGACAATGAACGTGTGCAACCAAGCGAATTCCAGTGGTCGGGGGAGTGGCTAAAGCAATGGTGTCTTGCTGTGCTCAGGCATTGGCATGCCGGATCTTTAGCGTTCATCTTGCAGCTGCTGTTGTATCCACGCTGGGTATGGGCATTTCGAATGCTAGTGGCTAGGTTAGTGTTAGGCAGTAGGCATAGTTAAAGAGGGTTAGTGTGAGAATAAGATAACATAAGGAGATAGAATATTGGTAAAATTACCGATATTGTACTATGCGGAATAGACACTAGTACAATATCGCTAATATATTACCGATATACTACTATCGGCAATACTCGCACCCACATTTCCATGCAGCTTTATTACATGTATGCTAAAAAAGCATCCATGCTATATGATTGATTTATAGATATATCAAAAATGGAATAGATTCTTTCTGTGAAGCTAAAATCTAGGCAGATGATTAGAGACACTGTGAAATGACCTACAAATAGATTTGTAATTCTGCCTAGTAAATATTCCAGTCACGCACAGCCAGCTCTGTGTCCATGTCTTTCTCCTACCTACAGTCAAACAATATAGTCATGCAAAAGCCCTTCTATCAACCTTCTAACTGGACTGTGTGAATGGGTCATCACTCTGTTTTCCTTACTTGTAATCAAGCACAGGCAGTTAGACTGACAGCTCCGTATAGTGGACTGATTTGTTAAGAAAGGGGAACGGAGACGCATAGTGGTAGAGAAGCTCCCCAGGGCAATAAATGAGGTTTCTACTTCTACAAATTACGATTCAGAATAATTACTCTGTGTTATTTCTCCAATTTCTTTTCACCTGTCTTTATAAATCAGGCCTGGTACCTCAGGACCTGATTCACTCACTATGCAGCCTTCCACTTCCTAGAATGTGCAGAAAACTACACAAAGCTGGTTACAGCTAAATTCAAATACATCTGCTTGCTGTATTTTAAAAAGGTGCGTACCACAATTAATCTTCATTAAATTCATAACTTCATTAAAATGATAACTTTTTATATTTTCTTGAAGGTCAGCGCCAGCGGTAACAAGCAAAGTGATCTTTTTGCTCCTAATGTCAGTTGGATGTGAATCTAAACTGAAACTGTGACCCCTTTGCAGGAGGAATTCACTACAGGTGAAACTGGGTAAAGTTACCAGCAAACACCAGTAGGTATAATTACAATTTAGTTTTCTTCTTCAACCCTACACACCACCTCTTCAGTCTGGCATTTATGAACACCAGACTATCTCCTCTGTAACACAGTCCAGCCTGCAACCCTGTTCTGAGACACAACTATGCGCTTTGAGTCCTATGGGAGAAAATCGCTTTACAAATGTTATTGTATTGTATGTGGCCCAGGGTAGAAATTCTTGAAAAAGGAAGTTTGGACGCCCGCTATTAAAAGAAACTTGGGCCATTAAAAATAGCAGTGTGAAATGTGGGCGCCTAATAAATAGCAAATTTTACACTAAGGGAGTCCGATAAATAACACATTTCACACTATAGTTGCTATCTATAATGGCGCCTAAGGCAGTGCTCCAACATTATCATAATAGCGGCGGATTGGAGGCAGGGGTTGGTTAGGTGTGGAGGGGGTGTTTTTAAGGGTTAAGCGTGGTGGGCGGTTAAGGTTAGTCATGGAGGGGGTTGTTTTTTAAAGGCTGGGCTTGGGGGCGGCTAAGGTTTGACATGGGGGTGTTTTTTGTCAAGGATTAGGCGTAGGAGGGAACAGTTATTGGTAAATTATCAGTACATTTTACTGATATTCTACTAGCGCCTCTTTTTCATGCATGCAAAATTCTTAACACGGCTCATACTCATTATTGTAGCAATTGCAACAACTAAAATAACAAAACTGAGCAATAAGAGGAACTGTAGGAAAAATAAAGTAGAGAATAAAATGTATAATTTTTTTCAATATTCATTTATAAATGATTTAGTCAGTGTTTGCCCATTGTAAAATCTTTCCTCTCCCTGATTTATATTCTGAAGTGTTTCACAGATGGCGACATCTTTAGTCCTGCCAGATGATGTATGTGCCTAGAACTCATAGCAAAGGGAGATATTGTATGCTTGGCAGTTGGAAACCACCGTTACAGTATTTCCTACAATGCAACAAGGCTCACAGACAGCAAACTGTCAGGGCCATGGTCCTGACATCACACTGTGGGAGGGGTTTCACCACATTATCAGCCATACAGATGTCCCTGATGATCTGTTTGAGAAAAGGTTAAGGATTTCTAATGGGAAATGGCCGGGGGTATAGTCTACTGATTGGGAGAAAGTTCAAGGTTAAAGTTGCTGTTTAAAGAGTCTTGGCATACCCAGACCCAAGATCAAATATGGCAATGGTAAGGCCAGGAATGGTAAATAACAGAGCCTGCAAATGTGTGTTTCTAGTGTGCTGTTGCCATCTCAATATAACTGTTGTTTGATAATGCCATGCAGTCTTATCTTGCAATATACAGAATATCCCTGACAGGATAGATTAGACACAAACACCATGTTTGTTTGTTTGTTTTATTCAGGAAGACACCTCCTCTCTATCTTTTTTCTCTCTCTTCCTCTCCATCTTTTGTTGTTTTTGATAGTAAACTTTATTTTAACACTTCTTGGTTAGCAAACAGACAACAGTGTCACATGACACTTGGTTGTTGTATTATGTGTAGTTATGTTTTTTCAGCTACAACTGTCTGTCACATCACATGACACCTATCTTTATAGGAAGTTGGTTCACTAGAGTCCCACTTTAATATCTTTAGCAATAACAAATATTTTGCAAGCCAGTATTGTTCCTATTTCAAAGATAAGGAGTTAATAACATTGCAGTCTCAAAATTGTAAATAAATAGCTGGACTAAAGAAAAGTAGTTGTGTTTCCCTGCTGAGAAGGGATGAAGTAAAACAATTGGAGTTAATGAGTCTTCACACCACTGAATGCCATCTGTTGGCATTGCTTTCCTCTCTACCCAGAAAAAAAACATCTGCTTATTTTGGTGCACATACATAACAAGCCATAACTAAAAAGCATATGTATGTATTTAACTTGTAATAGTATTCTTACAGCCAAACAAATATGGAGTTATACAATATTATATCATGTAATCAGCATATTATAGCATAGCATAAACTACATTAAGACAGCAGATGCCTCACAAGAAAACATAGCAGAGTACAATAGCCTGAAACTGAGATACAGTAACATGGTGACTGCATACCTCCCAATTTTTTGAGATAAGAAAGAGGGACACTCAAGCCACACCTCTGCCACACCCCTAATCCCGCCCCAACACACCCCTATTCACCTACACCATAAAGATTTCATAGGAAAAATATGCTGTTTTATAATTTAAACCCCAGTGGTCCTTTCTATCCTGGTTCTTTTTCCTGCATATTAAAATTTGAAAACAAGAAACATATCAATTTAAAGCATGGGAATAACATTTAGAGTGAATTAAACATATTTTTTCAGTAGAAAAATACATATGTTTACACAGATCTGTACATCAGTCCTGAAAGAGGGACAAATGAGGAAGAAAGAGGGACAGGGTTCCCAAAGAAGCACTGTCCATCCAAAAGAGGGACAGCTGGGAGCTATGGATGAGACTTAGCACTAGAGCCAAGTGACTGTGTCCACCGGAATGAGAATTCATAGTGCGTTGAGCAATTTCTCCAGCACCGATGATCCAGGGCCTTAGGTTTCACAGCACCCTGAGCGAAGCCTGATTTTGGTGCCCTCCTTAATCCTCTTTGCATGCACACACACACACACGCACACACGAAATTACACGCAATTCACCTTTTCTCCTTGGAAAGTCTTTCCCAACCTTTTTGAAGTTTGACACATCATGCTAAACGCTCAGATCTCTGTGACACACAGGGCCAGATTTGTTCCTTTCGCCGCCCAAGGCCCACTATCACTAGTGCCCTTGAAAAAAGTATCCCAACCAAGACACACACCTTATAATTCCAGCAAGAGCAGCTGGGTTGCCCAGTGTAGGTAACCAGATGCGCCCAGTATACATAGCCTGATCGCCCTCCTTTCAGTACAGGTAGCCAGAGATGTCCCCCCTCTGTAAAATTAGCCAGATGCCTCACCCCCTTTAAGTATAGGTAGCCAGATGTTTGTGCAGTAAACAGATGAAAGTGTAGTAAACTTGAGCCCATCTATTACAGGTAGCCAGAAGTTCCCCTACAGTATAAGTAGAACACGCCACCCCTTCAGTATAGGTAACTCCCCTTCTGGGCTCCCTTTAGCCAGATGACACCGCCCTTCTCAGTATAGACGGATATATATATATATATATATATATATATATATATATATATATATATATATATATATATATGCATATACATATAGACAGACAGACAGACAGACAGACAGACAGACAGACAGACAGATAGATAGATAGATGTAGGTAGGTAAGTATAGATGATGGATGGAAGGAGGAATAAATAGAGAGCGAGGGAAGGGAGACATATATGTGCAACGCTACGGAAGATGTTGGCGCTATATAAATAATAATAAAAAATAATAATATAGGGATAGATCACACACACACACACACACACACGAACACACGAACACACACGAACACACACGAACACACACACACACGAACACACACACACACGAACACACACACACACACACACACACACACACACGAACACACACACACACACACGAACACACACACACACACACACACACACACACACACACACACACACACACACACACACACACACACACACACACACACACACACACACACACACTACATTGGGGAAACTTTATAACAGCATCATCAATAAAAGGATCCTCTCCTTCGTCACACAGCAGGACATACTCAGCAAAAGCAAAGCTGGGTTCATGCCAAGCCACCGCACAACTGACCACATCTACACACTGCACAGCCTTATCAAGACCCATGTCCACAGCTCATGCGGCAAAGTACACGCTTGCTTTGTGGATTTTAAGAAGGCGTTTGACCGGTGTGGCACCCAGACCTTTTCCTAAAACTCCTAGAGAGCGGAATAGGAGGTAGAACCTATGATGTCATCAAGAGTTCATATACTGGGAACCAATGCAGTGTGAAAGTGGACGGGAAGATAAGCGCGTTCTTCAAGCAAGATCGAGGAGTCAGGCAGGGCTGCAGTTTGAGCCCAACGCTCTTTAACATATTCATTAGCCAACTGGCTGTAGCCCTGGAATCCTCCCCAGCACCAGCCCTCCTCCTGCATGACCACGAGGTGAAGTTCCTGCTATATGCAGATGATCTCCTGCTGCTCTCCCCAACAGAAAGGGGCCTACAGGACAGCCTGACAGTACTGGAGAGTTTCTGCACCACATGGGCACTGCCCATCAACCCAAAGAAGACAAAAGTGATGGTGTTCCAGAGGAAAAATCAAAAAACTCCCACCTCCTCATTTATATTAAATGGCTACCCACTGGTGACCACAAACAGTTACACCTACCTGGGGCTGGAAATTAACCAAACAGGGAGCTTTAAACCAGCAGTAGAGGCCCTGAAGGAAAAAGCCTGCAGAGTGTTTTATGCCATCAGAAGGCAACTTTACCACCTAAAACCACCAGTGGGAGTCTGGATAAAGATATTCAACAGCATCATCACCCCAATCCTGCTCTATAGCAGTGAGGTATGGGGCCCGGTCACCTACCATGACCAATCAAAATGGGACTTCAGCCCAACAGAAATCTTCCATCTAGAGTTCTGCAAGTACCTTCTCCAAGTCCATCGCAGCACTTAGAACTCAGCTTGCTGGGCAGAGCTAGGCAGATTCCCACTATGGTTGACTATCCAGCAGAGGGCGCTCCCATACTGGGCGCATATACAGAGCAGCAGCCCCAGCACTAACCACCATAAAGCCTCACTTAGCCAGGGTGGCGAGGCCATACCACGCGCTTTGAAACAAAGCGTCAACAGCCAGCCCAGCCAAGACCACCAACACAGGCTGACAAAAGCCCAAATAAAAGGAACAATAGAAAGCTGCAAGGACCGATACCTAGAGGAATGGAGAAGTGACATAAAGAACTCCCAGAAACTCACTGTCTACCAATCACTACAGAGGGAGTACACAATGGCTCCATATCTGGAGAGGCTACACCCCCACAAAGACAGACAGGCCTTGAGCCTGTACCGTCTGAGCCCACAACCTGGAGATAGAGACAGGGCGACACAGACAGACATGGAAGCCCCGGTAGAAGAGACTGTGCAGGCAATGTGACCAGGGGGTGCTAAATTTAAAAGGACACACACATATCATTGTATTGATGTAGGGATTAACCTAACATACTGCTGATAGAAGTATTGAAAAATGCAATACTAGGTGCTGCAACTGTCCAAGACAATGGATAGAGTCCCAAATTGAATAGCAATTCCTAGAATGAAAAATGGCGCCATGCGCCTGCCAACTAGATATAAAGTTATAATAAACTCCTGGCAATAATAAACACTCCCATATAAAGAGGACAATGGCCCAAGCTGTTAAATATGGTTGCCCATATAAATCCAGGCAATGTTTGGGGACCTTGGTGACGTCCTGGCTGGATTCCCGTGAGGAGACCTGAATATTATTAAACACACAATATGGTCAATAACCACTCACAGGGGGCAGAACTGGGCGTGCCCAAATTGTCCCCATATAGTGCTATATATTGAAAAACCCTGGTAACGCCCAAATTGGATCCCGTGAGGAGACCCAGGTATAGTAACACACAATAAGGTCAATAACCACTCACGAGGGGCAAAGATGGGCGTGACCAAGATGGTACACTTTAGAGTGCTGATGATAGATTGAAAGCACTCCCCCATGCAGGGACACATATACCGGACTATGAAATCATGAATTCCCACAGATCTAAAACAAAGAGGGTCTTGGTGACACCCAGATTAGATTCCCGTGAGGAGACCTGAGAATTACCACACAATAAGGTCATAACCACTCACAGGGAGCCCGGATAGGTGTGACCAATATGGTCCAATTATCATATTGCCAGTTTAAACATTATAGGCAGGATAAAGCCATATTTCATAATCATAATAGGAGTATTGAGGACACCAATACTAAATGCTGTGAGAATGGCAATGTATGGAAACCAATGTGGTGAACCGCTGTAGGTTATAGCCACTCACAGGAAGATAGAACGGTGTGATCAATATGATCTAATGAGCTATTCATAGAATAGATGGGAGCCGATTGACTGATAACATTGCATAGCAACTAACCCAAACACATAAGGTTTGTCAATAAGGAGGTCGCCAATAGAAGACTAATATTTGCATAAGTCTCCCTGTATTGCCATGAAAAGGAGGATTGAATCCGGTAAACATAAGTTCAGTCACAATGCAATTACTTGGATAGTAGAAAAAATATATTGTCTCCATGCTACCGCCCAGAGGGCTCCATGATGTATCATAAGCTGGAGATTCCAAGTCCAAGGTCGCTGTGAATGAATTCCAGATATATGAAGCAATATCAAGGGTACAATTATCCAGAAAAAAGCATATTCTGTTGGTGCATCCCGTTACTGGAATATGCAGCAAACCCTGAACATTATAGCTTGCGTTCAAGCTGCCAGCAGAGCTATATTTGATTTAGTAAGTGCCACCGTTACAGCAATCATTAATTATGGCATATTGTAGTGACTTAAGCCAGTATATTCTGAGTGGCTGCAGAGTCCTAGTCACGCCAACCCGCCAATGCTGTGGCACAATATATCAAACGCCGCAATCCAGCGGATAGATGCAAAGTCACGGTGTTGTAATCAATAGCCCATGCTTGTAAAAAGTTTTCACTTATCTGATCCGGTGGTATGGCTTGAATTCCCAAGCTGTATATGGTGGGTGGCAGTTCAGGATAAGTCTATTATGGCAACCGGAGGGAACTTCGGCATAGGATGATGGTGACCACGCGGAGCTCCCGCATACCGTAATGGCAACGGTCTGTTGCGTTCAGTCAGCGGCTCCCAACAAGATACTGCGTAGCATGACGTCTACGCGTTTCGCCCCGCCCACCGGAGCTTCGTCAGGACGTGCTACGTCTTCACGTCAGCTGTAACAATCTCCCTCCATTTATACCACCCCGTCTAACTGGCAAATTTCCAAGAAGACTCCATCTAGTGGTGGAGATATAGTAACAGCTCACAGAGTACTTTGGAGACATCTTGTGGTCTAAAGCAAACACTACAATAGAAATTAAATAAAACTGGTAACAATAGGCATATATAAACAATGGCAGTATTATGGATCTGATCTCGGCCATGCAACCATATAAATAGACTAATTGTACATATTACAGGAACACTATTGGGGTCGTATCAGCATTTATGCTATCTATTGTATGATACTCATTTCAAGAACACCTTTAAATTTAAATCCACATTTAGCCCCAAAGGAACCAAGGTTTTGAGCTGATAGATCCAAAAGCTTTCTTTTTTAATTAGTTGGGCTTTCATGTTACGGTATCTCATACCAGGATCTAGGCGATAAATAGCCTTGAATTTCAACCCAGTTGGTTCAGAATTGTGGAACTCAGCAAAGTGGGAAGCTATAGGTGTTTTATCTCTTTTTTCCTCCTTCGCTGAGTCCACTATAGCCCGTACGTGTTCTTGTATTCTGGTCCGTAGTTCTCTTTCTGTTTTGCCCACATAATGCTTATTGCAGGGACAAGTCATCTGGTATACAACATATGTACTTAAACAATCAACAGGGCCCCTGATGCTGTAGATTTTATCTCCTGTGGAATTAGAAAAAGTATCAGTTCTGTCTACATATTGGCAAACAGAACATTTCCTACAAGGTGTCATTCCATTCCGTTTTTTAAAAAAAGGAGAAGTTTTTTCACTTTTATATTCAGATTGAGTGAGAATGGCCGCCAAGTTTTTATTACGTCTTGCTGTAAGTAAGGGGCGTGGGCCTATTATTTCAGCTATTTTTGCATCATTTAGCAGAATAGGCCAGAACCGTTGCAAAGTGTCCCTAAATTTGTTCCAATCCATTTCTATTAATTGTATAGTCTCCTCTTCTACCATCATAGTCATAATATATATGCCATTTGCTAAACTATGTTCTTTCCATAGGGGCATAAATCTATCATTTCTCAGATGTTCCGCAGGGATTATCCTTAAACTTTTGAAATCCGCTTATTATAGGGCCCTTAAAACTGATCGAGATGACCTCCTAACAAAAAAATCGCGTACTAATGTACAGTTTTGTCCTAGACTTGTTGCCACATATGGCCCTCATTGGAACAAATTTAGGGACACTTTGCAACGGTTCTGGCCTATTCTGCTAAATGATGCAAAAATAGCTGAAATAATAGGCCCACGCCCCTTACTTACAGCAAGACGTAATAAAAACTTGGCGGCCATTCTCACTCAATCTGAATATAAAAGTGAAAAAACTTCTCCTTTTTTAAAAAAACGGAATGGAATGACACCTTGTAGGAAATGTTCTGTTTGCCAATATGTAGACAGAACTGATACTTTTTCTAATTCCACAGGAGATAAAATCTACAGCATCAGGGGCCCTGTTGATTGTTTAAGTACATATGTTGTATACCAGATGACTTGTCCCTGCAATAAGCATTATGTGGGCAAAACAGAAAGAGAACTACGGACCAGAATACAAGAACACGTACGGGCTATAGTGGACTCAGCGAAGGAGGAAAAAAGAGATAAAACACCTATAGCTTCCCACTTTGCTGAGTTCCACAATTCTGATCCAACTGGGTTGAAATTCAAGGCTATTTATCGCCTAGATCCTGGTATGAGATACCGTAACATGAAAGCCCAACTAATTAAAAAAGAAAGCTTTTGGATCTATCAGCTCAAAACCTTGGTTCCTTTGGGGCTAAATGTGGATTTAAATTTAAAGGTGTTCTTGAAATGAGTATCATACAATAGATAGCATAAATGCTGATACGACCCCAATAGTGTTCCTGTAATATGTACAATTAGTCTATTTATATGGTTGCATGGCCGAGATCAGATCCATAATACTGCCATTGTTTATATATGCCTATTGTTACCAGTTTTATTTAATTTCTATTGTAGTGTTTGCTTTAGACCACAAGATGTCTCCAAAGTACTCTGTGAGCTGTTACTATATCTCCACCACTAGATGGAGTCTTCTTGGAAATTTGCCAGTTAGACGGGGTGGTATAAATGGAGGGAGATTGTTACAGCTGACGTGAAGACGTAGCACGTCCTGACGAAGCTCCGGTGGGCGGGGCGAAACGCGTAGACGCCATGCTACGCAGTATCTTGTTGGGAGCCGCTGACTGAACGCAACAGACCGTTGCCATTACGGTATGCGGGAGCTCCGCGTGGTCGCCATCATCCTAT
This sequence comes from Hyperolius riggenbachi, assembly GCF_040937935.1. Lineage (NCBI taxonomy): Eukaryota > Metazoa > Chordata > Amphibia > Anura > Hyperoliidae > Hyperolius > Hyperolius riggenbachi. The sequence continues at coordinate 140,213,285 of NC_090650.1, read as the reverse complement.
GCCGAAGTTCCCTCCGGTTGCCATAATAGACTTATCCTGAACTGCCACCCACCATATACAGCTTGGGAATTCAAGCCATACCACCGGATCAGATAAGTGAAAACTTTTTACAAGCATGGGCTATTGATTACAACACCGTGACTTTGCATCTATCCGCTGGATTGCGGCGTTTGATATATTGTGCCACAGCATTGGCGGGTTGGCGTGACTAGGACTCTGCAGCCACTCAGAATATACTGGCTTAAGTCACTACAATATGCCATAATTAATGATTGCTGTAACGGTGGCACTTACTAAATCAAATATAGCTCTGCTGGCAGCTTGAACGCAAGCTATAATGTTCAGGGTTTGCTGCATATTCCAGTAACGGGATGCACCAACAGAATATGCTTTTTTCTGGATAATTGTACCCTTGATATTGCTTCATATATCTGGAATTCATTCACAGCGACCTTGGACTTGGAATCTCCAGCTTATGATACATCATGGAGCCCTCTGGGCGGTAGCATGGAGACAATATATTTTTTCTACTATCCAAGTAATTGCATTGTGACTGAACTTATGTTTACCGGATTCAATCCTCCTTTTCATGGCAATACAGGGAGACTTATGCAAATATTAGTCTTCTATTGGCGACCTCCTTATTGACAAACCTTATGTGTTTGGGTTAGTTGCTATGCAATGTTATCAGTCAATCGGCTCCCATCTATTCTATGAATAGCTCATTAGATCATATTGATCACACCGTTCTATCTTCCTGTGAGTGGCTATAACCTACAGCGGTTCACCACATTGGTTTCCATACATTGCCATTCTCACAGCATTTAGTATTGGTGTCCTCAATACTCCTATTATGATTATGAAATATGGCTTTATCCTGCCTATAATGTTTAAACTGGCAATATGATAATTGGACCATATTGGTCACACCTATCCGGGCTCCCTGTGAGTGGTTATGACCTTATTGTGTGGTAATTCTCAGGTCTCCTCACGGGAATCTAATCTGGGTGTCACCAAGACCCTCTTTGTTTTAGATCTGTGGGAATTCATGATTTCATAGTCCGGTATATGTGTCCCTGCATGGGGGAGTGCTTTCAATCTATCATCAGCACTCTAAAGTGTACCATCTTGGTCACGCCCATCTTTGCCCCTCGTGAGTGGTTATTGACCTTATTGTGTGTTACTATACCTGGGTCTCCTCACGGGATCCAATTTGGGCGTTACCAGGGTTTTTCAATATATAGCACTATATGGGGACAATTTGGGCACGCCCAGTTCTGCCCCCTGTGAGTGGTTATTGACCATATTGTGTGTTTAATAATATTCAGGTCTCCTCACGGGAATCCAGCCAGGACGTCACCAAGGTCCCCAAACATTGCCTGGATTTATATGGGCAACCATATTTAACAGCTTGGGCCATTGTCCTCTTTATATGGGAGTGTTTATTATTGCCAGGAGTTTATTATAACTTTATATCTAGTTGGCAGGCGCATGGCGCCATTTTTCATTCTAGGAATTGCTATTCAATTTGGGACTCTATCCATTGTCTTGGACAGTTGCAGCACCTAGTATTGCATTTTTCAATACTTCTATCCGCAGTATGTTAGGTTAATCCCTACATCAATACAATGATATGTGTGTGTCCTTTTAAATTTAGTTAATAAAGTGCAGTTTTTTGAGCAGCATACACTGGTTTTTGTCCCTCTGTTGTTTTTTAGTCCTTTTCACCAGTGCTGGTAGCTGCATCTTAAGGATACACCTGACTAGTACACTTACCTTTTCTTGTTTTTTCAATGTGACCAGGGGGTCCTGGAGGATGAGGCCCACTTCCTGCTACACTGCAGCAAATATACACCGTTGAGGACCGCCCACTTCCAAAGACACTCTGCCCACATCCCAGATTTCACCTCTACAGATTAGGAGAGGAAACTCTATATCCTACTGGGGGAAGAGGAAAAAATTGTGCAAATAGCAGCTCGATATATCACTGCCTGCCACCAATTGAGAGAACCATGATACCACATGGACTGTATAAGCCCATATGCCCTCCCCTATGGACTATACCATAGGGGAGGTACCCCCATCCCCTATGGACTATATATCCTCCACACTCCTATGGACTGTATACCTATATCCTTCCCTTATTCCCACAATCCCCCCCCCCTTCCCATGTTAATGTTTTGTTTTGCTTTGGCAATGCTAAATGTATTTGGTCCTGCCAATAAAGCTTTTTTGGATTTGGATTTGGATTAGAAAGAGAGAAAGAGGAGGGGTGTAGACTGATAGAGAGAGAGAGAGAGAGAGAGAGAGAGAGAGAGAGAGAGAGAGAGAGAGAGAGAGAGAGAGAGAGAGGGGGGGGGGGGAGATGAGGGGGTGCAGACTGATAGAGAGAGAGAGAGGAAGGGTGCAGACTGATAAAGAGAGAGATAGAGACTCTGGAGAAGCTGGGGCGATGTGCTCCTGCATACACAGACCTGTCGGCTGCATTAAAACAAGTTTACCTCACTCGTGGCAGCCTCCGATCCCCGGCACTCAGACAGTCAGCCCTGTAGTTCAGCGGTGGGTGGCCCGGCAGCATTGATGACAGAGTGAGTGAGGCCGCGCTGTATACTTAAAATACAGGAAGTGCTCATTCAGGAAATTAGCACTTCCTGTATTTGAGGTACACAGCGCTACCACTGGGCTCTCTCTGTCGCCCCTTGGCTGAACTACAGGGTTGACAGTCCGAGTGCCGGGGATCAGAGGGAGCCGGGAGTGAGGGGAATATAAAGCTGTACACATGCGCCCTTGGAAGCCAGCGCCCTGAGCGAACGCTCTGGTCTCTCAGGTCAAAGGCCGGCCATGCGATGATCTATTAATATTTCGAGGTTTGTGACAAGAGAGATCTATGCCATTTTGTAACTATGTGGTGGTTTATTATTCCTGTTTTGGAGTTGTCTCGTGCTTCCTAATTTACATTCCTGATGTTTAAAGTACATCTTAACTTAAAGCCATATGGAGGCTGCCATATTTGTTTCCTTTAAACAATACCAGAGGTTTAGCAGGACAACCAGGCAACTGGTAATGTTAAAAAAAAATATATGGCAGCCTCCATATTCTTCTCAGTTGAGGTGTCCTTTTTGTCCTTTATGGGCCTCATTCTTGTCTCTTAAGCCAAGTGTATGGCTGGAGGGAGGATAATCCCCATTACAGAATGAACTAATAAATTACATGTCACTGTGGACAGTAAGCAAGATTTTATGTGTGCTAGAGGAAAGTGCTATTCTTCCAGTGTAGGATGGACAGCTTATTACATGAGAATTATGATCAATGCTGCGCTAAAGATTTCCAGTAGATTTGATCGCAAAAATAGATGCGTGTATGACCTGCCTAATGTACTCTGTACTGTACACACACTATTGAATATAGCAAACAGCAAAATACAATAGATAGCAAAATTACAAAAGAAAAATAAAATAATTTTCAGTATTCATCATACCGAGCCTTCAAATTTGTGATAATTTGTAAGACTAACAGGTACAAAGCATGACCCAGATACCATCAAATTATTTTATCAAACGTTACATATCTGCAGCACCGTATTAAATAGTAGCAGGCATCAACCATTCCCCATCTTCCTTTTTAACTAGAAGTTAATTCCTCTTTTGACTGTTTCCAGTTCAATGTGCTGTAATGCAGTGATCACTTGACCATCAGGATCACACATATCCTTGTTGATTCTGTGCACTGCATGCACACAAATAAGCCCAAACTGACCACTATGATTTTGGTGAACAGTACTTTTTTCCAGTCAGCACAGCTTGTCAGCATGTTCCCTAGAGTTGGCTCTCATAGAAATTCCTATGCATTTTGGAGACCAATTATAATAAACGAAGAGGCAGCTGCGGCGAACAGGCCCGCTGCTGCAGCTGCCTCCGTGCCCCTGCCTGTCCCTCTGGCGTCTAGGACGCTGGGTACGGGTCTGTAATTTTCTCAAAGGGTCGCCGTCTTGCGTGGGCGCGTGCATAGACGGGACCTTTATGCTGGGAGGAGGCTCGTCAGCTGACGTCAGAGAAGACTCACGGCGCCCCGGATTGGCTGACAGCAGGGGGCGTGCCTGTGAGGTCTCCTCCGCTTCTTAAGCCTCCGGGCTTCAGTTGATCGGTGTCTGCTGTCGTGAATAGTTTAGTGTTAGCGCTCAGACCTTAGTCTAGATCCCAGGTGTTGAAACCAAGGACTTCACACCTAGACTAGGATATTGCTATATTGTTATTGATTATCTGTGTATGATTCTGGCTATACTCTGACCTTGCATCTGCTCACTGATTCTGTACTTCTGCCTATCTGACTTGTTGCTGAACCTCTGCCTGTTTACCCATTATCCTTTGCCTCACGATTCTGTACCGATACTTACCTCTCTGTTGCCGAACTTAGCCTGTCTGACCACTCTGTCCTCACCAGTGGGCCTAGCCTCTGGTGAGGGATTTCTGGGATAGAATCACATGCTCCACAAGTGATCCTTAGTTGCAGTACTGTAGGTAACTCCTGCTCCTCAGGTGTTCATTAACCTGCAGTATAGTCTTAATCACCTGCTCCTCAGGTGATCACTAGTTACAGTATTGTTTGTATCACCTGCTTCTCAGGTGTCCTCTAGGCTGCAGTACTGTCTTAATCACCTGCTCGTCAGGTGATCTCTAGACTGCAGTACAGTCTGAATCACCCGCTTCTCTGGAGTTTTTATTTCCTCAGTATCAGCATCTCCAGCTTGCTGGGGCTTGTACGCTATTGTACTGTCAGTATACTGGATGTACCTCACCAGCCCCTCTGGTGAGGTCTCGCCAAACTATTGCACCAAGCACTACACTCTTAGCACCCTTTTGGCTATACTAGTATTATTGGTGATTCTGCAGATCACCACATAATTAGGTATAGCGTCTGCATTATTGGTGATTCTGCAGATCACCATATAATCAGACATCTGAGTTGCTACACCCAACCGTTACACCAATCTTTACCTTTAATGGGGAAGAATGTAAAAAAACAAACATTTCCATTTTATTGACATCAATGAAATTGAAAATATGAATCTGAACTCATCAAAAATCCCAGCTCAACTCACATAATTCTTTATATACATTTCACTAGGGACTGTCCAGCTCTATCAGACTGTGTGGATAATTTTCTCAACATTACAAAATCAGAACAAATGTGTAACAGCACCAAAAAGGTATAGGACCAATGAATATTCTTTAGAGATAGCGGAGGGGACACAAAGGGGAACGGACACACATGGGGGACAGGAAGACATGCAGAGGGGACACAGGAGGATCCCAGTTATCCAAAGATTTAAACAGTACAACAGTAAATTTGGGAGCTGGAGTTATAAAATAAGAGATAAAATAAGAGGCACTGGGACCAGCCACGTTAGAAACTGTGGCTATAAATAGCAGGTGCTGTGGCACCAGCTAATTTTATATCTATAACCACTATATTTAAAGCTTCCATTTATATAGTAGGCAGTCCCCTCGCCCCCTATTTTATCAGGCGTCTCTGGTGCCCAAATTTACTGTTATAGCCAAGATTACTGGCATTTTACATAGGCGCCAGGGGCATAACTACAAGTCATGGGGCCCCTAACAAAGCTATGAGGGGTGAGGGCCCCCCAATGTTCACACTCTTTCCCTTGCCAACCCCTGTTGACCCTAACCGCCTGTGGAGCCTATCTTGCAATGGTCATAAAACAAATCTTCTCACCCATTAGAAGTGTCTGTAACAGCAATCATTCTTACTAAGCAGGCACGGATTGTCTCAGGGGAAAAATGTCCCCTTTCTCCAATCCTTCCTGCTTCGGGGCAGGCGGGAGCGCAGACGTGTCCACGTGCGATCGTGCGTGGCACCTGGCTGAGTGTACGGACATGATAGTCACATCCCTGCGGCTGTAGCAGCCATGAACGTCATTATCACGTCTGTGCAGCTTAAGTAAGGATCTGCACCATCTAAAATCAGCAATTTTATTAAGACTTCTTAAAATCCATAGCAGGTATTGGTAAGTGTGTGCCGGGTCACCATGACGCACGGCGTTTCTGAGTATAGCTCTTTCTTCAGATGGTACAAGCAACACACTCTGAGAGTGTGTTGCTTGTACCATCTGAAGAAAGAGCTATACTCAGAAACGCCGTGCGTCATGGTGACCCGGCACACACTTACCAATACCTGCTATGGATTTTAAGAAGTCTTAATAAAATTGCTGATTTTAGATGGTGCGGATCCTTACATCTTATTTGATACTATACCCTGTGCACTCCAGGGTTGATCGCTGCACGTCGAGTTCCAGTGGTGCTGTCACAATTGGGACTTTTGTGCAGCTTAAGTAGGCAATCAGCAGGGCAGGATCTTTGAAAAAACATAGCCACACTTCTTACAGGTTCCTAATGCTAGGTACACACCATACAATTTTGTGTTTGATAGATGGTTCGATAGATAATGTCTGTCATGTCCAATATTATTTCCGATTGTTTTTCTGGTCAATTTCTCATAGAAGTGAATGGAAATTAATATAGAAAAAATAAGAGAATTGAGCGGAAAATCGATGGGATGGAAAATCGACTGAAAAAAACGCATTGTGTGTACCTAGCATTAGTGACCACTGAAGACAGACTGATATTGGAGACATTATTTAATGCTCTTAAAATATCTCTGTAGGAATTAAGAAATTAGTATTCTGTTTCATTGATATGCTATAGAGATTATAATTGGGATTGTTCTGCTTGTCGGAAATGGGAAAGGTTAAGATATGAGTTATTTAATATGCAGGTTCTTGTCATGTACAATCTGATTGCATTTCTCAGCAATGCTAAATGCCGTAAAACATTATTTGTTATGTTCAACTAAGGAAAAAAATGATAAAGGACACCTTAACTCTAGAGATAAAATGATTTTCACTTACCTGGGGCATCTAGCACCCCCTGCAGCCATCCTGTGCCCTCGCAGTCTCTCATGGCTCCACCGGTCCCCTGCCGCCAGCTAGTTTCATTTTTGCCGACTCGGAATCGGTGGTGCAGGAAACTATCGCGGACATTAACAAGTACATTTTTACACGTTGCAGGTGCAATGCGGGTATGCATGCAAAGGTACGCATGGCGGCCCCAACAAACAAAACTAGCTGGTGGCGGGGGAACGGGGGAGCCATGAGTAACTGCGAGGGCACAGGATGGCTGCAGGTGGCTGGTAGATGCCCCAGATAAGTGAAACTCATTTTTTTCTAGAGTTAAGGTTCCCTTTAAAGAGTAACTGTCGGGCATTAAATCAAAAATCAATTCTTTTTTATCTGATAAACAAGTAATAACAATGCTAACCAGGCAATCCAAAAGTTAAAAATCCCTCTTATTCTTCTTCTCCATAAAACATCATTCACCAGTTTCCCTGGCTCTTATTTGGTATGTCTGCTGCACAAACGAAGTTGCAGGGCATGCTGTGTTGTCTTTTTTTCTTCTTTACTTTCCCCTCAAACTTAACTAATGCAGCTTGATTGGCTGAAGCCTCTTTTCCTGATTGTCCAATTATTTCTCAATGCACTTTCTACTGCAGACCTAGGTGGGAGTGTCTGAAGACTGGGAGTGGGGCGGGCAATGATACACAGACAGAGTAGGGGAGGAAATGATGTCAGGATTAGCTTCAAGATAGACACAGACAAAAAGGCTTTTTTCTTTTTTTAATATAGAAAAATCACTAAAATCAGAATGTGGACAGTGCAATACATAAGTTACAGTGGAGGAAATAATTATTTTACCCCCTCACTGATTTTGTAAGTTTGTCCAATGACAAAGAAATGAAAAGTCTCAGAACAGTATAATTTCAATGGTAGGTTTATTTTAACAGTGGCAAATAGCACATCAAAAGGAAAATCGAAAAAATAACCTTAAATAAAAGATAGCAACTGATTTGCATTTCATTGAGTGAAATAAGTTTTTGAACCCCTACCAACCATTAAGAGTTCTGGCTCCCACAGAGTGGTTAGACACTTCTACTCAATTAGTCACCCTCATTAAGGACACCTGTCTTAAAGGACTTACGAGGCCAAATTCTGCCCCCAAAACCTAAAAAAAGTTAACTACCTGCATGAGTTTGTATGGCACGGAGGATGCCGTCCGCGCCCTCCGTGCCGTTCCGCCTGGTCCCCTCTGCGCAATAGCCCCCCGAAAGGCTGCGACCCCACGGTCTGGGTCGGGATCTGCAGCCTGCAGAAAGATGGCTGCCGGAGCTGGCCACGGCTGCGCAGTCCGCATAGCCGCTATTGTGGCTGCGCAGCTCTAGGTCCAACCCTCCGATCCACGCTGCCTTTTATGTGGATCGGGGGTTGGCCCTGGAGCTGCGCAGCCGCAGTAGCGGCTATGCGGACTGCGCAGCCGTGGCCAGCTCCGGCTGCCATCTTTCTGCAGGCTGCAGATCCCGACCCGGACCGTGGGGTCGCAGCCTTTCGGGGGGCTATTGCGCAGAGGGGACCAGGCGGAACAGCACGGAGGGCGCGGACGGCGTCCTCCGTGCCATACAAACTCATGCAGGTAGTTTTTTAAGGTTTTGGGGGCAGAATTTGGCCTCGTAAGTCCTTTAACTAGTCACCTGTATAAAAGACACCTGTCCACAGAATCAATCAATCAAGCAGACTCCAAACTCTCCAACATGGGAAAGACCAAAGAGCTGTCCAAGGATGTCAGAGACAAAATTGTAGACCTGCACAAGGCCGGAATGGGCTACAAAACCATTAGCAAGAAGCTGGGAGAGAAGGTGACAACTGTTGGTGCGATTGTTCGAAAATGGAAGGAGCACAAAATGACCATCAATCGACCTCGCTCTGGGGCTCCACGCAAGATCTCACCTCGTGGGGTATCAATGGTTCTGAGAAAGGTGAAAAAGCATCCTAGAACTACACGAGAGGAGTTAGTGAATGACCTCAAATTAGCAGGGACCAGAGTCACCAAGAAAACCATTGGAAACACATTACACCGCAATGGATTAAAATCCTGCAGGGCTCGTAAGGTCCCCCTGCTCAAAAAGGCACATGTGCAGGCCCGTCTGAAGTTTGCCAATGAACACCTGAATGATTCTGTGAGTGACTGGGAGAAGGTGCTGTGGTCTGATGAGACCAAAATAGAGCTCTTTGGCATTAACTCAACTCGCTGTGTTTGGAGGAAGAAAAATGCTGCCTATGACCCCCAAAACACAGTCCCCACCATCAAGCATGGGGGTGGAAACATTTTGCTTTGGAGGTGTTTTTCTGCTAAGGGCACAGGACAACTTAATCGCATTAACGGGAAAATGGACGGCGCCATGTATCGTGAAATCCTCCTTCCCTCTGCCAGGAAACTGAAAATGGGTCGTGGATGGGTGTTCCAGCACGACAATGACCCAAAACATACAGCAAAGGCAACAAAGGAGTGGCTCAAGAAGAAGCACATTAAGGTCATGGAGTGGCCTAGTCAGTCTCCGGACCTTAATCCAATAGAAAACCTATGGAGGGAGCTCAAGCTCAGAGTTGCACAGAGACAGCCTCGAAACCTTAGGGATTTAGAGATGATCTGCAAAGAGGAGTGGACCAACATTCCTCCTAAAATGTGAGCAAACTTGGTCATCAATTACAAGAAACGTTTGACCTCTGTGCTTGCAAACAAGGGTTTTTCCACTAAGTATTAAAGAGAACCCGAGGTGTGTTTAAAGAATGTTATCTACATACAGAGGCTGGATCTGCCTATACAGCCCAGCCTCTGTTGCTATCCCAAACCCCACTAAGGTCCCCCTGCACTCTGCAATCCCTCATAAATCACAGCCGTGCTGGGAGACTGTGTTTACATCTGTAGTGTCAGTCTCAGCTGCTCCCCCGCCTCCTGCATAGCTCCGGTCCCTACCCCTGTGCCTTCCCTCCAATCAGCAGGGAGGGAAGGGATGCAGGCGGGGACCGGAGTTCTGCAGGAGGCGGGGAGAGCAGCAGACTGGCACTATAGAGATAAACATAGCCAGCTCTGACAAGCTGTTTGTCAGCAGCGTGGCTGTGATTTATGAGGCATTGCAGAGTGCAGGGGGACCTTAGGGGGGATTGGGATAGCAACAGAGGCTGGGCTGTATAGGCAGATCCATCCTCTGTATGCAGATAATATTCTTCAAACCCACCTCGGGTTCTCTTTAAGTCTTTTATTGTTAGAGGGTTCAAAAACTTATTTCACTCAATGAAATGCAAATCAGTTGCTATCTTTTATTTAAGGTTATTTTTTCGATTTTCCTTTTGATGTGCTATCTGCCACTGTTAAAATAAACCTACCATTGAAATGATACTGTTCTGAGACTTTTCATTTCTTTGTCATTGGACAAACTTACAAAATCAGTGAGGGGTCAAATAATTATTTCCTGCACTGTATGTGAATAGAGCAAGTATATATCTACTCATATATGTGTTTTTTTTTCTAAGATAGTAATAACATCTAAAATACAATATATATATATATATATATAGATAGATAGATAGATAGATAGATAGATAGATAGATAGATAGATAGACATAATTTTGTCATAGTGCATGCCATTCATTCATTCTGATAGGAACCATCCACTGAGACCTGAGACATTGAAGAGCTGCTACTTTAGCTAAATAATTCCTAGTCTAAGGCCCTGCAGTGTAAGTGATTCTTGACTTGGCTGTTTAGTATTTATTGGAAGTGGTTTTTATCAAACAAGGTTATGAGAGGTCTAAGCAAGACAACAGTTGTTTTGTCTTATCACAGATTATTAGCTTCTCATGACAAATAACTTGGCTCTTCCCTGCATTTAATAGGCAAAATATCAACAGAGTTCTCTGTAATTCTCCACAGCCTATACCACAACCATCTATACAAAGTGCTATAACTATCTCTATAATTATTGAGGCCAATATAAAAACATGAAGGCCAACAGGCAGACAGTTACGATTTTTTAAATGAGATAGAAATATCAGTCTAAGTATTCTTCTCTTTTTTTTTGGGTGAATTTATTTTCCTTAAAGTTTCATTCTGAAAGTTTCCTTTAACATGACATTTTTTGACCACTATCAAGAAAGAAAGGTAGCACCAGAAGTGGCCACAGGAAGCACCTTTCTAATCTATAAACTCCACTTGAATTGAAAATTGCTGTAAATGTATATCTATACACAAAGGTTACTAGTCTGCGCCTATCCACAAAGAGGGTGTGCACAGCTGCAAATGGCTTCTTGGTGAAAAATATTTAATACAGTACCTATTGCACATATGTCCTTTTTCTGTAATTGCAGATATATTCTTCCGATCGCATATCCTTCCAATTTTAACATACATCCTTTCTCCAATTGCACATGTACAATACCGACAAGGGTCTGATGCTCCCACAGTTCAATATCCAATGGATATCCGCATCACTTTTCCAGTGTCCTGGACCCACCACCAACAAAGACAAAAGCGTACAGGCCAGGTATATAGGTACTTAATGAGTTCCACAATAAATGTTTTTCAATAAAATTACTCAGGAAGCCTAACTGGTTGGGTGACATAGGATAAGCAATATATGAGGTGCTGAATAATTGCTGGGTTCCTGTCAAAGGGCCCACAATATTAGTTTACGTTCATTTTATTGATCGATATTTGTACTTAAATATTCCTGTACTCTTTTGTCTTTGTGTGGTGGCAGGTCCACATATATACTCATGAGGAATTTATGGGACAATTGAGATAAAGGTGGCTATTCATTGGATATTGAATTGTGTGAGCATCAGACCCTTGTGGGAAGTACTGTATTTGTGTAATTCAAGAAAGGATATATGTACATTCAGAAAGATATATGTGCATTCGGAAGGATATATGTGCATTCAGAGGAAAAGGACATGTGTAACAGCGCTGAGGTACCGTATTGGATGTAAATGTATATCAATGTTTTACAAGACTTTTATTTTTTTTTCCAAATTAAGTTGTACTTAAATGTTAAAGTGTACCTGAGATGAATACTGTCCCAGGACTTAAAGTTACCTGGCGCTTCCTTCTGTCTCCTCCAGGCCGGTCCGTAACTTATCATCTCCCTGGGCCGCTCCTGTCTCCCGTTGAACAGTCCGGTACATTGGCTCAGTTGATCTTCCTAACGTATGCTCAGCCTGGCCACGCATATGCTCCTGTTGCGCTCTGGTAGTGTTTTGTATCTGCATAATGAAGAGCAACTGAGCCAATGTATCTGGCTGTCCAATGGGGGACCGGAGCGGCCCAGGAAGATGGTGAGGGACCAATCGAATCCTGAAGCGGGCAGGAGAAAGCCCTAGGTAAGTATAAATCCTGGGAAAGAATTCATTTCAGGTTCCCTCTAAGTGGAGAGAGGGGGCCTAATTTTCTTTTCTTCAAGGATTAATTATTATTATTATTTGGTGGCCTTTTGGTGGCCAGGAGTCTTTAACGCCTTCTAAAATCTTTACAAATATTTTATGTTGCTCTGTAAAATGTATACGCCATATGTTTACTATACACCAGCGGTTCTGGATGTGTGCCTTGCTTTCATGGGCATAAAGAGATGATTTGCATATTTGGGAATGATGCCTCAGTGAAAACCACAGTTGCTCACTTAAAGCTGAATTATTGCAAATACCTTCTGTTTAAGAAGTAAAAATGATATACAAATACTTTGGCGTTTATTAAAGAGACACTGTAACGAGAAAAACGTCCCCTGAGGGTTACTAACCTTGGGAAGGGGAAGCCTCAGGATGCTAATGAGGCTTCCCCCGTCCTTCTCTGTCCCACGGGGGTCTCGCTGCAGCCCTTCAAAGCCGGCACGACAAATCCGACAGCCTGTTCAATATTTACCTTTCCAGGCTCCAGCGGGGGCGCTGTTTCGGCTCTTCTGATGGAGATAGGCAGAAATAGCCGATCTCCGTCGGGTCCTCTCTACCATAGTAGTAGAGTGGCCCGACGATGATCGGCTAATTCCGCCTATCTCTGTGGGAAGAGCGGATACTGCGCCTGCGCTGGAGCCACGGAGGTAAATATTTACATCGCCGCCGCTCCGGGAGGATTTTTGCCGCCACCATGGGACCGAGGAGGACGGGGGAAGCTTCAATAGGATCCGGAGGCTTCCCCCACCCGAGGTGAGTACCCCCCAGGCAGTGGCGGCTCCAGGAATTTTTTTTAGGTGGTGCTATGCAGGTGCTGGACCAATTTCTGGGGTAGCTGATGACCTGCAGCGACAATGGGTGTGGCTACAACCTGTGGCTCGCTAAGCGCGCCCCGGCAAAAAAAATGGGCATGGTCATGAGGGCGGAGCTAACTGTAATTTAAAGTGAACCCGGGGTGAGAGTGATATGGAGGCTGCCATATTTATTTCCTTTTAAACAATTCTAGTTGCCTGGCAGCCCTGCTGATCTATTTGGCTGCAGTAGTGAACTGAATTACACCAGAAACAAGCATGCAGCTAATCTTGTCAGTTCTGACAATATTGTCAGAAACCCCTGAACTGCTGCATGCTTGTTCAGGGTCTATGGTTGAAAGAATTAGAGGCAGAGGACCAGCACGGCAGCCAGGCAGCTGGTATTGCTTAACCACTTCACAGCTCCAGTACAGTATATCTACTCCCCTGCAGACTTCATCTAACCGCCCAGGGGAGTAAATATACGTACTCCCGCTGCTACCACTGCTGTAAGCGCTCCCGCTTATTTGTGCGCTCGTTCATGTTGCCATCTACCCGCCAGGAGATCAATGAATGGGAAAGCAATTCCTAATCATTGATCTAAGTCCCCGTAGCAATTATTGGCGCCTTTTATGAGAAGCTGCACGATCATTCTAATAAATAAAAGTTTCCCATCTTCAGTACACTTCCTGTAAGCATACATATTTCGCTTACAGGACATATAAGAAAAAAAAGACTGAGGCCATCTTGTGGCCAAATAGTAAAACTACATCTAAAAGTACTTTTTTTAAATGCAAAGACCTGTTTTTACATTTTAAATTAACCCCTTACCTCCCACACTCCCCAATAGTTACCAACATTTATTTTTTTTGTAAAAAAATACAATGAAATAAATTTACAATTATAAAAAATGCATTAATATTTTTCTTAGGGACTGAACTTTTTTAATATGTATGTCAAGACGGTATAATACTGTTACTTTATAAATTATGGTCTTTTTATTAGTGATGGATGCAAAACTGAAAAAAATGCATCTTTATTTCCTAATAAAATATTGGCGCCAGACATTGTGATAGGGACATCATTTAAATGGTGTGATAACTGGTACAAATGGGCACATTAATTACGTGGATTTTAATTACGGTAGCATGCATTATTTAAAAATTATAATGGCCGAAAACTGAAAAATAAGGATTTTTTCCAATTTTTTTTCTTATTTTTCCATTAAAAAACATTTATAATAAAAAAATTCTTGGCATAATGTACCACCCAAAGTAAGCCTAATAAGTGATTAAAAAAAAACACATTTAACACATTTCATTCTGATAAGTAGAGATAAAGTTATTGGCAAATGAATGGAAGGAGCTGAAAGGTGAAAATTGCTTGGATGCTGAAGGGGTAAAACCCCTCAGTTGTGAAGTGGTTAAAAGGAGATAAATATGGCTGCCTCAATATTATTATCACCTCAGGTTCTCTTTAAAAGTGCAACACAAAGACAGAGGGCCCAAGTTTTGGTGACCTTTTCCCGAGAAAATTCACATAATTGTGCAGGTTTTCTCAAGAAAATACATGTAATGTGAGCAGATTTGAACAAAAAACACGTTCAATAATTAGGCAGATCTGACCCCAATATGGACAATTGTTGGCAGATCTGACCCCAATATGCACAATCGGTAGCAGATCTGACCCCAATATGGACAATCGGTAGCAGATATGACCCCAATATGCACAATCGGTAGCAGATATGACCCCAATATGCACAATTGGTAGCAGATATGACCCCAATATGCACAATCGGTAGCAGATATGACCCCAATATGCACAATCGGTAGCAGATATGACCCCAATATGCACAATTGGTAGCAGATATGACCCCAAAATGCACAATCGGTAGCAGATATGACCCCAATATGCACAATCGGTAGCAGATACCCAATATGCCCAATCGGTAGCAGATATGACCCCAATATGCACAATCCTCAGCAGATCTGACCCCAATATGCACAATCTTCAGCAGATCTGACCACAATATGCACAATCTTCAGCAGATCTGACCACAATATGCACAATCCTCAGCAGATCTGACCACAATATGCACAATCATCAGCAGTTCTGACCACAATATGCACAATCCTCAGCAGTTCTGACCACAATATGCACAATCCTCAGCAGTTCTGACCACAATATGCACAATCCTCAGCAGTTCTGACCTGACCACAATATGCACAATCCTCAGCAATTCTGACCACAATATATGCACCACCTGTTGAAAAAGAAAAACCCATTTACTCACCTACAGTCAGAAGACCTCCTGTCCCGACCTCCTCCTGTCCGACCTCCTTGTGGTGCTCAGCTCCCACGATCCTCTTCCTTCACGACGTCACGTGACTTCCTGCCTGCATGCTGAGAGCAGGGCTACGGGAAAATGGCCGCCCGAAGCCCTGCACTGCAGACTCGAAGTCTGCAGAGCAGGGCTTTCGGAAGCCATCTTACCGTAGCCCTGCTCTGCTGCTTCGGGCTGCCGCTGTGAACTGACTCAGCGTCTCTTAGACGCCTGAAGTCAGTTCACGCCAGGGGTGCTTTGGGGGTGCTTGGACAATTCTAGGGGGTGCTTGAGCACCCAAAAGCACCCCCCTAGCACCGCCCCTGCCCCCAGGGGACGATTTTTCATTACAGATTTTCTTTAAGATGTGCTGCTGTCATTAGTACTCCTCCAAGTATAATGTTGAGTGTTGTCTTGCCATAACTCTGCATTTGCTATTCATCTATTTAATGCTTCCCCATAACCTTCAGATAATTTGTATGTACCGTAAGGTTTTTGGTTGAAAATAAAGTCATTGTGATTCACTTTTAGGTGTTGTACCTCAGCACTCAAAAATGAACACCATGAATCAGAACAGATGACAGAGCCCTCTTTAAATGGGATTTTAATGGCTTTCATTATTCTGGAGAGGATTCAGTCAGAAATCAATTTAGTGAAAGACTCTTTGCTTTCACAGTATATGCCTCTGAATATCCTTCACTGCTAGGGAAGTACACATCCAGTTTGATGTTTGCATGTTGTAAAGTTGTTTTCAGTAACTTCCAAGATCATACCATCAGTACACAGTTCTGACGCTGCTACGGACTTCTCTCTCATGTAATTGATCCAATCTATCACAGTGTTATTGGCTACGCCGAGCTACCATTACACCACAAACTACAGCACCACTGGAATTTATGACCAAATTAGAGCTTAATTTTTCTCCATTCTTGTATTTTCGTTTGAGCAGAAATATTCTGTACACCTGCAGGACACATGGTACACACAGTTATACCTAAGTTACTCAGAGTCAGTAGTGATAGAATGCTATAGCTGACAATTATTCTCACAGTACTAGGTGCAGTACAGCTACCAAACAAGATGGAAGGCTTCAAGTACCTTGCTGTACACACAGTTCAGACCTATGTAAATCTGCACTGAGCAAACCCTATAGCTGACAGTTTTCAGTAGCTGGCATTACAGTTTACTCTCACAGAATCAAAATCAATCCAAATCCACTGCGCTCCAATCCAGAACACCTCCCACAGAGTGACGTTAAGCTTTCCCCAGAGCGCGGCTCCTATCTTACTTGGGAAACAGTAAGAGGCTGTGAAAAACAGAAAGGAAGGGGCAGAAAAAAGAAGCGCTCTCTGGTGCATTAACTTTTAATATGCTTCCTGTGAGCAAGTAAAATGACACGTACAATGTAGGATTAAACAAGTGCACTTATCACACTGAAGATATATATCACCACGTCCTCTGGATGTTTACTCCGTCCTGCATGCCTCCTCACTATGGCCAGTAGGGGGGGATCTAATGGGATTGTCGCGACGGCGGGTCAGAGAGCGCGGAGAAAATGATGGCAGCTGCCTTGCGCCTATTGCGTCATGACGCGTTTCGGCGTTCCACGCCTTCGTCAGATGACGCAATGGCGCAAGGTACTCGTATTTGTGGACGTCTAGTTCCCTAGCAACAGACCCCGTGTCATACAGCAGCCTTGCCAGATCAAGCCTCGTGAGAAGAAAAAGGTGCGCGCGTACACACATAGCGTCCCGCAGGAGGCGAGGGCCCGCACATCTCACATATTCTGCGGGGAAAGTCAGTTTCATTTCATAAAATGGCCACATGAGGGCACTCAGTTTTAAAAATGCTATACATATGGAGCAAACATCCGGAAGAATAAAATATACTATTACTACCATCAATCATAAATCACATACCGTTGCTCCTATTATAACATACATGATTGCATCAACTCCAGTTCATGTAAAAATCCACAATGAATCATTTCATACATTCATTATGGACAATAATTGATTAAAAAGATAATTCATAAATAAAATCTATAAACCTGTGACATAATGAATATATGTGAAGGTCTATGTACATCAATAAAAAACATATATCCAATAGGGGGAAAAAGGGGGGAGGGGAGAAAAAGAACTCATATATAAGTGGCCACTTCCAGCCCTTCATTTAATCCTACTGGGGTTAGGGAAATAAATTTAAAAATCCAAAAGGATTCACGCTCACATAATCTCTTAAATCTCTTAAATCTCAGCCCCCCTCCCTCCCCCTCCCCCTTTTTCCCCCTAACCCCCCCCCCTCCCCCTCCCCATCTTTTTCCTCCCCAGTCCCCATGCATTGCTCCACCCCAAGGTCCCCTTCCCTTCCGTTTCCATTTTCGTTCCTTCCCCCAGGATCCACACATTGGTGCACAAGAGGATCACTAGAGCATTTTTATAACTAATATAGATCAGCCCACTATATATCAGTGTGGATACATATGAATGATCTATAACAATGTTTTATTTTTATGTAGGCTCTTTTCCAGGCATACGAGAGAAATTTTATTGGTACCAGATTTTTATTGGATATATGTTTTTTATTGATGTACATAGACCTTCACATATATTCATTATGTCACAGGTTTATAGATTTTATTTATGAATTATCTTTTTAATCAATTATTGTCCATAATGAATGTATGAAATGATTCATTGTGGATTTTTACATGAACTGGAGTTGATGCAATCATGTATGTTATAATAGGAGCAACGGTATGTGATTTATGATAGATGGTAGTAATAGTATAGTTTATTCTTCCGGATGTTTGCTCCATATGTATAGCATTTTTAAAACTGAGTGCCCTCATGTGGCCATTTTATGAAATGAAACTGGCTTTCCCCGCAGAATATGTGAGATGTGCGGGCCCTCGCCTCCTGCGGGACGCTATGTGTGTGCGCACGCACCTTTTTCTTCTCACGAGGCTTGATCTGGCAAGGCCACCGTATGACACGGGGTCTGTTGCTAGGGAACTAGACGTCCACAAATACAAGTCTCTTGTGCCATTGCGTCATCTGACGAAGGCGTGGAACGCCGAAACGCGTCATGACGCAATAGGCGCAAGGCAGCTGCCATCATTTTCTCTGCGCTCTCTGACCCGCCGTCGCTACAATCCCATTGGATCCCCCGCTACTGGCCATAGTGAGGAGGCGTGCAGGACGGAGTAAACATCCAGAGGACGTGGTGATATATATCTTCAGTGTGATAAGTGCACTTGTTTAATCCTACATTGTACGTGTTATTTTACTTGCTCACAGGAAGCATATTAAAAGTTAATGCACCAGAGAGCGCTTCTATTTTCTGCCCCTTCCTTTCTGTTTTTCACGGCATTACAGTTTAGCTGGATAACAAGCTTCTGTAAGTAGTGAACATACAAACACTCATACTTATCCACTTCGGCACACAATAAATCCTACAAATAACATTTCTGAACACAATAAACCCTACCAATCACAGTTATCAGTAGGTAAAATAGACCTAACTACCAACTATCTCTCCCTGAACGATACATTTCTCTCCCTGTCTCTGTCTCTAGCTCCTATCACACAGAAGTTAATCCCCCTCCCCCTTTATAACTATCTGTAGTTGAATTAAACTCATTGGCTGCTGAGGCTTACTGTGCATCCTGGATGCAAATGATTTGCCCATCAGATGCCCCTTTCACGCTTCCCACCAAAAGTTTGTTGCCGTACTGCTTTTGGCCCTTTGACCACAATCTTTTGGTGAGAAAGTGACTGCATGGCAATTCACTGTGCCTTTATAGTGGAAAAGTACAGTAATCAAGAAAGGCCCAATTCACCACAAGTTTTAACTTTGCATTTTGCTTGCTCATTAGGGGAGGGGAGTGAGACACCTTTCCATCAACAAGTGCCTGTAGGCACGTGCCTACAGTGCCTTATGGTAAATCTGACCCTGGTCAGGGTTAATAGAAGCAACAGTTGGCAGCTCGCCCTGTGGTTATATGTAGATGATATTCTAATGTTATAGAAACAGTCACCTATTAATCAAGAGAGTTCCTTCCCTTGTTGTTTTACATTTTACATGTTTTGCATTTTTTTACCTGTATGGATAGTGTTATGGCTATATTATACTAGAAATAGTCCACAGGAAGTCCTTAACCTCCTTAGCGGTTACCCCGTGTGTGACACTGGGTAAGCCGCCGGAGGGTGCCGCTCGATTTACATAATTTTTTTTTTGCTGGACGCAGCTAGCACTTTGCTAGCTGCGCCAGCACACCGATTGCCGCCACCCCACGCCCGATCGCCGCTATCCGTTGCGGCGCGCCCCCCAGGACGGGGAAAGCCCTCCAGGAAATCCCGTTCTTTGAACGGGATTTCCTGATCGGAGATCGCCGAAGGCGATCGAAGCGGGCGGGGGGATGCCGCTGAGCAGCGGCTATCATGTAGCGACCCCTGGGCTCGCTACATTATTTAAAAAAAACAAAAACAAAAAACTGCTGCGCTGCCTCCTGGCGGAATTTTTCATACCACCAGGAGGGTTAAACTTAGAGAAAGTTGGAGGAGTGAGGATAACCTACAATTCTCTATGACAATAATGGGAAGGGGGAGGGGAATTTATATAAAAACCTTGCTAATACCGTACTATTAAGTACTATTAGTACACATTCAGTTCTCAAAAGTTCATTTTCAGCGCAGGTTTGCTTTAATCATTATAACGTACAGAGCTCAACTGTAGAGATTGTTTTTTTTTCTCATCAATAGTAGAACTTCACTTTAATTAACAGCCATTAGATGGCAAAAGTGTGCAAACCTCATATCATACTGAAAAATATTGACATTTGCTAGAAGGCTAGTGAAGTAATATTTTTATTATTTATGTTATTGCAGCTGCATACATGCATCCACAGCAAGAACTTATATTTAGTAGATAACATGACAGCCTGAATTTATTGAAGAAAGTTATTTTTGCAGTAGTATGAACTTGACTCAACCCTATTACTGCTACTTCAGTAATGTTGTAGCAATTCTCAGTAAGGGAAAGGGCCTAGACAATGGTTATAAACATTTGCAACTTCACAAAAGATTTAAAAAAAAATCCTGACCTCTTTGCTGGATCACTTAGAAAGGATCTATACTGAATACAAATTCATAAAATTGGTTATTTTTTACAGTATTACTTCATAAATCATTTAGTCGGTATTTGACTATTGTAAATTATTTCCTTACCGATTTACATTCTTAAGTTAAATTTATCATTCTTAAATTTATCACAAATAGCTGCATCTTTTGTAAATGAGGTGCTCAGTTCCCTTTCCCAGTGCTTTCCATCACAATGCTTGCAGTTTGATCAATGCTTAACAGATTTCTGCTGATGTCTTTTGACATTGAGTTTACCATGTATGTTAGTAGATGTTAATTGCATTTCAATCAGACAGGAATCAATTAGCTTGTCATAACAGGGTACAACTGATCGGAGTGTGGCCAGCATTAGTGTCTTTAGAGATGATCAGAGTCAAAGGAATGCTGCCATCTCCACCTCTGAGTGTTTACCTTTGGGGGGAAGAATGTGTTAGTGAGTAGAGGAGCAGAGGTAGAACAGTCTGAGAAACTGTCCATACACTTTAGGCTTAAATTCCCTTCCCCTTCACCCCTTCAGCCACAGTCACTGCTATATAATTATATTCTCTTACAGTGCTGAATAATTGATTCACTAGATTTAATGAGATAATCTAGGAACCAGAACCAAACACAACTCTTCTTTTTTGTCCACTCACTTCCACTCTGATCTGGCTCATCACCTATCAATCCATTTCTGCCTATTGTCACTGTGCCTTTCACCTCCTTTTATGCCAGTTGGCTCCTATTTCAGACAATGCATGGTGGTGGCCCTGAATACCATGCATGTACATATTGCACTTGTGAACGTACAATAGCAAAAGCCACAGCTGTGGCTGTACTTTACATGGAGCTTTGAAAAATAAAGAGCTTTTAATTACATTGGTAATGTCGACTAGCTTTTGCTATTAATTGCGTCTTCAGTCCAAAGACCATTTGTCATGACACACCTTCCCCTTATAGTGGGTGCTGTTCCTTTTACCTGTTTCCTTGTGAACATACATGTACAAGCTCTTAAAGGGAAGGTCCGAGCACTTTAAAAATAAAAAATCCACTTACCTGGTGGCTCCCGGTCCCCTCTGGTGGAGATGCCAACCTCGCCCGGTAAGCTTCCGGGTCGACTTCTTCTGCACTCCAACATGTGGTTCACTGGTCGCACTGACGTCATCTGGACTGCACAGTGCAGGCGCTGAACTACTGCACCTGCGCAGTACAGTCCGGATGATGTCAGTGCAACTCTGAGAGCCACTTGCGCAGGCGCAGTGGACATCCTGCGCTGGAGGGGACCCCAGGCTACCGACGGTGAGCAGAGCTGTCAAACATCTGATCTGTTTGCTTGTTCAGGGTCTATGATTAAAAGCAGAGACAGGATCAGCAAGACAGCCAGGCTATTTGCATTGTTTAAATGAAAATAAATATGGCAGCCTCCATGTCCCTCTAACTTTAGTTGTTCTTTAATCTGGGTGACCACCAGCATGACCCTTGTAACTCTCATGTAGGTAGGTACATATCGGACCTTTTATTAGGAACATATTCATTCAAGACAGTATTTGAACCCAACTCTTGTGCATTGAAAAATGTATTTTATTCACTACTCCATAATTTTATTTTGATCTTTTCTTTTTTTTTTTTCCAAAATGCATTTTTTTAAATTGCCATTTAAATAAGAATAAATGGTTCCATTTTTTTTTTTTTGCTTGCCAATTTTTTTTTTTTATTTTTTTTTTACTCCTTAATATAGTACTAGCTTTTTCAGCAATCACAGAGTGTTTGCTATGCACTCTAAGTATTTGTCTACACTGGAAAACAGTAAGATACACAGCCCGTGAACTAGAGACACCTCTGTAATACAGTGTATGAATTTTGCAGCCACCTTGGGTAACATATTATTCTATAAAATTGCTATTCCTTAGAATGCGTTCTATATTATTAAAGATGAATAAGCCTTTTATCCTGGACATCCCAGCCATACATAAATTGTTTGGGCACCTTATGTGACATATTAAATCCATACAATTATCATCATCTGTTCAGAAACTCAACATTCTTACAGGATGTTTCAACCAGGAAAGAAAAATAAAGCTTGCTAAACTTTTCGGTAAAATAGAAAATGTTTATCAGCAAAGTAGAGTTCAAAGAAAATGAAAAGAAGGAAAAAGTCTAAGTTGTTCTCCCTGGTCACCAGTAATGAGTTTATATTGATCGAGCCCAAGTTTGATTTTGTCATCTAAGTCTATGACGGAATCCATTATCTCTGAATATTGATCAAAAGCACTCGGAGGGAAAAGTGAAACAATTCTCCTCTATTTAGCTCTGGAACATCTCCAGACATATTTGCAAACCATTATGTTTCATGCAAGGTACACAAAATTAGGGTCATTATCGGCTTTGCCTCTGAATTAATTAAGTTGGTATTGAATGTAAAGCCGTAATACCGCTATTTTTTCTTCACTGGCTGTTTTCATCGAAATTTATGCTTAATGGGTTTCAAAACACTCCTGAGCCCGGAACATAACTTAACTTTGGATGTAACATCAATACAACATGGTCTGTTAGGGAAACAATACCACGGGAGTGGAATCATTTTTTTATTCTGCTTAAAGCTTTGCCTTAAAAAAAGTGTCCTTCCAGACTGAACTTTTATAAATTCTAATGCAACTTCTTGCAAATGCTGTATCTGAACTACTTTTATTTCAGTTACCAGGACTGCTTATTGAAATTTGTTAAAGTAACTATCCATTTCTGGTATTAAATTAAAAAAATTCACTCACCAACATTTTTTTGCCACAGTTAAAGACAGTTTTGCCACAACTGAAGAACAATACATTCATACATACAATACGTACGTACAATGTACAGATACCATAACATAGGCACAGTTTATTCAATACTTTTTGAGAAACTATTAATGTTGTGATATTAACAGGATACTGTTACTTGCCCTGAAATATGGCTTAGATAAACATTCTAGTTAGAATAAACCATATTTAGTGTTTAAAAAAAACCTATTTAAACATTTATTAATCATTTTTCTAAATAGTAACATAGGAAATGCATGTTTGCATGTTTAATGGACATTCTTTTGTGGCTGTGTATATAACCAAGGCCCTAGGCAGTTCGTTGATTGGCAGTTCATGTTTAAAGGGTAGCGGTTTAAGGGTAAAGCAATCAAATTAAATTTATCAGAATTCACCAGCAATTCTCCCCAATTTGACATCACACACAAGGTAATTTCCACTTAGCCACTTCTATCGTGTTATCACCTCTCCCTTTTGATTGTATACCTTTGGCAGGGCCCTCCCTCTTTTTGTATCTGTGCACTCTGCTCACAGAGTACAGTGAACCTGAACTATTGAGACTATTGCTCCAATTTATGATCTGGTATTGTGTACCTTATTGCTTATTGTCTGTTGTGTGTTGACTGTCTCCCCCATCATCAATGTCTCTGTAACCTTATTTTTTGTACAGCGCTGTGTAATATGACGGCACTGTATAAATCCAATTAATAATTATTATTATTTTACATGGAAAGCTTGTGTTTTCTCATATGCACTGCAGTCTAAAGTATATAAGAAGATTAGCCATTACTAACTGCAAAGAAATAACAGATTATGCAAATAGAAAAAGACTAAAAAAGGCTGTAGTTAGAAATTAGCTTGTTCTTGAATGGTAAGTTTTAAAAAACATTTTCCCAATGAAGCCCTCGTATGTCTAGCTGCAAGTAGCAGCACAAGTCTGAAACCTCTTCGGAGAGACAATCAGAGCAACACCTAATAAAGGAGTGCTTTGATTGACTCATGATCATTTAAAATGTTCAAAACCATATAGAAGTTGCACAAAAAGGACTGTTGCAGCTACTAAGTGGATATGGCAGTTCCTCTGATTTACCAAAAATAAAGGAAACTTTCAATATACGTAATCCCCACCATTATAGGTAAAATTAACCAATTTTTTGTACTACAATGCTAATTAGTAAAAAATAGTAGAAGTGGCATAAACATAATATGCACTCTACTAGCTGGAGGGATAACAGCACGATCAGCATAGAGGTTCACTTCCGCCCAGCTGAATGAGACATGTTTCCCTTCTTCAAAGTTCTGAAGAAGGGAGGTGTGCCTCTTGAAATGTATCAGCATCCATTGGTTCATCCTTAAATTACATTACTCAATTAGTCAGGTGATGCTTAACACCTAAGAAAAAAGAAAAAGAGAAGCATACAGGTGTTGAGCTAAGTAAGTACACAAGTAAATACACACTTTAGACTTTTGTCACCCACAATGACCTTTATTAGTTATACTGGGTGGCAAATTAGGGACAATCACTATAGAGGCACAACATTTGGCTCTCATCTGAGAAATGTATCCTGTTCTATAGAGGGGGTGGTGTGGCTGATAAGCAATCAGCACTAGCCTGCAGTAATTTCCTCTGATGTTCCCACAACAATAATTATTAGGCTAAAACAATGGAGGATAGCTAGAGTGATGCCAAAAACTTTAGAAGACTACTATACACACTTTAGAGTTTTAACCGAGACGAGCATGAATTGTTATTTTGGCCAGGGAAAAGCTTAATTGTTTACATAGCTTTAGCGTATGAAATTGTTATCTGACTTGATTCTTAGCCACTAATTTACATTTCAGTTGTTTGTATTTATGGTAGTAGTAGAGTATTGTACCGTGTTAGCCATCAGTAAAAGCATTTGAATGTCTTGTTTTAGTTAAGGCATTGTAATGACATGTATGTACAGTAGCAATAAAAAGTATGTGAACCCTTTGGAATTATATGGCTTTCTGCCCCAATTAATCATAAAATGTGATCTGATCTTCATCTAAGTCACAACAATAGACACTCACAGTCTGCTTAACCACTTGAGGACCTAGGGCTTTCTACCCCTTAAGGACCGGCCACTTTTTTTCCATTCAGACCACTGCAGCTTTCACGGTTTATTGCTCGCTCATACAACCTACCACATAAATGAATTTTGGCTCCTTTTCTTGTCACTAATAAAGCTTTCTTTTGGTGCTATTTGATTGCTCCTGCGATTTTTACTTTTTATTATATTCATCAAAAAAGACATGAATTTTGGCAAAAAAATGATTTTTTTAACTTTCTGTGCTGACATTTTTCAAATAAAGTAAAATTTCTGTATACATGCAGCACGAAAAATGTGGACAAACATGTTTTTGATAAAAAAAAACCCATTCAGTGTATATTTATTGGTTTGGGTAAAAGTTATAGCGTTTACAAACTATGGTGCAAAAAGTGAATTTTCCCATTTTCAAGCATCTCTGACTTTTCTGACCCCCTGTCATGTTTCATGAGGGGCTAGAATTCCAGGATAGTATAAATACCCCCCAAATGACCCCATTTTGGAAAGAAGACATCCCAAAGTATTCACTGAGAGGCATAGTGAGTTCATAGAAGATATTATTTTTTTGTCACAAGTAAGCAGAAATTGACACTTTGTGACAAAGAAAAAAAAAAAAAAAAGTTTCCATTTCTTCTAACTTGCGACATAAAAAAATGAAATCTGCCATGGACTCACCATGCCCCTCTCTGAATACCTTGAAGGGTCTACTTTCCAAAATGGGGTCATTTGTGGGGTGTGTTTACTGTCCTGACATTTTGGGGGGTGCTAAATTGTAAGCACCCCTGTAAAGCCTAAAGGTGCTCATTGGACTTTGGACCCCTTAGCGCAGTTAGGCTGCAAAAAAGTGCCACACATGTGGTATTGCCGTACTCAGGAGAAGTAGTATAATGTGTTTTGGGGTGTATTTTTACACATACCCATACTGGGTGGGAGAAATATCTCTGTAAATGACAATTTGTTAATTTTTTTTACACACAATTGTCCATTTACAGAGATCTTTCTCCCACTCAGCATGGGTATGTGTAAAAATACACCACAAAACACATTATACTACTTCTCCTGAGTACGGCGATACCACATGTGTGGCACTTTTTTGCACCCTAACTGCGCTAAAGGGTCCAAAGTCCAATGAGTACCTTTAGGATTTCACAGGTCATTTTGAGAAATTTCGTTTCAAGACTACTCCTCACGGTTTAGGGCCCCTAAAATGCCAGGGCAGTATAGGAACCCCACAAATGACCCTATTTTAGAAAGAAGACACCCCAAGGTATTCCATTAGGAGTATGGTGAGTTCATAGAAGATTTTATTTTTTGTCAAAAGTTAGCGGAAAATGACACTTTGTGAAAAAACACAATTAAAATCAATTTCCGCTAACTTGTGACAAAAAATAAAATCTTCTATGAACTCGCCATACTACTAACGGAATACCTTGGGGTGTCTTCTTTCTAAAATGGGGTCATTTGTGGGGTTCCTATACTGCCCTGGCATTTTAGGGGCCCTAAACCGTGAGGAGTAGTCTTGAAACGAAATTTCTCAAAAATGACCTGTGAAATCCTAAAGGTACTCATTGGACTTTGGGCCCTTTAGCGCAGTTAGGGTGCAAAAAAGTGCCACACATGTGGTATCGCCATACTCGGGAGAAGTAGTACAATGTGTTTTGGGGTGTATTTTTACACATACCCGTGCTGGGTGGGAGAAATACCTCTGTAAATGGACAATTGTGTGTAAAAAAAATCAAAAGATTGTCATTTACAGAGGTATTTCTCCCACCCAGCATTGGTATGTGTAAAAATACACCCCAAAACACATTATACTACTTCTCCCGAGTACGGCGATACCACATGTGTGGCACTTTTTTGCACCCTAACTGCACTAAGGAGCCCAAAGTCCAATGAGTACCTTTAGGATTTCACAGGTCATTTTTGTTTCAAGACTACTCCTCGCGGTTTAGGGCCCCTAAAATGCCAGGGCAGTATAGGAACCCCACTAATTACCCCATTTTAGAAGGAAGACACCCCAAGGTATTCCGTTAGGAGTATGGTGAGTTCATAGAAGTTTTTATTTTTTTGTCACAAGTTAGCGGAAATTGATTTTAATAGTTTTTTTTCACAAAGTGTCATTTTCCGCTAACTTGTGACAAAAAATAAAATCTTCTATGAACTCACCATACTCCGTACGGAATACCTTTGGGTGTCTTCTTTCTAGAATGGGGTCATTTGTGGGGTTCCTATACTGCCCTGGCATTTTAGGGGCCCTAAACCGTGAGGAGTAGTCTTGAAACCAAATGTCGCAAAATGACCTGTGAAATCCTAAAGGTACTCATTGGACTTTGGGCCCCTTAGCGTACTTAGGGTGTAAAAAAGTGCCACACATGTGGTACCGCCGTACTCAGGAGAAGTAGTATAATGCGTTTTGGGGTGTATTTTTACACATACCCATGCTAAGTGGGAGAAATATCTCTGTAAATGGACAATTGTTTGATTTTTTTTACACACAATTGTCCATTTACATAGAAATTTCTCCCACCCAGCATGGGTATGTGTAAAAATACACCCCAAAACACATTATACTACTTTTCCTGAGTACGGCGGTACCACATGTGTGACACTTTTTTGCAGCCTAGGTGCGCTAAGGGGCCCAACGTCCTATTCACAGGTCATTTTGAGGCATTTGTTATCTAGACTACTCCTCGCGGTTTAGGGCCCCTAAAATGCCAGGGCAGTATAGGAACCCCACAAGTGACCCCATTTTAGAAAGAAGACACCCCAAGGTATTCTGTTAGGTGTATGACGAGTTCATAGAAGATTTTATTTTTTTGTCAAAAGTTAGCGGAAAGTGACACTTTGTGGAAAAAAACCAATAAAAATCAATTTCCGCTAACTTTTGACAAAAAATAAAATCTTCTATGAACTCGTCATACACCTAACAGAATACCTTGGGGTGTCTTTTTTTCTAAAATGGGGACACTTGTGGGGTTCCTATACCGCCCTGGCATTTTACGGGCCCAAAACCGTGAGTAGTCTGGAAACCAAATGTCTCAAAATGACTGTTCAGGGGTATAAGCATCTGCAAATTTTGATGACAGGTGGTCTATGAGGGGGCGAATTTTGTGGAACCGGTCATAAGCAGGGTGGCCTTTTAGATGACAGGTTGTATTGGGCCTGATCTGATGGATAGGAGTGCTAGGGGGGTGACAGGAGGTGATTGATGGGTGTCTCAGGGGGTGGTTAGAGGGGAAAATAGATGCAATCAATGCACTGGGGAGGTGATCGGAAGGGGGTCTGAGGGGGATCTGAGGGTTTGGCCGAGTGATCAGGAGCCCACACGGGGCAAATTAGGGCCTGATCTGATGGGTAGGTGTGCTAGGGGGTGACAGGAGGTGATTGATGGGTGTCTCAAGGTGTGATTAGAGGGGGGAATAGATGCAAGCAATGCACTGGCGAGGTGATCAGGGCTGGGGTCTGAGGGCATTCTGAGGGTGTGGGCGGGTGATTGAGTGCCCTAGGGGCAGATAGGGGTCTAATCTGATAGGTAGCAGTGACAGGGGGTGATTGATGGGTAATTAGTGGGTGTTTAGGGTAGAGAACAGATGTAAACACTGCACTTGGGAGGTGATCGGACGTCGGATCTGCGAGTGATCTATTGGTGTGGGTGGGTGATCAGATTGCCCGCAAGGGGCAGGTTAGGGGCTGATTGATGGGTGGCAGTGACAGCGGGTGATTGATGGGTGGCAGTGACAGGGGGTGATTGATAGGTGGCAGTGACAGGGGGTGATTGATGGGTGATTGATAGGTGATTGACAGGTGATTGACAGGTAATCAGTGGGTTATTACAGGGGAGAACAGATGTAAATATTGCACTGGCGAATTGATAAGGGGGGGTCTGAGGGTAATCTGAGCGTGTAGGCGGGTGATTGGGTGCCCGCAAGGGGCAGATTAGGGTCTGATCTGATGGGTAACAGTGACAGGTGGTGATAGGGGGTGATTGATGGGTGATTGATGGGTAATTAGTGGGTGTTTAGAGGAGAGTAAATGCTGCGCTTGGGTGGTGATCTGATGTCGGATCTGCGGGCGATCTATTGGTGTGGGGGGGTGATCAGATTGCCCGCAAGGGGCAGGTTAGGGGCTGATTGATGGGTGGCAGTGACAGGGGGTGATTGATGGGTGATTGATGGGTGATTGACGGGTGATTGACAGGTGATTGACAGGTGATTGACAGGTGATCAGGGGGGATAGATGCATACAGTGCATGGGGGGGGGGGGTCTGGGGGGGGTCTGGGGAGAATCTGTGGGGTGGGGGGGGTGATCAGGAGGGAGCAGGGGGCAGGGGGGGGTATAAAAAAAAATAGCGTTGACAGATAGTGACAGGGAGTGATTGATGGGTGATTAGGGGGATGATTGGGTGAAAACAGGGGTCTGGGGGGTGGGCAGGGGGGGGTCTGATGGGTGCTGTGGGCGATCTGGGGCGGGGGGGGGGGAAAATCAGTGTGCTTGGTGCAGACTAGGGTGGCTGCAGCCTGCCCTGGTGGTCCCTCGGACACTGGGACCACCAGGGCAGGAGGCAGCCTGTATAATACACTTTGTAAACATTATACACTTTGTATGCGGCGATCGTCGGGTTAACATCCCGCCGGCGCTTCCGTATGGCCGGCGGGATGTTGCGGCGAGTGAGCGGCGACAGGCGGAGGCGGAGGATCGCGTCACGGATGACGCGATCGCTCCGCCCATGCCCAAACAAGGACCGCCGCCATTTGTCAATACGGCGGTCCTTGCGGCGTCTGCTTCCCGGCCGCCATTTGTCTATACGGCGGTCGGGAAGTAGTTAAACTAATACCACACAAATAATTATGTTTCCATATTTTTATTTAGCACACCATGTAAACATTCACAGTGCAGGTGGAAAAAGTATGTGAACCCTAGACTGATGACATCTCCAAGAGCTAACTGGAGTGAGGTGTCAGCTAGCTGGAGTCCAGTCAATGAGATGAGATTGGAGGTGTTGGTTACAACTGCCCTGCCCTATAAAAAACACACGCCAGTTTTGGGTTTGCTTCTCCCAAGAAGCATTGCCTGACGTGAATGACGCCTTGTACAAAAGAGCTCTCAGAAGACCTACGATTAAGAATTGTTGACTTGCATAAAACTGGACAGGGTTATAAAAGTATCTCCAAAAGCCTTGCTGTTCATCAGTCCATGGTAAGACAAATTGTCTATAAATGGAGAAAGTTCAGCACTGCTGCTAGTCTCCC
Source organism: Hyperolius riggenbachi (assembly GCF_040937935.1). Classification (NCBI taxonomy): domain Eukaryota; kingdom Metazoa; phylum Chordata; class Amphibia; order Anura; family Hyperoliidae; genus Hyperolius; species Hyperolius riggenbachi. The sequence continues at coordinate 140,182,585 of NC_090650.1, read as the reverse complement.
TAGGAGTGGCTGTCATGTAAAGATGACTGCAAGAGCACAGCACAGAATGCTCAATGAGGTGAAGAAGAATCCTAGAGTGTCAGCTAAAGATTTACAAACGTCTCTGGCATATGCTAACAACCCTGTTAGCGAATCTATGATACGTAAAACACTAAACAAGGATGGAGTTCATGGGAGTATAACACAGAGGAAGCCACTACTGTCCAAAAAAAGCACTGCTACGCGTTTAAAGTTTGCAAAAGAACACCTGGATGTTCCACAGCACTACTGGCAAAATATTCTGTGGACAGATGAAAACAAAGTTGAGTTGTTTGGAAGAAACACACAACACTATGTGTGGAGAAAATGAGGCACAGCACACCAACTTCAAAACCTCATCCCAGTTGTGAAGTATGGTGGTGGGGCATCATGGTTTGGGGCTGCTTTGCTGCATTAGGGCCGCCTGGACAGATTGCTATCATCCAAGGAAACATGAATTCCCAAGTTTATCAAGACATTTTGTAGGAGAACTTAAGGCCATCTGTCCACCTGCTGAAGCTCAACAGAAGATGGGTGTTGCAACAGGACAACAACCCAAAGCATAGAAGTAAATCAACAACAGAATGGCTTAAACAGAAGTAAATATGCCTTCTGAAGTGGCCCAGGCAGAGTCTTGACCTCAACCCAATTGAGATACTGTGGCATGACCTCAAGAAAGCGACTTACATCAGACATCCCAAGAATATTGCTGAACTGAAACAAAGAGGAATGGTCAAGAATTTCTCCCAACCATTGTGCACATCTGATCTGCAACTACAGGACATGTTTGGTTGAAGTTATTGCTGCCAAAGGAGGTTCAACTAGTTATAAAATCCAAGGATTCACATACCTTTTCCACCTGCACTGTCACTGTTTACATGGTGTATTTGTAACGATTATGGAATTCTCTCCATGATCAGCGCACAAGGCGTGTACTGACACGGCGGAAATCCTCCACAAGCGTATAATTGCGGGAACACAGCAAAAGGTGCAATACACCTGTAGAGGGAAATTCCTGTCGGCAGAGGGAGCTGTGGAGTGCAGAGGAACAGCTCCTCTGCCCTGCCACACACGCCAGACAGGAATTGCACGAAGGGAAGAAATGCAAGGCAAGATAGCCCTGAAAGAGAGAGATCAAAGCGACAGAGGGTATGTGTGTCCACCAAACTAGTCGCCACCCTGCGACGATGAACACACAACCATGAAGACAAAGTGAGAAGGCAATCACCAGAGATGGCGATTGCTAACAGCGACACAAGACTGAATAAGCACAGATGAGGAATGTATGTATGCCCACCAATCTAGCCGCCAACCTGCGACGGTGGATACACAACAGAAGAAACCAAGTGAGAACGCAATCGCAAGAGAAGCGATTGCGGAAGAGAATGAGCACAGGGACAGATTGTATGTGTGTGCACCAAACTAGTCGCCAACCCGCGACGGTGCATACACAACAGCAGATATGAAGTAGGAACGCAATCGCGAGAGAGGCGATTGCCAGAGGTGACACAAGGCTACAGCAAAGCAGAGCACGAGAGTAGCAAAGACACAGCAAATAATACAATAAGGAGACAAGGAAAACAACAAACGCTAACTAAACGCGAACACCACACTCATTCGCAACAGTGCACGCGTTTATGCGCGGTCTCCACGTGATAAGCACAACAGAGACAAGCACGCCTAACTAACCACCGACAGACAAACATGAAACAGAGGACGCGAGCGCTTGCTTAACGGTTACCTCACCGAGCCTCCAGCAAGCGTTCGTAGCAGACAAGACAGATACACGAAAACAGGAATAAGTGAGAGATAGGATCCACAGCACTAGCGCAAGAGGCTAGTGCGATCCAAGAAGACAGAACAGAAGGATCCACAGCACTAGCGCAAGGCGAGTGCGATCCAAGCTAGACAGGCAGATGAGATAGCTGGTATCAACCGCTGCTCCAGCTATACTCCAAGAACAAAGATCAGAATGATCTCCTGTCGACCACCGCAGGGACAGGACAATCGTAACAGACAAACAAAACAGATATGCAATCCTAACTGCACTAGGGAACCTGCCTAGTGCAGTCCCAGGAATTACTCTAAGCTAATCTTCAAACAATGAGCAAGACTGACACTCCAAGAGTGTTTCACAGGACTAACCCTTATGACCAGCCCAGGTCTGTGATATCACATGGTATATATAGAGCAAGCCTACAGGATGTGGCTAGGCAATCTGCATGACAAACGTATGATAATTCCTCAGCAGCATCCTGCAAAACTGACAAAAGGTCTCTCTTCCAGAGACCTGCAGAATGCAGACCTGAACAGTGGTCAAAAAGCTGCCTGCCTGCACAGGCAGCCGAGCGGATCCTCACAGTATTCAATAAAAAACATGGAAACATTTAATTGTTTGTGTGGTATTAGTTTAGGCAGACCGTGATTGTCTATTGTTGTGACTTAAGGTTGCCACTAATGATCCACTCATTTTCATCCAATCTTGCCATTTCTATGAAATATAAGAGACAGCCTATAGTATTAATTCAATATATTCACTCAGTTTACTCTTCTACCACATAAATTTGGTAAGATTGGATGAAAAAGATTGAATCATTAGTGGCCACCCTTAAGGTGGCCACACACCATACAATTTTTTAAATATCTGTTCAATTTAAGAATTGCAATCAATTTTTCTGACTGATTGTAACATTTCAAAAATATGACCAATATACCACACACGTATGTTAAATTTTTCCCCAATTATGATAAAAAATGATTGAAAACTCTGACAAAATTGCTAGGGTGTGTATATTAATAAATTGACAATCCAACACACACCATACAGTCTTTAGAAAGATTGAAGAAAAATATCTGGCATTCCGGATCGATAAAAATCGAAGAAAAGGGGAAATCCGATCAAATTTTTCAGTCGAATGAAAAAAAAGCTTTTGATTTTTTTGGGAGATACGATCGTTTTTACCAAATTGCCGTAAAATCGGATCATTTTATTGTATGGTGTGTGGCCACCTTTAGATGACGATCAGATCACATTTGATGACCAATTTGTGCAGAAGTCCATATAATTCCAAAGGGTTCACATACTTTTTATTGCTATTATATGTTTCCGGAAAAAAAAAATCCATGTATCCCCTCTTGATTTTGCATGTACAGTATATAGCTGTGTGCTTTAACAACTTGTCAGCATACAGGATTCAAGGGTGATGATGAATAGCTGAAAGCTTACTCTTACATTTTTAAGTTAGCCAATAAATGGTATCATCCTGATTCAAAACTTCTTTCTTTTGTTTATGGTATGACCAAAATGCAACTAATTCTCAGTAATAAATATTTTCATAGATGAATTTCTTTATTTTAACTCTATTATATAAAGCACATTGTCAATACTTTCTGTAAAATGCAATATTCAAAATTCATTTAGTTTTACTGAAATGTAAGATCACAAATTATTAGCATAGCCAGGGACTGTGTCAATGCAGCATACACCCTTCAACGGGTCATACTAAGTTCAGCAGGCAAAGTCAGAATATGAACTGTACTTTCTGTTTATCTAACACAACCTAGTCAGTCATCTGGCTGGACAGCTCACATAGCTTCATGCCCACATATCCCCTCTTGACTGTTTGATACTCCAGTTGCCCTTTCGTTCTCTCCAAGTAGTACCTTCTGGACAGACGAAATTTTGTTTTAGCATTGTATTGAACTTGGCAAGTACCAGGTGTCCTAAATCCAATGAAAACCGGCGCTAAAGTAATAAAAAATATTAGTGACAGAAAAGCTTATAGAAAAGGCACACTCTGTAATAAAATCACACAGGATGCCAATGTAACTTAATTGACCTCAGCTCACAAATATCTTACATTAAGCTTTATACAGAGTGTCCATTCAGTTCCGTACACAGACCACATGGAATAAGCGAGCAAACAACCCAGTTACATGGGAATTTGTGCTTCTCTGATGGTCAGAATGAGTATCTGTATTCCCCAAACACTAAGATTTGTGTTAAGGGCAAAAGTTATGAATATAGGTGACTAAAAGCCTTTGCAGATAAACATCCTGTTTTCAGAATTTGAACACATGACCAGAAGAAGCACTCTGAAGTATTTATCAGAAGACTGTAGATGGAGCTGCAGCTGCTTGCTTCAGACTGCAAGGGAACAGTCATTGTCAAAGAACTTTCTGAAGACTATGGCCTGCCCTGCAGTTATGTAAGTCTGCACTGCAGGAAATGGCTGGTATTCGGGCTCCTGACACAGTACGTTAACGGTTTATAGATAAAGCTGAGGTCTGACACTAAGAACATTAACCTCCCTAGCGGTATGGACAGAAATGTCAGTTCAAAAAAACATGCTGTGAACAGTATAAACATGCATACACATCAATACTCTCCTGCACTGTATACTAGACCCTTGCTTGACACATTTTGGCAAGTTACAGGGAAAAAAAAGTTTTAAAAATAAATTTTATCACTGTTTGCACAGAAATCCTGGGGAAATTGAACGCTGGGAAGGTTAAAGAGTACTAGGAAAAAATTGTGCCTGACGTTTGGTTTTAAACTTTTGCAACCATAATTTCCTAAAAAAATACTTTTCCTGCGGATATAAGATTACTTTAGAAGCAGAGCTCGCTTGTATTATTTAGAATAACACACATTGTACAAACACCGAATTCTGCGAGAGCTACTATTAGGGACTTGCTAATGGGTAAACCTTACCAATGTGTGGCATTGCCCAAGAGCATAAAAACCTTTGTCTATTACTCGTTCTAGGAGTGTAACAAAGTATAAAATAATTGTTTCAGTGCACCTCAATCCCCTACACCCTACCCACCCCACCTCCCCCCCCCCCAGCCACACACACACATACACACACACACATGTCTCATATGTGTTCATATTCACTTACCACATTCCTGAAGTTTAGGAATGTCACATATTTCACAAAAGTATCATTGAAGCCACAGTTCTTCACATAGGCCAGAACAATTGAAGTGACTGCTGGGACATTTTTAGGCATAGGCAACAAGGCAGATGGCTAGTTGACACCTGCAAGAAGGGGTACCACAGAGCTATTCTTACTTGCCTAATGGAATGCAAGACCCTGATGAGCTGGCCAGGTAACAGAAAAGTTCCATATAAAATCAATGAATACTATAAAAATGATGGATGTTCCAGCTGATTATACTGCTGAAAGCAACATTGGCTATATTCAATTTTCTTTTTCTCCTATGTTTTCTCCTAGAGGATTTTTTCACACCTTCTGTAATGAATAGCGGAGATGCCGCTGCGTGGGCAAGCAGCATGGCGGCTATCTCCGCGTTCCAGCTGGCGGCTTCTGCCGCGCTACAACATGCTGCTGGTTCGCCTGATCCTTCTAGTGCACACAGATTGAGAGCTACGCGTGCGCGCGCCAGGCGACAGGACCTTTATGCTAGCAGAAGGGGAGTCAGCTGATCATGCCGATCAGCTGACCCCAGCTATGCTCCGGATTGGCTGAGTGACTGGGGCGGCACTGTGGAGCACTCTGGGTATATATAGGACTTGCCTGTCAGTTGCAAATTGTCTGCTGTTGCGAATGCTTACGTGTGAGCGCTCAGACCCCAGTAAGATCTTACAGTGTGTTAGAACCAGCCGGACCTGGGAATTCACATTTAGTCAGATTCCGTTGATAGCCTTTAAAAGTATTATTGTATTGTGAGACTTGCTTACCATTCTGTAGACTAGTTCCCAGGTGTTGAAACCAAGGACTTCACACCTAAGACTAGGAGATTGCTACATTGCTATTGTTTATGTATTAGACTAGTTCCACTTCCCAGGTGTTGAAACCAAGGACTTCACACCTAGATTAGGATTGTTATATGTACTGTTACCTGTTATGATCTCTGGCTTTCCTGACCACTCTTCTGCTTACTGATTCGGTACCTTTGCCTATCTGATTACCTGTTGCCGACATTGCCTGTACCTGAAAGGAGTGGTTGCTATTTAAGTTCATGTCACAGCCTTGTCAGATATTAGATGCTTTAGACTACTTAATTTCCTGGCGCCAGGACATAAAATGGTTAACAAAAGACACACACACACACAGAAGTTGTGAGCCCAAATTGAGTTCCATACTTCCTTATATGCTACAGAATACAGAATTTGCTCATGCGCAGTATATCATCATATGTCACCATAATTATAGAAAGTCATGTGATTTACAAGAAATAACACAGTTCAATGATCACGGGGAAATATGTTATTTATGACTTTCCAGGTGTCCCCATTTGGGACACTTAGGGGTTTTGCACAGCAAGAAGAATTTGACTATTCTCTATTTCATGCAGCCAGCTCTTCCTGCACAGATGTGTGTGTGTGGCTGATTGCTCTGACGTTCTAATATCACTCTAATATCACAATACATGTATACTTGTATATGAAATTGATCTATATACTAATATATATATATATATATATATATATATATATATATATATATACCTACATATCCTTTCACTACCTAGATACCGAATCAGTCTTCCGTCTCTGTACTTTATCTGTCCGTGTGTTGCCGACCTGGTTTGTCTGACCTTTCTGGCTGTCACCCAATCCTAGGGTGATCAGCCTTACTGTACTTTCCGTGACACTTGCTCTTCAGGTGTTCGTTAGCTGCAAGGGTCACCTGCTCCTCAGATACCATCGTGCAGCTCAGTCAGTGGTCTCTACCCCTTAGGAGTCCACTGGCTGCAGTACAGTCTGATTCCCAGTCTATCAGGGAATCCTTGGGTGCAGTACAGTCTGATTCCCTGCTCCTCAGGGAGTCTCTGGCTGCAGCCCGATCATATCTCTCATTTCACCAGTTATCACTCTTGCAGCCCAGTCAGTGGTCCCTGCTTCTCAGGTGTCCACTGGCTGCAGTACCATCTGATTTCCTGCTCCTCAGAGAATCCTCGGCTGCAGTTCTATTATATCTCCCTTTCACTCAGTTCACTCTCCTGCAGCCCAGCCAGTGGTCCCTGCTCCTCAGGTGTCCACTGGCGGCAGTACTATCCAAGGTTCCCTGCTCCTCAGGGAATTCTCGGCTGCAGTACAGTCTGTATCTCCTCCACATAAGCAGATCATCTTACAGTGCAGTCAGTGGTAACCTGCCCCTCAGGGGTCCACTGGCTGCAGTGCAGTCTGATTCCCTGCTCTTCAGGGAATCCTTGGCTGCAGTAGTGTCTGTATCTCCCGCTCCACGGGAAATAACTTCTCTGGTTACTGTTGCACCAAACACAATATCACATTGGGTGTCCTGTGTCTAGTTATACTAGTATTATTGGTGATTCTGCAGATCACCACATAATCAGGTATAGCATGTGTATTATTGGTGATACTGCAGATCACCAATAATCAGAAAAAACTCTGTGTTGCTGAAACCAATCGTTACATCTTCCCAATGAAATACCTTTTAAACCACCAGCAAGCAAGAAAATACTCAGAAAGACAGCACTGTTTCACCTACTTAATATTGACGGTACATCTTCACCTTCTTTTTGGTACTTTTTCAATTGCCACGTGCTGAAACGTTATTTAAACAAAAGATGAAAAATTATCTCCTGGTAGAAAAATTAGGAGAAAAAAAAGAATTGAATTAGGACCATTGTCTATTGTGCTATACCCAGACCTAAGTAAGACCCATTAAAAAAGACTCATGACAATAAATGATGTTATGAGGTGTCTCTGACTGGTTGTTTCCATAGGCAATGTAGACTTTTCAGGCATTCTATCAACAAACTTCAGAGAATATTTAGTATATGAGAATGACATGAGTTAAGCCATATACATTCTTGAATTTTTGAACTGCAAAAGATGGAGAACATTTGTATAGCTATAATACAGTACATAGCAATTGTGTTGCCACTATGTTGTGTCTGTACTTATTGTTAGAGTAGTGATAATGACAGATTTGAAGATCATTCATTAGCGGGCATGAAACAATATTTTAATATCTGCATTACCATGGATGTCTGCAATACCAAGAAAAAAATCAGGAATGATGTGATTTCTGGCAGTCCAAAATTTCTTGTCATAAAACGTAATAAAGGAGTTGATTAGTTGTAATGGGCAACATTCGCTGATCTACTTTCAGACAATTTTATAAGAGGCCTAACAACCTTTTTTATTATGAATTTTCATGTGCTGGAAGTTTTTGTTTTTGTTTTGCTTATGACAAGGATTCATGTAATGTTATGAACATACATTATTTGTGAAGACATGAACTGAGGTGCCTGTGCCAACAAGTAGATTTCATTATATGGACTTAGCTACAGTTACACATTACTCTCACACACATCTTATCTGAAGTGGAATGTCTGCTTTCTATAAAAGAGGTATAAGTTTCACCACAATGACACCTTCATTCACTATTATGTTATCAGTCTGGAATTCAGGGGCATCTGGTCATCCTGTAGAGACAGTGCATAGAAATATTCTTTGTGGAGAATGTCATTTCTAAAAAAGTGTTTAACAACAGTACTCTATTAAAGTAAAACTAATGTTAAATGTATATACCGTATTTCGCGCCATATAAGACGCTCCTAGGTTTAGAGGCCAAAAACCAAGAAAGAAAACAAAAAACTAAACCTGGTGCATCCATATTTCAGGAGCACCTTGTACATGACCTCCTGACCTCCCCCAAATGGTGTCCTCATGTGTCCTGCTGTCTGCCCCCAGTGTGCTGCTGTCTGCCCCCAGCTGTCTGCCCCCATGGTCTTGCTGTCTGCCCCCAGCTGTCTGCCCCATGTGTCTGCTGTCTGTCCCCAGGTGTCTGCTGTGTGCCCCCAGTGACCTGCTGTGTGCCCCCAGTGACTTGCTGTGTGCCCCCATGGTCCTGCTGTGTGCCCCCATGGTCCTGTGCCCCCATGGTCCTGTGCCCCCAGGTGTCTGCTGTCTGCCCCCAGTGACCTGCTGTGTGCCCCATGGTCCTGCTGTGTGCCCCCATGGTCCTGCTGTGTGCCCCCATGGTCCTGCTGTGTGCCCCCATGGCCCTGCTCTCTTCCCCCATGGTCCAGCTCTCTGCCCCCATGTGTCTGCTCTCTGCCCCCATGTGTCTGCTCTCTGCCCCCCATGTGTCTGCTCTCTGCCCCCATGTATCTGCTCTCTGCCCCCCATGTTTTTGCTAAATGCCCCGCCCCCCCGGGGTTGCCTCTACCCCTCGTTCTGGTGTCCTCGGCCCCCCCTCCTGCGTGTCCTCGGGTCCCCCCTGCGTGTCCTCGGGTCCCCCTGTGTGAGAAAAAGCAGCGCTTACCTCCTCCATCTTGCCGCGGCGATTGAAGACATCCGGCTTCAGTGGGCGGCTTCCTCTAGTGCCGGCTTGTAATGATGTGTCATCGATGACGCGTCATTACATGCCGGCACTAGAGGAAGCCGTCCACAGAAGCTGGATGTCTTCAATCACCGCGGGCAAGATGGAGGAGGTAAGCGCTGCCGCTTCTCACACAGGGGGGACCCGAGGACACGCAGGGGGGACCCGAGGAATGGGTAGAGGCAAGCGGGGAGGAAGGAGACGGCCACAGCAGCACCACAGGCAGGGAATCCCCGACGGCGGGTCGCGGTTCGTATCGGCGGGCGTTTGTAAGTCGGGGATTCCCTGCCTTTGCCGTATAAGACGCAGGGACTTTTTCTCCCCATTTTTGGGGAGAAAAAGTGCGTCTTATACGGCGAAAAGCACGGTAATTGATAAGTGAGCTATTTTTTTTAAGTTTATGTTATTAAAAAATGACCTTACTATTTCAGTCTGCAACAAGTTATGCTTTACTAGACACAACACATTATTATTATTTTTTAAATAGCACTGACATCTTCCGTAGCACTGTACATAGTGCAAAACAAATATTGGGAAACATATATACATGAGAAGTTCAAGACACTGTGTGATCAGGACATCCAGCAATGCAAGTACAAATTCATGCATAGTTATTGTGTGGTTTGAGACATCACTAAAATTGGCACATGTTCATAGTAGTGTTGGGCGAACAGTGTTCGCCACTGTTCGGGTTCTGCAGAACATCACCCTGTTCGGGTGATGTTCGGCCGAACACCTGATGGTGTTCGGCCAAAGCGTTCGGCCGCATGGCCGAACTAAGAGCGCATGGCCGAACGTTCCCAGAACGTTCGGCTAGCGCTGTGATTGGCCGAACGGGTCACGTTGGTTCGGACCCGAACGCGCTCTGATTGGCCGAACTGTCACGTGGTTCGGGTAAATAAATACCCGAACCACGTCATATTTCCGCCATTTGTCTGTGGGTTTAGCTTTGGGTAGGCAGGCAGGGTAGTTCGCGCTCCAGCCACGCTAGCCAGGGTCCCCCCAGTCATTGTGTCGCTGCTGGGAATAGTAGTACACCGCTCGCTCAGCATTCTGTTTACTGCCACTCTGTGTACCTCGCTCAGCCACACTATAAAGCATTCTGTTTACTGTTCTGTGTCTGCTGGGAATAGTAGTACACCGCTCGCTCAGCCACACTATATAGCATTCTGTTTACTGCCACTCTGTGTCTTCTGGGAATAGTGGTACACCGCTCACCCGCCACTGTATTGCATTGTGCTCTGTGTCGCTGCTGGGAATAGTGGTACACCGCTCACCCGCCACTGTATAGCATTGTGCTCTGTGTCGCTGCTGGGAATAGTGGTACACCGCTCACCCGCCACTGTATAGCATTGTGCTCTGTGTCGCTGCTGGGAATAGTGGTACACCGCTCAGCCACACTATATAGCATTCTGTTTACTGTTCTGTGTCTGCTGGGAATAGTAGTACACCGCTCGCTCAGCCACACTATATAGCATTCTGTTTACTGCCACTCTGTGTACCTCGCTCAGCCACACTATATAGCATTCTGTTTACTGTTCTGTGTCTGCTGGGAATAGTAGTACACCGCTCGCTCAGCCACACTATATAGCATTCTGTTTACTGCCACTCTGTGTACCTCGCTCAGCCACACTATATAGCATTCTGTTTACTGTTCTGTGTCTGCTGGGAATAGTAGTACACCGCTCGCTCAGCCACACTATATAGCATTCTGTTTACTGCCACTCTGTGTACCTCGCTCAGCCACACTATATAGCATTCTGTTTACTGCCACTCTGTGTCTGCTGGGAATAGTAGTACACCGCTCACCCGCCACTGTATAGCATTGTGCTCTGTGTCGCTGCTGGGAATAGTGGTACACCGCTCACCCGCCACTGTATAGCATTGTGCTCTGTGTCGCTGCTGGGAATAGTGGTACACCGCTCACCCGCCGCTGTATAGCATTGTGCTCTGTGTCGCTGCTGGGAATAGTGGTACACCGCTCACCCGCCACTGTATAGCATTGTGCTCTGTGTCGCTGCTGGGAATAGTGGTACTGTATAGCATTTCTGTACTGCCACTGTACTGCTGCCAGTCAGCGTGTACTGTAAGGATAAGTGAAATGAGGAAGAAATCTGGTGAAAGAGGGAGGGGCAAGGGAAGAGGTGTTTCCCCTGACGGTTCACGTACAGGCCACAGGGGAGCACCCAAGAAAACCCACTCAATACCGCCCATGTTGTCCAGGACAACAACCCTCACAAATCCAAAAGAACAGGACCAGATAATTACTTGGATGACCTCTCAAGCGTCCAGCAGTGGGTTAAGCAGCACCAGCACATCACGCACGAGGTCCGAGTCCTCAGCCAGTTACAAGGAGCCAGTGGGCACAAAGCTGACACAACCGGCAGCGACACCACGCACACAACTGCCAGATAACCAGTCCGATGAATTACCTCAGGACACAATGGGGTATTCGCAGGAGCTATTCCCAGCCCAACAAACTTCCACCTTTCAAAGGTCAATGGAGGAACAGCCAGAAATGTTGTGCCCGGATTCACAACCATTAACTGTGGGAAATGCACCGCGCACTGAAATACAAGGCGAGTCCGAGGAGGACTCGGAAACCCAAATCCCAGAGCAAGTTGGGCAGGAGGGGTTGCAATTGCAGGAGGTCGGCCGACAAGATCTGGAAGATGACGTTGGAGTGAGGTGCGCAGAGGTTGTTCTGGGGAGCTCTACTCCACGGCGGCGGCCCCCCACAATGACATATGACGAGTATGAGGAGATGGAAGAGGAGGGTATGGACAATGTGGACAGAGACCCAGATTTTGTTTGTGAACGAGAACATCGCCATCGTAGCAGCAGCACAGATGAGTCTGTTGAAGAACCCACTGCTGCACGAGTTCGCCTTGTGCCACAAGGTAGGCGGCGCGCAATTTCAGGCACCACAAGCGTGGAAGTTCAAGTGAGAGGCAAAAGAGGAGCAAACAGAAATCGCCAGCAAGGCAGGTGCTCCAAAGTCTGGGCTTTCTTTGAAGACTGCACTGAGGATGTTACCATGGCGATTTGCAAGGTGTGCAAGACCCGCCTGAGCAGGGGGGAAAGTATTAACAACCTCTCCACCACCAGCATGAGCCGCCACATGCTATCCAAACATCCCACTCTGTGGGCAAACGCGGCAGGACAGGGTACCAGCAACACTGCCTCCCTTGGGTTCACCAGACTCACCACCAGACCCGCCTCAGCAGCAGCAGTAGCCCAGCCATTGCGTGGTTCACAACATTCACAAACATCAGACGACGCTGACACTGTCAGTTTCCGGAGTAGTGCTCTTGAGGTCTCCCAGTGTTCATCAAACACAACAACCAACAGCCCTTCCGTGTGCAGCGCTACGGTTCAGTTGTCTGTGTCGGAGATGTTTGAGCGCAAGAGGAAATTGCCAGCAAATGACCCCCGGGCCGTGGCAGTAACAGCCAGCATAGCCAAGCTTCTGGCCTGCGAAATGCTGCCATATCGAGTGGTGGAGACAAACAGCTTCAAGGGCATGATGTCAGTGGCCATCCCACGTTACGTGGTTCCCAGCCGCTACCACTTTGCGCGCTCTGCAGTGCCTGAGTTGCATGAGCACGTGGTCAGCAAAATAACCCGAAGCTTGAAGAATGCCGTTGCCTGCAAGGTTCACCTCACCACTGACACCTGGACGAGTGCGTTCGGCCAGGGTCGATACATCTCCCTTACCGCGCACTGGGTGAACCTTGTGGAGCCTGGCAGCGATTCCTCACCTGCTACGGCGCGGGTGTTGCCCACGCCGCAAACAGCTGCACCGCCGTCCCTCCCACTGGATAACAACAGCAGCACCTACCTCTCTGACTCCTTCTCCTCCAACGCATCTCAAAGCTGTACCTCATCCGGAAACGCTAACCCAGCAGCAGTAGGATCATGGAAGCAGTGCAGCACAGCTGTTGGCATGCGTCAGCAAGCGTTGCTGAAGCTGATCTGCCTTGGGGATAAGCAGCACACAGGGGAGGAAATTTGGAAGGGAATAAAGGAACAGACGGATTTGTGGCTGGCACCGCTGGACCTGAAACCGGGCATGGTTGTATGTGATAATGGGAGTAATCTCATTCGCGCTTTAAGGTTGGCTAAGCTGACACACATCCCTTGCCTGGCGCACGTGATGAACCTAGTAGTTCAGCGGTTCCTGAGGACATACCCAGGCGTGGCCGATCTTCTGTTGAAGGTGCGTCGAGTGGCCAAACATTGTAGAAATTCCAGTACTGCTTCGGGGGCACTCGCCAAGATGCAGGAGCGCTTCAATCTCCCCCACCATCGCTTGCTGTGTGATGTCCCTACGTGCTGGAATTCTACGCTGCACATGCTAGCCCGCTTTTGTGAGCAGAAGAGTGCAGTGGTCCAGTACATGACGGCGCAGTACCGAGGCGCATCCGGACGGCTGCCAAGCTTCTGTGGATCCGAATGGGCCAACATGTTGGACCTCTGCCAAGTCCTCCAAAATTTTGAGCAATCCACGTTGCTTGTGAGCAGTGACAACTCTTCAGTCAGCATTACCATACCACTGCTGTGTTTACTGAAGAGGTCAATGTTGAAAATCAAGGAAACAGCTGTCATGATGCAACTGGGGGAATCTGAAGGAGAAAACGATCAGCGTGATGGTACCAACATCAGGCCATCCGATTCAGGGAACGCTGGCCCCAGCAGCTATGACGAAGAAGAGGAGGAGGAACAGCTGGAGTTGGAGCAGGAATTTCATGCCACCACTGACGAGGGCCAGAGCGGTGCACGTTGGACTTCCACAATTCAGCGCGAATGGTCAGCAGAAGCAGACCAGGAGGAAGGTGACGACTATGATGCATCACAACAACTATCACAACGCTCACAAGAGGATGATGAGGATTCTGGTAGGACTCTGGCACACATGGCTCAATTCATGCTAGACTGCATTGAACGTGACCCACGCATTGTGCGCATTCTGGACAACACCAATTACTGGGTTTATACCCTTCTGGATTCTCGGTACAAACACAATGTTCCAAAACTGCTTGAAGAAAGAGTCAGACAGGTCAAAATGGAAGAATACCAGCAGGCCCTTGTGGAGACTTTAGAGAGGAGATTGACATCCTCCCCCTCCTCTAGCCAGTTGTACGCCAACAGACTGACTTCCGCAAACCCAGGACGACCAGGAGGGCAGCAAACAACGCAAGCCGCAGCTAGTGCCCAAAAGGGAATGGTATCGGCAGTGTCCTTGGAGTGGGAAAATTTTCTGACACCCATGCAGCAGCAGCCCACTGAACAGCAAGCGTGCAGATCCACCTCCAACACCGATCGCCTGGAGAAGATGGTCAAGGACTACATGTCAGATGACGTAGCTGTGTCGAACAATCCATCTGCACCCTTCAACTATTGGGTATCGAAGCTAGACACCTGGCACGAACTGGCAATGTACGCAATAGAGGTGCTGGCTTGCCCGGCAGCCAGCGTTATGTCGGAACGCTGTTTCAGTGCTGCCGGAGGCATCGTCACAGATCGGCGTATCCGCCTCTCCACAATTAAAATGAATCAATCCTGGCTTGGAAATGACTACGCAACACTCCAGGACCCCAACCAAGTAACATGACCAATTAAAATGAATCAATCCTGGCTTGGAAATGACTACGCAACACTCCAGGACCCCAACCAAGTAACATGACCAATGAACATCTGGGATGGTGTAGCGTTTCCGGTCCCTGTTTATTGAACCTCTCATCTGTATTACATTTATGACTGCATGGCGACAAAACGCAAATTGCTATCCGCACGCTTTTTGTCCTCATGCAAGGCCTGGGTTGTTGTGTCTCAAAAAGCATGGCCTTCTCCTCCTGCGCCTCCTCCTATTCCATCACGTCTGCTGCTGCTGGGTTAGCGTTGCCGCGTGGTCCCTGTTTATTGAACCACTTATCTTTATTACATTTATGACTGCATGGCGGTACAAAGCATGCTATCCGCACGCTTCTTGTCCTCATGCAAGGCCTGGGTAGTTGTGTCTCACAAAGCGTGGCCTTCTCCTCCTGCGCCTCCTCCTGTTCCATCACGTCTGCTGCTGCTGGGTTAGCGTTGCCGCGTGGTCCCTGTTTATTGAACCACTTATCTTTATTACATTTATGATTGCATGGCGGTACAAAGCATGCTATCCGCACGCTTCTTGTCCTCATGCAAGGCCTGGGTTGTTGTGTCTCACAAAGCGTGGCCTTCTCCTCCTGCGCCTCCTCCTGTTCCATCACGTCTGCTGCTGCTGGGTTAGCGTTGCCGCGTGGTCCCTGTTTATTGAACCACTTATCTTTATTACATTTATGACTGCATGGCGGTACAAAGCATGCTATCCGCACGCTTCTTGTCCTCATGCAAGGCCTGGGTTGTTGTGTCTCACAAAGCGTGGCCTTCTCCTCCTGCGCCTCCTCCTGTTCCATCACGTCTGCTGCTGCTGGGTGAGCGTTGCCGCGTGGTCCCTGTTTATTGAACCACTTATCTTTATTACATTTATGACTGCATGGCGGTACCTCATGCCATGCCTGGGTTGTTGTGTCTCACAAAGCGTGGCCTTCTCCTCCTGCGCCTCCTCCTGTTCCATCACGTCTGCTGCTGCTGGGTTAGCGTTGCCGCGTGGTCCCTGTTTATTGAACCACTTATCTTTATTACATTTATGACTGCATGGCGGTACAAAGCATGCTATCCGCACGCTTCTTGTCCTCATGCAAGGCCTGGGTTGTTGTGTCTCACAAAGCGTGGCCTTCTCCTCCTGCGCCTCCTCCTGTTCCATCACGTGTGCTGCTGCTGGTGCTGGGTTAGCGTTACCGGTCCCTTTTCCTGGAACCTCTTCTCTGTATTACATTTATGACTGCATGGCGAAAAAAAGCATGTTACCTGTGCAAAGAAACATGACATTTTCCACATTTAAAAGACAGTTTTTCCTTTGAAACTTTACAATCAATTTTCTCAAAAACTATAAGCTCTTTTTCAAATATTTTTTTTTCTCTTGTACCCACTCCCAAGGTGCACATACCCTGCTAATTTGGGGTATGTAGCATGTAAGGAAGCTTTACAAAGCACGAAAGTTCGGGTCCCTATTGACTTCCATTATGTTCGGAGTTCGGCGCGAACACCCGAACATCGCGGCGATGTTCGGCGAACGTTCGCGAACCCGAACATCTAGGTGTTCGCCCAACACTAGTTTATAGGATAAATTAGAGCAAAAAAGAAACAATAGGAGGCTGTCCATGCCCTTGAGAGCTTGCAATCTAGAGGCTTGTGGAAACAATAGGTAAGGAGACACAGGCATTAACAGATGAAACCGCGAGCCTCCATTGCTACAGCAAATTATAGGCTTGTCTGAAAAGGTGAGTTTTGAGAGTACGTTAGAAGGTTTCCAGGCTCAGAGCATGACGGACATTTTGTGGGAGAGGGTTCCCAAGGAGTCCTGGATGCAGAAGTGAGAGGAGGTGCCCAAGCTAAAGGACGAAAGGGTCTCCTGGGAGTAGCAAAGGTTCTAGGCAGGATGGTATCTGGAGATTAATGAGGAAATGTATGGAGGTGACAACTTATGTGGAGCTTTGTATGATAGCGTGAGTAGCTTAAACTGGATCATTTGGGTCATTGGTAACCAATGGAGAGATTGGCAAAGAGGGATTGCCTCAGAGGGGCAGGAGGAGAGGTGCATGAGATGGACAGCAGAGTTTAGTAGGGACTGGAGAGGTGCCAGTCTGATTTTGGTAGATTACAGAATAGGGTGTTACAGTAGTCAAGATGGGATGTGATTAGTGCATATAAAAGCATTTTGGTTGCCTCCTGTGAAAGGAAGGGACAAATACTGGAAATATTTTTGAGATGGAAGTAACCGGAGGTAGTTAATGAGTTAATATGTGGTCTAAATGAGAGCTCAGAGTCCAGAATTAACCCCAAACAGCAAGCTTTGGTTGAGTTGTGGTTATTGGGATGTTTTCTACATTGATGGTAACTATAGGAGGTGGAACAGAGAGAGAAGGTGGAAATATCTCCATTTTGTTCATGTTACATTTAAGGAAATAGGATGACATGTATGTAGAGACAGTGGAATGACAGTCAGGGACTTTAGATAATAGTGTAGAGAGGTCAGGGGCTAAAAAAATATTTTGGGTGTCATCAGCGTAGAGGTGATATTGAAAACCAAAGTAGTTTATTATTTGTCCCAGGCCATGAGTGTAAAAGGAGAAAAGGAGAGGTCCAAGGATGGAGCCTTGTGGTACTCCAACAGACAGTGGGCATGGAGGAGAGTTGGCTGGGGCGACCTACCATGAAGCCACCTGAATCTTGTTATTCAGGTGGCAAAATTTAGGAGGTGGCTTTTGGACAAACAGTTTAGGCCACCAGCCCATCTTCCTGGCACATACACTACCCTCTGCATCCACGCATCCCTGAATCCCGTCATCCTCATTTGAGCAGTGGCACCTACCGCCCTTCGCTATGACATCATAAGCAGATGAGCTGTCGATATATTGTATATCAAAGAATTGTGCCGTGACTAATTAGGTTGTGGAAAAATTTAAATTGTATCCTTTAATCAAATATTAAAGGGGAACTGAAGAGAGAGGTATATGGAGGCTGTCATGTTTATTTCCTTTTAGACCATACCAGTTGCCTGGCAGCCCTGCTGATCCTTTGCCTCTAATACTATTAGCCATAGCCCCTGAACAAGCATGCAGCAGATCAGGTGTTTCAGTGGTTCAGACTTATAAGTCTGATCTGACAAGACTAGCTGCATGCTTGTTTCTGGTTTTAATCAGATACTACTGCAGAGAAATAGACCAGCAGGGCTGCCAGGCAACTGGTATTGATTAAAAGGAAATAAACATGACAGCCTCCATATACCTCTCTCTTCAGTTCCCCTTTAATGGTGCACATTCCAGATACAAAAAACATAAAAGTAATTAAAATGAAGTTAGCACTCCACATACCACCAGGCACTCCTGCATTCAGTCCCGTGCTCACTACATCTAGGTACCGGCACCAGAAATAACTAGTGGGACTCTTCAGAGTGGGAGAGACAGCAGGGTGCACTAGTTGTAGCGATAGCTGTTTGCTCAATGAGTATAAGCCACAAACCCAGATGACTCATATAACCTTAGAGTGATTCCATGATTCCATGTTGAGTCCCTCGCCTCCAGATAGAGGTATATAGGAAGTATATAGAAACATCCTATACACCTCCAAATTTATATTTTTCCACAACCTATAGTCGCTGCGCCATTTTGTGATTGTTGTAACTGGCGCTGTGACTCCTGTATTTATTGCAGTGTTTTAGAAGAAGTATGTGGTGTAGAAAGTTAAAGTTCATTTATTTACTGAGGTGAAGATATATGCCTCTTATCAAGACATGCTACAGTAAACCCCATCACTGGCAAGAGATCACCATGGCCACTCAGAGGGGAAGCTTTGGCACACGATCAAACAGGCTGGGGTGCTGGCACCAAACCGGCCAATCACAACTGCCCAGTGCTCTTTTTGCTAACTCTCGCTGTCAGGACCACGGCACTGTTATTGGGCAAATCACTGCACTTGATTAGTAGCAGTGACATGGGGGTTCATCCTCCAAAGTGGCTGGATAGTGTACTGGTTAAGGGCTCTGCCTTTGACATGGGAGACCAGGGTTCGAATCCTGGCTAGGTCAAGTACCTATTCAGTAAGGAGTTCAAGGCAAGACTCCCTAACACTGCAGGGTGGCCTCTTGAGCGCGTCCCTGTGGCTGCAGCTCTTGAGCGCTTTGAGTCCGACAGGAGAAAAGCGCTATACAAATGTTCGGATTATTATTATTATTATTAAAGTTTGCTTCAGGCAGCAGAAAGTCTAGAACCAGCCCTGGGAGTTGGTATTGGAATAGGAGACAGTAAAGCATCCAAATAGATAAGATCCAGGAATGTGCTAGGCCCTTGATCCACAGTTTCAAGAGGGTCTAGAGAAGCAGAGGACGAAGCAGATAACTTTTGCGCACAGCGCTCAGCGCCGAAGCTGGAAACCGTCTTAGCAGCAATGCTATTACGCGCTCCCCGCACAAGAGTAATTTGGGGATCCGGCGATCGCCAGACCCTGAATTACATCTCCCTCCGAGTTACTACAACTCAGACGGGGAATATTATTGATTGCCACCAGGGAGTTTAGCGGCAGCAGGGAGAGCCATCATTCAGCTCGTCCTTTGCCCAACTCACCGGCAGCCATATAAGCCAATATGTACGCGCAGAGGATGATGAACAGCAGGGCCGGGCCGAGGCATAGGCTGGAGAGGCTCCAGCCTCAGGGCGCAGTGTAGGAGGGGGCGCACAATTCATTCAGCTGTCATTTCTAATTGTGTTTGAAGCAGAAATAAATAAGAAAAGGAGATACATGGAAGTGACTACAAGCCAGAAAACTAGAGATTAAAGTGTTCGGGGCCCTGGGGAGCCTCTTAGTCTATTAGCAATCAGTGTGTGACGGCTGGGTGGGAGGGATGGAGGGGCGCACTTTGGTGTCTCAGCCTTGGGTGCTGGAGGACCTTGTCCCGGCTCTGATGAACAGTGTCAAACGCAGAGGAAAGATCTAGGAGTATTAGTACAGAAAATGTGCCTATGGATTTGGCAACCTTAGTAAAGACTGATCTGTGCAATGCTGATGGTGAAAGCCAGACTGGAAGGGGTCCAACAATGGGTTGGCAGAGAGAAAGTCAGACAGTTCTGTATAAATGTGGCGTTCCAGCAGTTTGGAAGCAAAGGGAAGAACTGAGACTGGATGATAAATAGGGAGGGCTGTAGGGTCCAAGGAGGGTTTTTTAACTGGTTCCGGACCAACACAGTATGAATTTACGCCCAGCAGGTGGTGCTGCAGCTCTAACTGGAAGTAGATTCAACTTCCTGCTGAATTGCGCATCCCCGCCGTTACCACCAATACTGCCAATCCCACCGATTTCTCCAAGCCGCAATACACTTGCCCTACCGTCTCTAAGCCGGCAGAGCTCTTTGAGATGGTCAGGAGCCCTTTTTTTTGGCTCCTGGCCCTGTCTTCACTGTAAGCCAAACCCATTTGCTTACATTGATTGACAGGGTCAGGAGCCAATTAATGTGGCTCCTGATCGGCAGACAGCGCTCTGCGGTCATGGGGAAGGCAGAGAGAGGGACCTGCAGCGGGGATGAAACAGCATGACCGGAGGATTATTACGGAGATTTGTCGGGAGGCAGCAATTTACCCTACCAGCATCTCTGGTCCTTAAGGGGGCAGAGACTGTTGGTACAGAAGTGGTTAATCAGCGGTGTTATGATTGCTTGTTTAACCACTTAACGACCAGCTAACGCCGATAGGTGGCGGCTAGTCGTTTGTGGTTTTACATGGAAACAGCCGCAGGCTAACTGTAAACACGCGGGGAAGAAATCCCTGCTGTTTACATCAATATGGCACTGCTGCGCAGCATCGCCATAAAGGAGATCCAGCCTCTGATTGGCCGGGGATCGCCGCCGTGTGATAGGCTAAAGCCTATCAGAGGTGGCGCAGGATGAATCTCCGTCCTGCGCCGCCCATGCAAGGAGAGGTAGGGAGGGAGGGAGGAATCGTGCTGCGGAGGGGGGCTTTGAGGAGCCCCCCCCCCCCGCTCGGCCACAAGGAGCAGCGGCGATCAGACCCCCCCCAGCAGGTCATCCCCTAGTGGGGAAAAAAGGGGGGAAGTCTGATCGCCCTGCCATTAACACCATCTGTGCTGCTGGCTGGACAGCCCACGTAGCACAGATCTGAGAGAAACAGCCCGGTCCTTAAGTGGTTAAATGAAGAAGGGAAAATGCCAGTAGAGATGGAGAGGTTAAAAATCATTGTTAAAGCAGGAATGAAGGAGAAGGGGCATTGAGGAATAAGATAAGAGGGAATAGGGTCCAGGGAGCAGGTAGTGAGGTGACTCAAAACAGTGCTGC
Source organism: Hyperolius riggenbachi (assembly GCF_040937935.1). NCBI lineage: Eukaryota > Metazoa > Chordata > Amphibia > Anura > Hyperoliidae > Hyperolius > Hyperolius riggenbachi. The sequence continues at coordinate 140,161,311 of NC_090650.1, read as the reverse complement.
TCGGATACCCCTTTTCAAAATCCGGATCCGATTCCAGATACCCAAACACCCAGATATCCGATCCGGGTCGGATATCCGATTTCAAAATTATCCAAATCCGAATCGGATATCCGACCCTAGTATCCGGGATATCCGGGCAAATTCGGATATCCGGATAGAAAAACCAGAAGTGGCCTTTAAATAGCTTTAAAAAACGTTTTTTAGGGTATATGAGGCATGTAGCATCATTATTTTGTAAAGGGGAACACTAATTGATGATGTGGGGACTTAAAATCCCCCCCCCCCAAAAAAATGGCTGTCAACATTAGGCCTAGGATCCAGACAGCGGTCGTGCAGCCCACATTGGGCTTGATTCACAAAGCGGTGCTAACTGTTAGCACGCCTGTGAAAACCCCCTTAGCACGTCTAAACAAGCTTTTCACGCATAAAACTTTATGCGCGCAAAACTTTATGCGCATAAAACTTTACGCGCGTACTGCACAGAGCGCAGGGCGCTCCGTGCGAAGTGCCCAATAAAGCCTATGGGACTTAGCGCGCATAAAACTTTGCGCGCGTAAAACTTTGCGCGCGCAAAGTTAGTGCGCGATCTGATTGAGAAATCCGGTGCTAACCTACTTAGCACCCTGGTTAGCGCGTCTAAAGACTTTAGACGTGCTAAGTAGGTTAGCACCGCTTTGTGAATCAAGCCCATTGTGTCCAAAGTCCAACTGGGACATGACAGTTTTCAGCCAAGACACCTCCAAAAATTACGCAGCAATTGTGTTTTGCGTTAAATATAGGTGGTATCAGTGGCCTTCTGGCACCCTGGCCTGGCGGTGGGAACTGCACAGGCAGCAGGAGCAGGGCAATGCAGCAGCAGCAGGTGTAATGTGTGCCAGGAGCATGCCGAATGTGACACATTGCAATTGGCACTTAGCAAGTGTCACGTGGCACTTGGCACATGTCACGTGGCACTTGTCACGTGTCACGTGGCACTTGCCAAGTGTCACATTACTTGTCACGTAACACGTGGCAAGTGCCAGGTGACATGTGCCAAGTGCCACGTGCCAAGTGCCACGTGCCAAGTGCCGAGTGACAGTCAGACAGCAGAGGAGAAGACACTAGTGCACACTAACTGTCACACTGCCACTGCTCACAGCACAGCAGTTCTGTAGAAAGCTAACACAGTAGTACTACTACTTTAACCACTACTAGCACACTGACTGCAGTAGTACAGTACTAACTACACAATAACACAGTTATCCTATCCCCTAATCCCTAACCTAACCTATACCTAAGTCTAGTAGCTGGCCAGCCGGCAGCAGCTGGCCTGGTCTGTGCACAGCACACACACAGACACATAGCAGCTGCCTGCAGCACACACTCTGATTGTCACACAAATGACATCAAGCTAATTAATGATTTAACAATAGTGTAGTGATATTTAAGGGGTTAATCACTGAACAGCTTATCACTGTACATCCCTTGGCTCACACACTCTGACTGTCACACTATGACATCAATCAAGCTAATTACGATTTAACAATAGTGTATTGATAGTAGTGAAGGGGTTAATCACTGAACAGCTTATCACTGTACAGCCCTTGGCCAAGCAGCACTGGAGCACACACTCTGACTGTCACACTATGACATCAGTCAAGCTAATTACGATTTAACAATACTGTAGTGATAGTAGTGAAGGGGTTAATCACTGAACAGCTTTAGGTTTATAACCGTGTACAGCCCTTGGTAGGCCACCAGCACTGGAGCATGTCTCTCAGTGAGCATTCAGCAAGCTAAGATGATATGTCTGATCATGGCAGCTCTCCTTATTATACAGGGGGGCTGGCCAGTTTTCCCTTCTGTGATTGGGTGCCAGGGTTTAGGCTGGGAGCCCTCTGATTGGCTCATTGAGGTCAGGTGGGGCTGGCCAGGGTTCCCCTCTGTGATTGGTTGCTAGGGCTTCTGCTGGGAGCCCTCTGATTGGCTCCAGGATGTCAGCTCCTTAGTTACAGTATTTTGGATCTGGATATCCGCAATATCCGTGGATATCCAGGTTATGCGGCCAAATATCAGCAGATAGCTAGCCGGATTTCTTGAGAAATCCAAAATCTGGAATCTGGAATCCGATCCGGATAGCATAAAGAAGTTCGGATATCCGGGTTACCAGGATATCTGGAATCCCGATGAGCAGCACTGACTCAAAATATTTTTGTAACCTAGACAACAATACATTGTCCAGTGCACAACATGCCTAAAATTTCCATCTCCCTCACTTTGAGCTGTTGATTTGCAGAACCCCAGTTGCCTGTCAATTTCAGGAACTTGGTTAAAATCATATAATCTTTCTCTAAAATAAACAGATAGAAGAGTGCAACAGGGTCTACAGAAATTATTATTATTACTTTTTATTATTTTTAATACATTTATCATTTATATAGTGCTGACATTATCCACAGTGCTGGACAAAATATATGTCCTTCAGAGGGGCTCAGAATCTAGTCCCTATTAGTCATATGTCCATCGTGGTCTAGAGATGTTTAAAAAAAATAAGTTTTACTCACCTGGGGCTTCTACCAGCCCCCTGCAGCTGTCCGGTGCACACGCAGTCTTGCTCAGATCCTCCTGACCCAGCCGGCAGCCTCTTCCGTTTTCGGCAACAGGCCCCGACAGACCTGGAAACGCGAGTGATTGTTTGTGTTCCTGGCCACAATAGCACCCTCTATACTGCTGCTGCAGGCAGGAACATGAAGAATCACTCGCGTTCCCAGGCCTGTCACCGAAAACTGAAGTGGCTGCCGGCGGGGGACTGGAGCATCGGAGCAAGACTGCGTGGGCACTGGACAGCTACAGGGGACTGGTAGAAGCCCAAGGTGAGTAAAACTAATTTTTTTGGGTTGCCTTAAGTGTCCCTTTAACCACTTCCCGACCGCCGTATTGACAATTGGCGGCCGGGAAGTGGACCCCGCAAGGACCGCCGTATTGACAAATGGCGGCGGTCCTTGTAGGGGCATGGGCGGAGCGATCGCGTCACAGATGCGTCTCCGCTCACCCGCCGCAACATCCCGCCGGCCATACGGAAGCGCCGGCGGGATGTTAACCCGACGATCGCCGCATACAAAGTGTATAATACACTTTGTAATGTTTACAAAGTGTATTATACAGGCTGCCTCCTGCCCTGGTGGTCCCAGTGTCCGAGGGACCGCCAGGGCAGGCTGCAGCCACCCTAGTCTGCACCAAGCACACTGATTTCCCCCCCCCTGCCCCCTGATCGCCCACAGCACCCCTCAGACCCCCCCCCTGCCCACCCCCCAGACCCATGTTTACACCCAAATCACCCCCCTAATCACCCATCAATCACTCCCTGTCACTATCTGTCAACGCTATTTTTTTTATCCCCCCCCCCTGCCCCCTGCTCCCTCCTGATCACCCCCACCCCTCAGATTCTCCCCAGACCCCCCCCCCCCCATGTACTGTATGCATCTATCCCCCCTGATCACCTGTCAATCACCTGTCAATCACCTGTCAATCACCCATCAATCACCCCCTGTCACTGCCACCTATCAATCAGCCCCTAACCTGCCCCTTGCGGGCAATCTGATCACCCACCCACACCAATAGATCGCCCGCAGATCCGACATCAGATCACCACCCAAGCGCAGTGTTTACATCTATTCTCTCCTCTAAACACCCACTAATTACCCATCAATCACCCATCAATCACCCCCTATCACCACTTGTCACTGTTACCCATCAGATCAGACCCTAATCTGCCCCTTGCGGGCACCCAATCACCCGCCTACACGCTCAGATTGCCCTCAGACCCCCCCCTTATCAATTCGCCAGGGCATTATTTACATCTGTCCTTCCCTGTAATAACCCACTGATCACCTGTCAATCACCTGTCAATCAACCATCAATCACCCCCTGTCACTGCCACCCATCAATCACCCCCTGTCAATGCCACCCATCAATCAGCCCCTAACCTGCCCCTTGCGGGCAATCTGATCACCCACCCACACCAATAGATCGCCCGCAGATCCGACATCAGATCACCACCCAAGCGCAGTGTTTACATCTATTCTCTCCTCTAAACACCCACTAATTACCCATCAATCACCCATCAATCACCCCCTATCACCACTTGTCACTGTTACCCATCAGATCAGACCCTAATCTGCCCCTTGCGGGCACCCAATCACCCGCCTACACGCTCAGATTGCCCTCAGACCCCCCCTTATCAATTCGCCAGGGCATTATTTACATCTGTCCTTTCCTGTAATAACCCACTGATCACCTGTCAATCACCTGTCAATCACCCATCAATCACCCCCTGTCACTGCCACCCATCAATCACCCCCTGTCAATGCCACCCATCAATCAGCCCCTAACCTGCCCCTTGCGGGCAATCTGATCACCCACCCACACCAATAGATCGCCCGCAGATCCGACATCAGATCATCACCCAAGCGCAGTGTTTACATCTATTCTCTCCTCTAAACACCCACTAATTACCCATCAATCACCCATCAATCACCCCCTATCACCACCTGTCACTGTTACCCATCAGATCAGACCCTAATCTGCCCTTTGCGGGCACCCAATTACCCGCCTACACACTCAGATTGCCCTCAGACCCCCCCCTTATCAATTCGCCATGGCATTATTTACATCTGTCCTTCCCTGTAATAACCCACTGATCACCTGTCAATCACCCATCAATCACCCCCTGTCACTGCCACCCATCAATCACCCCCTGTCAATGCCACCCATCAATCAACCCCTAACCTGCCCCTTGCGGGCAATCTGATCACCCACCCACACCAATAGATCGCCCGCAGATCCGACATCAGATCACCTCCCAAGTGCAGTGTTTACATCTGTTCTCTCCTCCAAACACCCACTAATTACCCATCAATCACCCCCTGCTACCCATCCGATTAGACCCCTATCTTAGACCCCTATCTTCCCCTAGGGCACTCAATCACCCGCCCATACCCTCAGAATGCCCTCAGACCCCAGCCCTGATCACCTCGCCAGTGCATTGCTTGCATCTATTCCCCCCTCTAATCACACCTTGAGACACCCATCAATCACCTCCTGTCACCCCCTAGCACACCTACCCATCAGATCAGGCCCTAATTTGCCCCATGTGGGCTCCTGATCACTCGGTCAAACCCTCAGATCCCCCTCAGACCCCCTTCCGATCACCTCCCCAGTGCATTGATTGCATCTATTTTCCCCTCTAACCACCCCCTGAGACACCCATCAATCACCTCCTGTCACCCCCCTAGCACTCCTATCCATCAGATCAGGCCCAATACAACCTGTCATCTAAAAGGCCACCCTGCTTATGACCGGTTCCACAAAATTCGCCCCCCTCATACACCACCTGTCATCAAAATTTGCAGATGCTTATACCCCAGAACAGTCATTTTGAGACATTTGGTTTCCAGACTACTCACGGTTTTGGGCCCAAAAAATGCCAGGGCGGTATAGGAACCCCACAAGTGACCCCATTTTAGAAAAAAGACACCCCAATGTATTCTGTTAGGTGTATGACAAGTTCATAGAAGACTTTATTTTTTTGTCAATAGTTAGCGGAAATTGATGTTTATTGTTTTTTTTTCACAAAGTGTCATTTTTCACTAACTTGTGACAAAAAATAAAATCTTCTATGAACTCGCCATACACCTAATACCTTGGGGTGTCTTCTTTCTAAAATGGGGTCACTTGTGGGGTTCCTATACTGCCCTGGCATTTTAGGGGCCCTAAACCGTGAGGCGTAGTCTAGAAAACAAAATGCCTCAAAATGACCTGTGAATAGGACGTTGGGCCCCTTAGCGCACCTAGGCTGCAAAAAAGTGTCACACATGTGGTATCGCCGTACTCAGGAGAAGTAGTATAATGTGTTTTAGGGTGTATTTTTACACATACCCATGCTGGGTGGGAGAAATCTCTCTGTAAATGGACAATTGTGTGTAAAAAAAATCAAAAGATTGTCATTTACAGAGATATTTCTCCCACCCAGCATTGGTATGTGTAAAAATACACCACAAAACACATTATACTACTTCTCCTAAGTACGGCGGTATCACATGTGTTGCACTTTTTTACACCCTAAGTGCGCTAAGGGGCCCAAAGTCCAATGAGTACCTTTAGGATTTCACAGGTCATTTTGCGACATTGTTGGTTTCAAGACTACTCCTCACGGTTTAGGGCCCCTAAAATGCCAGGGCAGTATAGGAACCCCACAAATGACCCCATTCTAGAAAGAAGACACCCAAAGGTATTCCGTTAGGAGTATGGTGAGTTCATAGAAGATTTTACTTTTTGTCACAAGTTAGCGGAAAATGACACTTTGTGAAAAAAAACCAATTAAAATCAATTTCCGCTAACTTGTGACAAAAATAAAATCTTCTATGAACTCACCATACTCCTAACGGAATACCTTGGGGTGTCTTCTTTCTAAAATGGGGTCATTAGTGGGGTTCTTATACTGCCCTGGCATTTTAGGGGCCCTAAACCGTGAGGAGTAGTCTTGAAACAAAAATAACCTGTGAAATCCTAAAGGTACTCATTGGACTTTGGGCCCCTTAGCGCAGTTAGGGTGCAAAAAAGTGCCACACATGTGGTATCGACGTACTCGGGAGAAGTAGTACAATGTGTTTTGGGGTGTATTTTTACACATACCCATGCTGGGTGGGAGAAATATCTCTGTAAATGGACAATTGTGTGTAAAAAAATCAAAAGATTGTCATTTACAGAGATATTTCTCCCACCCAGCATGGGTATGTGTAAAAATACACCCCAAAACACATTATACTACTTCTCCCGAGTACGGCAATACCACATGTGTGGCACTTTTTTGCACCCTAACTGTGCTAAGGGGCCCAAAGTCCAATGAGTACCTTTAGGATTTCACAGGTCATTTTGCGGCATTTGATTTCCAGACTACTCATGGTTTAGGGCCCCTAAAATGCCAGGGCAGTATAGGAACCCCATAAATAACCCCATTTTAGAAAGAAGACACCCCAAGGTATTCTGTTAGGACTATGGTGAGTTCATAGAAGATTGTATTTTTTGTCACAAGTTAGCGGAAAGTGACACTTTGTGAAAAAAAAAATACAAATCAATTTCCGCTAACTTGTGACAAAAAATAAAATCTTCTATGAACTCACCATACTCCTAACGGAATACCTTGGGGTGTCTTCTTTCTAAAATGGGGTCATTTGCAGGGTTCCTATACTGCCCTGGCATTTTAGGGGCCCTAAACCGTGAGGAGTAGTCTGGAAATCAAATTCCGCAAAATGACCTGTGAAATCCTAAAGGTACTCATTGGACTTTGGGCCCCTTAGCACAGTTAGGGTGCAAAAAAGTGCCACACATGTGGTATCGCCGTACTCGGGAGAAGTAGTACAATGTGTTTTGGGGTGTATTTTTACACATACCCATGCTGGGTGGGAGAAATCTCTCTGTAAATGGACAATTGTGTGTAAAAAAAATCAAAAAAATGTCATTTACAGAGATATTTCTCCCACCCAGCATGGGTATGTGTAAAAATACACCTCAAAACGCATTGTACTACTTCTCCTGAGTACGGCAATACCACATGTGTGGCACTTTTTTGCAGCCTAACTGCGCTAAGGGGTCCAAAGTCCAATGAGCACCTTTAGGCTTTACAGGGGTGCTTTCAATTAGGCACCCCCCAAAATGCCAGGACAGTAAACACACCCCACAAATGACCCCATTTTGGAAAGTAGACACTTCAAGGTATTCAGAGAGGGGCATGGTGAGTCCGTGGCAGATTTCATTTTTTTTTTGTCGCAAGTTAGAAGAAATGGAATATTTATTTTTTTTTGTCACAAAATGTCATTTTCCGCTTACTTGTGACAAAAAATAATATCTTCTATGAACTCACTATGCCTCTCAGTGAATACTTTGGGATGTCTTCTTTCTAAAATGGGGTCATTTGGGGGGTATTGATACTATCCTGGAATTCTAGCCCCTCATGAAACATGACAGGGGGTCAGAAAAGTCATAGATGCTTGAAAATGGGAAAATTCACTTTTTGCACCATAGTTTGTAAATGCTATAACTTTTACCCAAACCAATAAATATAGGCTGAATGTTTTTTTTTTCATCAAAAACATGTTTGTCCACATTTTTCGTGCTGCATGTATACAAACATTTTACTTTATTTGAAAAATGTCAGCACAGAAAGTTAAAAAAATCATTTTTTTTGCCAAAATTCATGTCTTTTTTGATGAATATAATAAAAAGTAAAAATCGCAGCAGCAATCAAATAGCACCAAAAGAAAGCTTTATTAGTGACAAGGAAAGGAGCCAAAATTCATTTAGGTGGTAGGTTGTATGAGCGAGCAATAAACTGTGAAAGCTGCAGTGGTCTGAATGGAAAAAAAGTGCCTGGTCCTTAAGGGGGTTAAAGCCCACGGTCCTCAAGTGGTTAAGGGGAAGCCGATTAACTTATTTGTACTGTATGTTTTTGTGATGTGGAAGGAAACTGGGGTGTCCACAGGAAACCCATACAGACACAGGGGACATACAAACTCCATGCAGAAAGTGCCCCAGCTATTTATATGTCCTTATCTATTCAAGGCACTAAAAGACATATAAAAAAAAAGTTTTACAAATGAGAGTGTACACAAATGTGGGAAAACATTTGTGCATAGTGCATTTGTGCAGATTTCCCTTAAAATATGTCTACATTTTTGATTAAAACAATGATGTAGATGCCCCTTAATTAGGCTGAAGTTCAATAAAATATTCCTTAATTTACATTTTCATGTGGAACATGCAATATACATCTGCTGAGTGATTAACATTTCACTTGCAGATTCCAATCTAGAAGATAAACCCTGGAATCTGCCCCAGAAATGTCTCCACTTGGCAGGACACTCACCATCAGCCTGTGCAGTAGCCTGTGCAGAATTTGTCATTATGTTGATCAAGATAACATTCTTTTCTAGCCACAGATCTGTGCTTTTGGGTTTCTTATGTCTTGGTGTATGTGACAGCCAATATTATGCATATGTACTTTAAGAAAGCACCATTATTCAGCGGAGACAAAACACTGAGCTTCCCAAAGCACCCGAGTGTTGGCAAGAGAGAATGAACAGTTGTCTGGCCAACCGCCACAAGAAGTCATTTAATCTAGTTCAAATATTTATTAATACTGAAATGTTTATCAAGCTTTTTATATATAAAACAAGAAGTTTAACACATCTTAATGGATACATGTTAACTAACTAAAAAGAGACCACAAGCAATCCATGGTACTATACATTATAAAAGTTAGTCTCCATAGGCTGTTCCAATCTTGGTGTATATTTGTTCAATGTTGCCTTCCAAACAGTTTTTTGCAAATATTACTGCATACTTTTCATTATTCTAGTCATTTTGTGATTATCCTCCAAGTTTTGCTTAAATGGGCAGCATTTTTATTTCACAGTTCCTTTACAGAATAAACTTATCAGCCTAATTAACATAGTTATCTATATTAAAAAATACATATGTTGATTAAAGGACTTACGAGCCCAAATCCATAAAAAAAGGTCTGTACCTGTATCACGTTTGAAGGCATGGAGGACGCCATCCGCGCCCTCCGTGCAGCTCCGCCAGGTCCCCGCTGCTTGTCCTACCCCCGGCCGGGCCCCGACCCCCAGCCCGGGTCGGGCTCTCCTGCCTCCTTAAATATGGCTGCCGGAGGAGGCCGCGGCTGCGCATATTTGAGGAGGCAGGAGAGCCCGACCCGGGCTGGGGGGTCGGGGCCCGGCTGGGGGGAGGACAAGCAGCATGGACCCGGCGGAGCTGCATGGAGGGCGCGGATGGTGTCCTCCGTGCCTTCAAACGTAATACAGGTACAGACCTTTTTTATGGATTTGGGCTCGTAAGTCCTTTAAGTTTAACCTCCCTGGTGATATGATTATTTATTTTAGGGTCTAAAAGAGGTGCAATTCTTTCTTACACTTTTAGACCTTAAAACCAGGAAAAAATCATACCACATTGGCAGCCATGCACTCACTCACCTCCCTGGGATCCAGCACTGCAATGCTCCCTCCGTCCTCCAGATAGCACTGCACCCTTATAGTGAGATTGCTGTCTGCTGTCATGATGACAAATGCAATCTCATTCAAGGCATCCGAGCCACCATGAACCAGCAGAAGAATGGCTGCCAGTGTCTGGATCCCAGAGGAAGTGAGTTGAAACGCCGCACACGCTCCACTGTCTACCTATACCTCCCGGTGGCTACCCAGAGTCAGGCTTGGGATTACCGCACCTGGTTTCTTTTTCCACCCCGAGCCTGACTCAGGGTTACAGACAGGGAGATTAACCTTTTTTTAGCCTCACTGCACCCCATCCAGAGAAATAGAGGCCATGGGGGCAGAAACATGTGTCACTAGGTTTGGCGTCACCCAATGCGGTAACTCGTGTTGTCACCCCACTGTAGCTCCTCCCATACCAGATGAAATTTTTTTTTTTTTAAATGACACTCTGAAATTGACAAATTTAATAGCAATAGTAGTGATCAAAAGTATTAGCAACACTGAAATGATATCAACTATGATATTATACACCCAGGACCCCTCTATATCATTAGCACAGTTAGGTGAAACCTTCTTCCTAAACAACATGTTTAATATTATCTTATTAACCCTTTCCCTGCCAGCCGATTGTCCTAAATGCGAACATCTACTGCCAAGCAGTTTTGAGACATTTTGCACACATTACTTTAAGTTTACTTAGGATTTTTGACAAGAAAACCTACATAAAATAGGACATTTTATACTGTATATTTTCTTTCCATAATAAATTGGGCTTGAACACTGGAACTAAATTTTGTACACACTTGATCGTTGGGTTATTGTGGTGTCCCCTCTGGCAGCAGGCTCCTCTCTTCTCTTTCGATCTTTGTATGACGCATATTAATAATGCACCATACAGGAAGTAGACAGGAGATGGCTGCCAGCGGGGACACAATGTGGAGCGAACGATTGGGTGAGTAATTACACACCGACCGCTGCTCCAGTAGAGCAAGGAGCCAATGGAGGGTGGCCCATACAGAGGGCGGGAGGAAAGATGGTGGCCCCCACTGCTTTCCTGGAGAGAAAATGCCAAGTAACGTACTGGCTGTTGGAGCCTTTCCTGCCACACGTACCTAGTATGTGCTTGGCAGGGAAGGGGTTAAAGGGTGCTTCTGGATTCCACCATGAAGGTCCCCCTGACAATGTTTTTAGTACTACCACCTTCTCCTAAGCACCAGAGGTTGAAAAGAAGCTACTTGCTCCCACTATTGAGGCAAGGTGCCTAGCGAAGGGTGCTATGTTTCTCCTTTTCACAAGGGACTTAGTTGAAAAGCATGTCGCTCGGCATGGGATGGAACAGGGTAGGCATCAGGGGCTTAGCAATAGGGGGTGCAGAGGTTGCGACCGCATTGGGGCCCTTGGGCCAGAGGGGGCCCTATGGGCCCTCCCTCAACTGCAGTATTAGTTCTGTATTGGTCTTGTGCTCATAATAATCACTTCTATATATACTTTGAATAGTGGTAATCATTAAAAAACTGCTCCCCACTCCCATCTTGTACCTCTGACACTGTAGTTGTCATTGGCAGGTTTTGGAGCGCCGTGTCAATTGTTAGCTACACCACTGGTCGGTATATATACATGTATAAGATATATATATACATACTGTATATATATATATATATAAATATATATATATATGTATATATATATATATGTATATATATATATATATATATATATATATATATATATATATATATATATATATATAGCCAGTTCTCCATTCTAATACTCCCTGACCTTTCCTCTGCCTTTGACACGGTTGATCATGCTCTGCTTCTGCAGACACTGTCATCTTTAGGAATCAAGGGACAAGCACATTCCTGGATCTCCTCTTATCTCTCTGGACGCTCTTACACTGTGTCCTTCTCTCACACTAATTCCTCCCCACGCCCACTGTCTGTTGGTGTTCCTCAAGGCTCTGTTCTTGGGCCACTTCTTTTCTCAGTCTACACCCGTGGCCTGGGACAACTAATTAACTCTTTTGGCTTCCAGTATCACCTCTATGCGGATGACACCCAAATCTATCTCTCAGCTCCTGATCTGGCATCACTACTATCTAAAGTCCCCGACTGTCTATGTGCCGTTTCTGCATTTATGTCCTCCCACTTCCTCAAACTTAACATGAGTAAAACGGAAATTGTGATTTTTCCACCATCGCTATCTACACCTCCACCAATTGCAACCATAACGGTAGACAACACCCCAATAACCTCAACCACTAAGGCCCGCTGCTTTGGGGTTATACTCGACTCAGAGCTCTCCTTTAAACCTCACATTGCCTCATTAACCACCACCTGCTATTTCCAGCTCAAAAATATATTCGGTATCCGTCCCTTCCTCACACAAGAGACCACCAAGATGCTTGTACATGCCTTAATCATCTCCCGCCTAGACTACTGCAACACCCTGCTCTGTGGGCTACCACAAAAAAGGCTAGCACCTCTCCAATCCCTTCTAAATTCAGCGGCCCGCCTCATTCACCTCTCCACATGCTCTTCCGATGCAGCCCCACTATGCCGTTCTCTCCACTGGTTACCTATTACCCAGAGGATCCAGTTCAAACTCCTAACTCTAACATACAAAGCCCTCCATGAGTTGTGCCCTCCATACATCTCATCACTAATCTCAAGATATTGTTCCTCCCGCAACCTCCGCTCCTCCCAAGAAATTCTCCTGGCCTCTAAGCTGATCACCTCCTCTCATGCTCGCATCCAAGACTTTACACGAGCATCATCTCTTATCTGGAACTCTCTTCCACAGCCTGTACGTCATGCTCCAAACCTGGACATCTTCAAACACACTCTTAAAACACACCTTTTTAGACAAGCTTATAACATTCTATAGTCCTTATTTACTTATTTGACACAATGTAATCAGAGGCAAAGGGTCACTGCCTCATCCATCTTTCACCCCCTTACCTAATGTGTCCCCCACTACCCACTAGATTGTAAGCTCGCAAGGGCAGGGTCCGCCTCCTAATGTTTACTGTTTTTGTCACAATATTTGCGCTGCTTGGAACTCTGTTTTACAATTTGTTAGTATATCTATGTTCCCCTTGTCGTCTTATTGTGCTTTGTAAAGCGCTGCGGAATATGTTTGCGCTATATAAATAAAAAATAATAATTATATATATATATATATATATATATATACAGAATCTTCTAAAAAATTAGCATATTGTGATGAAGTTCATTATTTTCTGTAATGTACTGATAAACATTAAACTTTCATATATTTTAGATTCAAATACACACAGCTGAAGTAGTTCCAGCCTTTTATTGTTTTAATATTGATGATTTTGGCATACAGCTCATGAAAACCCAAATTTCCTATCTCAAAAAATTAACATATTTCATCCGACCAATAAAAGAAAAGTGTTTTTAACCCTCCTCTTATGTTAGCTTTCTGTTAATATCCATGATGTTAACGGGTCGGTTTTGACCCATGTCTTAAATCAGCCATAAAATACCCTCTGAACAAATATTTATCATCCAGTTTGTTTCTTACCTCTTGGTTACCTTGTTAGGCTTCTTTATCCTTGAAAAGATTGGTTTTAATATTTTTGGTGTGACCCCTTTAACCTTTCTTTTGATAGCATACTTCTCATTTTCATATTTAAAAAATGGTAAAATAAACCTAAATAGAATATTATAAGTAAATAAAAGGTTGTTATGTCACCAGAATGTTGCTGAGGAGTATTTGAACACATCTCTTAAATATTTTTTTATATTTTTATTTTTATTTTAATAACATTAACTATAATAACAGTGATGGTGTTAGGGTCAATTTTGACCCATATATACTTACTTCAAGAATATAGCCAAAAGTCTTTTTTTTTTTTAACATAAAACATTCATAAACAATGAAAAGCAAGTAATAATACAAAATGTAGACTTGCAAGGTCAAACAAACAACACACAATCAAGCAAGGCAAACCAATAGAAATCAAGTACTAGTTTCAAAGCATCTTTCTGCAAGAACTTGCATGTGTTTGTGTGGGTGTTTTTAGATGCATGTGTGGCAAAAGCTGACACTTTTAGCATGTTCTTTGCAGATATATTTTTTACAGTGGAAGCATAATGCGTGTGTCTTTCTGTCCTTATTGCTGGGGCAGACCTGACACCTCTTTCTTTTAGAATCAGATTGCATCACTGGAGTTGTGGCTGTGCTGGTTGATGTTGTGGCAAGGCTAGATGATGATGAGGATGCTGGCACTGATTCTCTTTGTGTTGTTGATGGTGTGGATGGAGTGCTTGATGAACTCTGCATCTGTCTGATCATGGCTGCAGCGATTGGATCTCGAGACACCCGTTTCAATTGCTCAATGTGTGCCTTGACAAGGGAACTTCCTAGCTCCTCGAGAAATATTCTCCGCTTGTTATTCTTTTTTGTGTTCCAACCTGGGTGGATGTGGGTCCATAACACAAATGCATTGTATGCAGACACATCTAGGATGTAATAAAACACAACCATCGGCCATCTCCTGGTCATTCGCTGACAAGTATAGGTAGCAGTCAGCTTGTCCAGGTTGTCCACTCCCCCTTTATTTTTTTGTAATCCAGGATAATTGTGGGCTTTTTGTCACTTCTTGATGACACAGCTGCATCTTTGTGAAAAGTGGACATAAGTATCACATTTTTATTTTTTTTGGACAATATGAAACAACAGTGGTGGTGTCTGTAAAAGCAAATTTTGAAGAAAGTGGAGCTCTGTCCTTCATTTGCAAAATTTCAGTGTGCAGCTCAGGTTTATTTTTTTTTATTGTGCCTACCATGGTAAGTTTCCTCCTGAGAAGTTCTTGTCCAAGGTCATAGCTGGTAAAAAAAATTGTCACATGTGATATTGTGACCCCGCAGTCCAGTAGTCATATCAAGGACTACACGTTGTCCTTGTTTTTTCTCAGGGATGCCACTTTCGGGTTTGCCAGTGTAAATCTGTAGGTTCCATGCATAGCTTGTTTTTGCATCACAGGCTGCCCAGATTTTTATGCCGTATTTGCCTGGCTTACTGGGCATATACTGCCGGAAGGGGCAATTTCCACGGAAAGGGATCAAACGTTCATCTACTGTTACCTGAGGCCCAGGGTGAAACATTAGTGGAAGGAGCTGAACCCATTTCTCCCAGACATCCCTTATGGGAGCAAGCTTGTCAGATTTTGCTCTAGTATCTCTGTTTTGGCACTTATTAGTGTTCTATAATCCTATATCATAACTGGGTCAGAATTGACCCTAACACCATAAACGTCATAATTTTTACCACAGTATTTTCTAATTTAGTGAAAAGGATTATTTTTCTATTACATTGTTTAAATAGAGGTTCCTGACAAAGTAAAAAAATATTGATGCAATAAACAAATTTATGTGATACTTATAGACATTCAAAACCTGAAAACGGGTCGGTTCTGACCCTAACATAAGAGGAGGGTTAAAACAAAAAAAGTCAACCTTCAAATAATTACCGTATTTTTCGGACTATAAGACGCACTTTTTCTCCCCCAAAATTGGGGAGAAAAAGTCCCTGCGTCTTATAGTCCAAATGTGTCCCCTAACGCCAGATGCAGAAAGCACAGCTGAAGGTATTACCTATCAGCGTGCTCCATGGGGCTCCTTAGAGCAGGCCACTCCATGGCAGGACGATCCAGGCATCTCAGCATGGCGGCTCGGAACTCCTTGTGTTGGCGGCGGTTGGAGCAGAAGATCCGTGATCCGCGTGGCTGCAGCCGCTGCCATTAGTGTCCCCATGCTGGCGGTAGTGAGGCAGAAGAGCGGTGATCTGCGTGGCTGCAGCTGCTGTCAGTGTCCCCATGCTGGTGGCAGTGAGGCAGAAGAGCGGCGATCCGCGTGGCTGCAGCCGCTGTCAGTGTCCCCATATGCTGGCGGTGGTGGTGGTGAGGCAGCAGAGCGGCACTCCGCGTGGTTGCAGCCGCTGTCAGTGTCCCCATGCTGGTGGCAGTGAGGCAGCAGTGCGGCGATCCGTGTGGCTGCAATCGCTGTCAGTGTCCCCATGCTGGCGGTGGTGGTGAGGCAGCAGAGCGGCGACCCGCGTGGCTGCAGCCGCTGTCAGTAGTGTCCCCATGCTGGCGGTGGTGAGGCAGAAGAAGAGCGACGATCCACGTGGCTGCAGCGGCTGTAATGAGTACCGATGTCTTTGTACTTCCTGGTTTACCGGCGCCCCCTCATGACCATGTGCGTCACACGTCATGAGGGGGCGCCGGTAAACCAGGAAGTACAAAGGCTTCGATACTCATTACAGCCGCTGCAGCCACGTGGATCGTCGCTCTTCTTCTGCCTCACCACCGCCAGCATGGGGACACTACTGACAGCGGCTGCAGCCACGCGGGTCGCCGCACTGCTGCCTCACCACCACCGCCAGCATGGGGACACTGACAGCGACTGCAGCCACACGGATCGCCGCACTGCTGCCTCACTGCCACCAGCATGGGGACACTGACAGCGACTGCAGCCACGCAGATCGCCGCTCTGCTGCCTCACCACCGCCAGCATGGGGACACTAATGACAGCGGTTGACTCAATCCTTAATCCAGCCACGTGGATCGCCACTCTTGTGCCTCACCGCTGCCAGCATGGGGACATCAATGACAGCCTCTGCAGCCAGGTGGATCACTGATCTTCTGCTCCAACCGCCACCAGCACAGGGAGTTCGGAAGCCCCCTGGTATGCTGAGATGCCTGGATCGTGCTGCTTGAAAAGTACAGAGAGTGCCTGGATGGACACCTGGATAGGTGAGATAATCCACTTTGCTGCTGTTATGTTTAGTTAGTGTAGCTGGTGGGGGAGGCAGGGGTAGTTTGATGTAGTGAAGTGTAGTGTTACTAGTAAGGCAACAGGGGTGGTGTAGTGTAGTGTAGTAACTGCTGGTGACTTCAAGGACTAGTGTAATGTAGTGTAGTGCAAGGATACTGGTGGGGCAACAGGAGTAGGTTAGAGTAGTGTAGTAACTGGTGGGGTCATCAGGGATAAGTGTTATGTAGTATAGCGCAATGTTACTCATGGGACATCAGGGGTTAGTGTAGTGTACTTAGTCTGGCTGGTGGGGGCAGCAGGGGATAGTGTAGCTGGGAATGGAAGCTTAGACAGGGACAGCTTGGGGGAAAAAGGTCTACAAGACACCCCTGCACTATAGATGCAACAGGTTTAGTATATTTTTTTTTTCCTGGATTTTGTCCTCTAAACTTAGGTGCGTCTTATAGTCCGGAGCATCTTATAGTCCGAAAAATACGGTATGTTCAGTTATGCACTCAATACTTGGTCGGGAATCCTTTTGCAAAAATGACTGCTCCAATGCAGTGTGGCATGGAGGCAATCAGCCTGTGGCACTGCTCAGGTGTTATGGAGGCCCAGGATGCTTCGATAGCGGCCTTAAGCTCATCCAGAGTGTTGGGTCTTGCGTCTCTCAACTTTCTCTTCACAATATCCCACAGATTCTCTATGGGGTTCAGGTCAGGAGAGTTGGCAGGCCAATTGAGCACAGTAATACCATGGTCAGTAAATCATTTACCAGTGGTTTTGGCACTGTGATCAGGTACCAGGTTGTGCTGAAAAATGAAATCTTCATCTCCATAAAGGTTTTCAGCAGATAGCAGCATGAAGTGCTCCAAAATCTCCTGATAGTTAGCTGCATTGACCCTGCCCTTGATAAAACACAGTGGACCAACACCAGCAGCTGACATGGCACCCCAGACCATCACTGACTGTGGGTACTTGACACTGGACTTCAGGCATTTTGGCATTTCCCTCTCCCCAGTCTTTCTCCAGACTCTGGCACCTTGATTTCCGAATGACATGTAAAAGTTGCTTTCATCCGAAAAAAGTAATTTGGACCACTGAGCAACAGTCCATTGCTGCTTCTCTGTAGTCCAGGCGCTTCTGCCGCTGTTTCTGGTTCAAAAGTGGGTTCAGGCTTTCATCTGCTGAAAAGCTTTATGGAGATGAAGATTTCATTTTTCAGCACGACCTGGCACCTGCTCACAGTGCCAAAACCGCTGGTAAATGATTTACTGACCATGGTATTACTGTGCTCAATTGGCCTGCCAATTCTCCTGACCTGAACCCCATAGAGAATCTGTGGGATATTGTGAAGAGAAAGTTGAGAGACGCAAGACCCAACACTCTGGATGAGCTTAAAGAGACTCCGTAACAAAAATTGCATCCTGTTTTTTATCATCCTACAAGTTCCAAAAGCTATTCTAATCTGTTCTGGCTTACTGCAGCACTTTCTACTATGACAGTCTCTGTAATAAATCAATGTATCTTTCCCCTGTCAGACTTGTCGACCTGTGTCTGGAAGGCTGCCAAGTTCTTCAGTGTTGTGGTTCTGCTGTGAACTCCCCCTTCCAGGCCCCTGTATGCACACTGCCTGTGTGTTATTTAGATTAGAGCAGCTTCTATCTTCTCTCTTATCTTTTACAAGCTGGATAAATCATCCTCTGAGCTGGCTGGGCTTTCACATACTGAAGAATTACAGACAAGGGCAAAGCTGTTTGCAGGAAGAAAAGAGCAGCCTGAAATTTCAGTGCATGAGAACAGGGGGAAAGAAACACACAAATGATCTCTTGAGATTCAAAAGGAAGGCTGTATACAGCCTGGCCTGCTTGTGTATGGATGTATTTTCTATTTGTGGATATTTTTGGCCATCTCCCCTCCTTCCCATCCTTGATAACCCGACGTCCCCCTGGGGCTTAACCCAGGAAGCTATTGTGCTTGGCGTGTGGGTCAGAGACTCCTTGTGAGGCATTTCCTGGATGGTGGAGAGTGGGTTTCATTGACAAATTTGGGGCACTCTTTGGGCGCATCTGGATTGGATCACTGGAGCTGGACCCAGTTCAGACACTTCCTCAGGTCACAAGAATCCTGAGTAGAGCTCAGTAGGCAACTTTCCCCATTTGAACACACATGCGTAGCAGAGGGCCCTATCCGTGGTACCGTGGTACCCTTTCCCTGGTGTACTCCATCCTAAACCACTCGGAGTCTGAGAGAAATGGGAAAGAGATAGGTATCACGTCTCGTGACTCGCAGTGGAGGAAAATTCTATTATTGCTCTCTACCAAGAGCCAAGAAGCAACATTTTAACAAGGTGGTATCTGACCCCTCTCGGCTACATGCTATGTTCCTCAGCTCATCACACCTCTGCTGGAGATGCGGAAGGGAGACTGGCACCATGCTTCACATCTTCTGGTCCTGCAGCTTGCTCTCACAAATCTGGTCAGATGCGAGAGGCCTGATGCATACGATGGCAGATTTTCTCCCCCCGCACTCTTTCTTCTCCACCATAACTCATGGTCAGTCAAGAAATACAAAAAAACCCTCACGAGGCACCTAGTCAATGCCGCTAAGGCCTTAATAGCCAAGCACTGGAAATCACCCGACCCTCCCTCAGTACAAGAGTGGCTGCGGGAGGTGGACAGGGTTCAATACATGGAGGATTTGACCTCGTCAGTGCATGGGAGGCAGGAGCAGTTCTGGAAGACATGGTTTGGCTAGTTAGAATTTAAAGAATCGACACAATACTCAGCCTTAATGTCTACATAGCAGGGGCGTATCTGGGTAATATAGCGTCTATGGCAAACAATGAAACTGTGCTCCCCCTCCTCAGTCAGAGCCCCCTTCCCCTCTAAAAAACACATCATTTCTCGTGTACATGTGTTATGGTTGCTTGTGTGTTTTGGCTCAGGAAATTGCTGAGGTTACTTTTTTGCCAATAGTTCTTGTTATTCACTCTCTGTCCTCTGTTCTAACACTAAGCAAAGTGTGACCTACATGCATAAGTTAAGTAACCATGTTCCCCAGATAACAGCATTAATCTGATCTGAGGTCTGAATGACAGGGAGGCATGGAGGCAGGCAGGTCGGTGCACCCCTCTAGATACGCCTCTGCTACATAGGGACCCCATTTTCCACCATCTCTCTTCTGATGGGAATCGGAGTGATTACTTGGGTTGTATAGCTGAGCTTCCCCACTTGGCATCTATGGAGATATAGTCTAACTTTCTTGGAGGGCTAAGTGGAATGGCACATTGCTCTTCTTTTCTCTCCTTTGCTCTCTTTTCCTTTTTCTTTCTCTTTCTTTCTCCTGTTCATGTTGTTTCTTTGTTGTTTTCTTTTCTATCTTTTTCCCTTTCTCTGTCTTGGCTAGGGGACAACTTATCTGCTGAGTGTTGTGTCTCCTCTTAAAATACTCCCATTGGGGTGCCTTGGTGTATGATCCCTACCGGGCCTAAGGCGCCCCCGTACTGTTGTACCATTGTTTTGAGCTGACGCACTCACTTCTGGAAATCGTGACCTGCTCTTTACTGGGGTGCTCTTCTGTGCTTCCCACCCATCAGGCAGTGCTATAATGTGATGCTAAGTTATCTATCCTCAACAGTTCCCCGGGTATGATTTCACTGGTTATTTTCATTGGGTTGACTCGTTTGCTATACATTGTGATGGCACTGGTTAGCCACCTGCTACTTCTCCTTGTTTTTTATATTTTTTTGTGTCGAACCCTGTATTATGCTTATAGACATCTTTTCTTGTCTTACTACTGTTGTACTTGTTTTTGAAAATGTTAAATAAAAGAATCTTAAAAAAAAAAAGTTTCAAGAACCAGATCAGGGGTCAGGGGTATTTTAAGGTAGCCATACATGTGAAGATTATGGACAGATTCGACCCAGAGACAAATTTATCTCTAATCAAATCTGATTATTTGTCTGATAAATATGTCTTTGTTGAAGCTACCCATATACTGCAGGTCGATTCCTGTCCGATTTTAGTGGGAAATCTTCAGAGAATTGGCTGAGCCCACCGTTTGTACCCCGCCGCTGCCCCCAATGTATAAATATGACCCCTCCGTGTGCATTTATATATTACCTGTACTGTGTCAGCCTCCGTGTGGTGTGTGTCCTTCTCTCTGGGTTCTATCCGCTGCATACACACATACACTCTGGCGGCGGTGCATAGCATCTGACATCAGACGCTATGCGCCGTATGCATCTGATAGAACCCAGAGAGATGGACGGACACCATGTGGAGGCTTACATAGGACAGGTAATGTATAAATGCACACACGAGGGGGCACATTTATACATGACAGGAGCAGCAGAGGGGAATGTTGACGCTCGTTCCAAAATCGCCCGCCGTACCGACGCACACCCGATCGACCAGCTGCGGCCCGACATCTTACACCAGGTGTGATCGATTAACGCAACCAATTGTGGCCCGAAATTGGTTGTATCGTCGGTTGGGCCTGCATTTGGCGGCACCGATTTTTGAACCAATTGGATAATAATAATCAAATTGGTTGCTCAGTCTGCCGTCAAAGTTGCCTGATGTATGGGCACCTTTATTGTTACATCATATTTTACCATTCTGCTGTACAGTATTAGTATTCACAGTAGGTTTTTGTTTTTAATTTGATTGATGCAAGCTCACTGTGTGCATTCTTTTTTTTACTGATTAAAGGGACTCTGAGCACCTCTCATGGGCATGCCTTTAAGACTCCGACCAGTACTGCAAAGTACTTAAAGATGCATACCTTTCTGTAGCTTGTGCTCTCCTCTTTCATTTGATGCCAGAATCGCCGTTCTACACCAAATAGTTTTCTTTCGATTTCAATTTAAATATTGCGGCTGCCACCATGGCTATGTTATAACCTCCGGGTCACCCTATCTTCTCTGTTAGAGAAGTGCATCACTGAATGAATAAGAAAAAGAAAGTGACACGCATGGCCATTGCAAGAGGCTTCTCCAGACAGGCGCGGAGCTAGGGGGGGTCTGGGTAGGACAAGTGCCCCGGGGCGCCTGGTCCCCAAGGGCGCCCAGCTGAGCTTGGGTTTTTTTTTTTTTTTTTGCGCGGGGGGTGAGGGGAGCAGCGCAGAGAAGAGGGAGAGCTGTGCGGACGGTGGGGAAGGGGGGCCATCTCCCCCCTCCTTCCCTCACCTTAGGTGCTCTCCCTCCCT
The DNA here is from genome assembly GCF_040937935.1 of Hyperolius riggenbachi. Taxonomy (NCBI): domain Eukaryota; kingdom Metazoa; phylum Chordata; class Amphibia; order Anura; family Hyperoliidae; genus Hyperolius; species Hyperolius riggenbachi. Next base: position 140,139,269 of record NC_090650.1, on the reverse strand, counting down.
CGCTGTCCCCTCCAATGTCCGGGTGGCTGGCAGCGGCGGGCGGAACTCACCTCCGTCTCGCTCCAGCGCCGGCCGGAAGTTCGGGTGCGCAGCCGCTGCTCTGGTCTGGACCAGACCAGAGTAGTGGCAGATCCATCCGGCGCTGCGACGAGACGGAGGTAAGTTCCGCCCGCCGCTGCCAGCACCCGGACATTGGAGGGGACAGCGAGGGAGGGAGAGCAGCTCTTCCTCTTCTCTGCGCTGCTCCCCTCCTGCTGGGGAGGGGGACACCTGGCTACCTACTCTGGGCACATATACCCCTAACTACATATACTGGGCATATATACCCCTGGCTACCTACTCTGGGCACATATACCCCTGGCTACCTACTCTGGGCACATATACCCCTGCCTACATATATTGGGCACATATACCCCTGGCTACATATATTGGGCACATATACCCCTAACTACATATACTGGGCATATACCCCTGGCTACCTACTCTGGGCACATATACTCCTGGCTACCTACTCTGGGCACATATACCCCTGCCTACATATATTGGGCACATATACCCCTAACTACATATACTGGGCATATACCCCTGGCTACCTACTCTGGGCACATATACCCCTGGCTACCTACTCTGGGCACATATACCCCTGCCTACATATATTGGGCACATATACCCCTGGCTACATATATTGGGCACATATACCCCTAACTACATATACTGGGCATATACCCCTGGCTACCTACTCTGGGCACATATACCTCTGCCTACATATATTGGGCACATATACCCCTAACTACATATACTGGGCATATACCCCTGGCTACCTACTCTGGGCACATATACCCCTGGCTACCTACTCTGGGCACATATACCCCTGCCTACATATATTGGGCACATATACCCCTAACTACATATACTGGGCATATGCCCCTGGCTACCTACTCTGGGCACATATACCCCTGGTTACCTACTCTGGGCACATATACCTCTGCCTACATATATTGGGCACATATACCCCTAACTACATATACTGGGCATATATTCCCCTGGCTACCTACTCTGGGCACATATACCCCTGGCTACCTACTCTGGGCACATATACCCCTGCCTACATATATTGGGCACATATACCCCTAACTACATATACTGGGCATATACCCCTGGCTACATATACTGGGCATATACCCCTGGCTACCTACTCTGGGCACATATACCCCTGGCTACCTACTCTGGGCACATATACCCCTGACTACATATATTGGGCACATATACCCCTAACTATATACTGGGCATATACCCCTGGCTACCTACTCTGGGCACATATACCCCTAACTACATATACTGGGCATATATACCCCTGGCTACCTACTCTGGGCACATATACCCCTGGCTACCTACTCTGGGCACATATACCCCTGCCTACATATATTGGGCACATATACCCCTGGCTACATATATTGGGCACATATACCCCTAACTACATATACTGGGCATATACCCCTGGCTACCTACTCTGGGCACATATACATCTGCCTACATATATTGGGCACATATACCCCTAACTACATATACTGGGCATATACCCCTGGCTACCTACTCTGGGCACATATACCCCTGTCTACCTACTCTGGGCACATATACCCCTGCCTACATATATTGGGCACATATACCCCTAACTACATATACTGGGCATATTTACCCCTGGCTACCTACTCTGGGCACATATACCTCTGCCTACATATATTGGGCACATATACCCCTAACTACATATACTGGGCATATATACCCCTGGCTACCTACTCTGGGCACATATACCCCTGGCTACCTACTCTGGGCACATATACCCCTGCCTACATATATTGGGCACATATACCCCTAACTACATATACTGGGCATATACCCCTGGCTACATATACTGGGCATATACCCCTGGCTACCTACTCTGGGCACATATACCCCTGGCTACCTACTCTGGGCACATATACCCCTGACTACATATATTGGGCACATATACCCCTAACTACATATACTGGGCATATACCCCTGGCTACATATACTGGGCATATACCCCTGGCTACCTACTCTGGGCACATATACCCCTGGCTACCTACTCTGGGCACATATACCCCTGACTACATATATTGGGCACATATACCCCTAACTACATATACTGGGCATATACTCCTGGCTACCTACTCTGGGCACATATACCCCTGGCTACCTACTCTGGGCACATATACCCCTGCCTACATATACTGGGCACATATACCCCTAACTACATATACTGGGTACATATACCCCTGGCTACATATACTGGGCATATATACTCCTGGCTACATATACTGGGCACATATACCCCTGGCTACATATACTGGGCATATATACCCCTGGCTACATATACTGGGCACATATACCCCTGACTATATATACTGGGCACATATTATACCCCTGGCTACATATACTGGGCACATATAACCCTGACTACATATACTGGGCACATATACCCCTGGCTACATATATTGGGCACATATACCTATAACTACATATACTGGGTACATATACCCCTGGCTACATATACTGGGCATATATACTCCTGGCTACATATACTGGGCATATATACCCCTGGCTACATATACTGGGCATATATACCCCTGGCTACATATACTGGGCACATATACCCCTGACTATATATACTGGGCACATATTATACCCCTGGCTACATATACTGGGCACATATAACCCTGACTACATATACTGGGCACATATACCCCTGGCTACATATATTGGGCACATATACCCCTGGCTATATATACTGGGCACATATACCCCTGACTATATATACTGGGCACATATACCCCTGGCTACATATACTGGGCACATATACCTCTGGCTACATATACTGGGGACACATACCCCTGCCTACATATACTGGGCACATATACCCCTGGCTACCTGTTCTGTGGACATCTCTACACCTGGCTACCTGTTCTGGGGACATCTATACTGCTGGCCACCTATTCTGGGGACACCTATAGACCTGGGACTACCTATTTTTGGGGAAGCACTGCTGTCAGATTGAGTGTATTTTGGGGAACTGCTGCCAGGTGAGAGGTGTCTACCATATTAAGGGGGCATTCTGCCTATTTATGTGAAATGCTGTCTATTTATGTGCCTCATGACTGCTGAATTTGTCTTGTTGGGGGCCTCATGGTTACTGAATTTGTCTTCTTGGGGGCCTCATGATTTGTTGGGGGCCTCAAGATCGCTGAATTTGTCTTGTTAGGGGCCTCATGATTGCTGAATTTGTCTTGTTAGGGGCCTCATGATTGCTGAATTTGTCTTGTTGGGGGCCTCAGGATTGCTAAATTTGTCTTGTTGGGGGGCTCATGATTGCTGAGTTGGTCATGTTGGGGGCCTCATGTTTGCTCATGATTGCGGAATTTGTCTTGATGGGGGGGGGGGGGGGGTCATGATTGCTGAATTTGTCTTGGAACATGCTGGAAGGTACATACTGAGGGAGGGTGGGTGAGCGTGAGCCTCCATGTACATTTGAAGGGGCGTGACCAAATGTGGAGCACCCATAACCACGCCCACATTTGGTCACGACCCTTCACCTTAGGGGGCGCATTAATAGTCTTTGTCCCTGAAAACCCTAGCTACGCCTCTGTCTCCAGAGGGGTCATAGAACGACTTTGTTGGAAGTCGTCTGTCTAAAAGGCATGCTCATGAGAGGTGCTCGGAGTCCCTTTAATCTTTCCTTGCAGTGGTTAGAGTAGAAGTCCTCTGAATGTTTCAAACACTTGAAAGTAGTCTAAATGTCAGGAGCATTATCATATATACTAATCATAGTTGGTTTTAATAAATATAGAATTAGTGAGTACAGTCATGCTCAGTGCAAATGAGTTATCATTAGCTGGATAACACTTATCTGGCAGGCTGACATCAATGAAAGAACAAAATACATACTAAAGCCTCACTATCCAGTTCATGTATGAACTTTCATTGCCTTGGCTAATGATACCTCCTATACAATCTTCTGATGTATGAATTAGTGCTGAGCCTTTCATTAAGAGGATGGGTCAGAGCTTGAAAGGATCACTGTCATCTGACCCTTCATGCACACCAGGATTACTGACTACGCTTTATGCGAAAACTGAAAGGTCCCCTTTCACCTCCTTCTGAAAACAAAATGCATTTAGGTCAATCCAGGAGCACAAATTGAACCCTCCCCCCCCCCCCTCTCCAGTGTGGTAAAGTGGTTTTCATTGGAGCCATCTGTAGATTCAATTTTCATGGACTTAGTCTGTAGTGAGAGCATTGGATTTTGGGGTGCAGTGGAGCACAAGCAACTATGAAGTGGACATACAGGGATCTGTTTCGGCCACTTATATGATAGAAGTGAACTTTCACACTTTTCACCAATTCTGATATATTTTAAGTGTTATTAAGACTATAATTCTCACTTTGGAAATTTCAAGGATTTAAAGTGACACAGAAGGGAAAATAAAAACGTATGAGATAATGAATTTTATGGGTAGTATGGATAATTAATAGAACATTATTAGCAAAGAAAAGAGTCACATGTTTTTATTTTCAGTTATATAACTTTATTTATAACATTGCATCATTCTGTAATGTTTGCCATTTAGAACTCACACTCTGTATTACTTGAGGACCGTGAGCTTTACCCCCCTTAAGGACCAGGCACTTTTTTTCCATTCGGACCACTGCAGCTTTCACGGTTTATTGCTCGCTCATACAACCTACCACCTAAATGAATGTTGGCTCCTTTTCTTGTCACTAATAAAGCTTTCTTTTGGTGCTATTTGATTGCTGCTGCGATTTTTACTTTTTATTATATTCATCAAAAAAGACATGAATTTTGTCAAAAAAATGATTTGTTTAACTTTCTGTGCTGACATTTTTCAAATAAAGTAAAATGTCTGTATACATGCAGCACAAAAAATGTGGACAAACATGTTTTTGATAAAAAAAAAAAACCCCATTCAGCCTATATTTATTGGTTTGGGTAAAAGTTATAGCGTTTACAAACTATGGTGCAAAAAGTGAATTTTCCCATTTTCCAGCATCTCTGACTTTTCTGACCACCTGACATGTTTCATGAGGGGCTAGAATTCCAGGATAGTATAAATGCCCCCCAAATGACCCCATTTTGGAAAGAAGACATCCCAAAGTATTCACTGAGAGGCATAGTGAGTTCATAGAAGATATTATTTTTTGTCACAAGTAAGCAGAAATTGACACTTTGTGACAAAGAAAAAAAAGTTTCCATTTCTTCTAACTTGCGACAAAAAAAAAATGAAATCTGCCACGGACTCACTATGCTCCTCTCTGAATACCTTGAAGTGTCTACTTTCCAAAATGTTGTCATTTGTGGGGTGTGTTTACTGTCCTGACATTTTGGGGGGTGCTAAATTGTAAGCACCCCTGTAAAGCATAAAGGTGCTCATTGGACTTTGGGCCCCTTAGCGCAGTTAGGCTGCAAAAAAGTGCCACACATGTGGTATTGCCGTACTCAGGAGAAGTAGTATAATGTGTTTTGGGGTGTATTTTTACACATACCCATGCTGGGTGGGAGAAATATCTCTGTAAATGACAATTGTTTGATTTTGTTTTACACACAATTGTCCATTTACAGAGATATTTCTCCCACTCAGCATGGGTATGTGTAAAAATACACCCCAAAACACATTATACTACTTCTCCTGAGTACGGCGATACCACATGTGTGGCACTTTTTTGCACCCTAACTGCGCTAAGGGGCCCAAAGTCCAATGAGTACCTTTAGGATTTCACAGGTCATTTTTGTTTCAAGACTACTCCTCACGGTTTAGGGCGCCTAAAATGCCAAGGCAGTATAGGAACCCCACTAATGACCCCATTTTAGAAAGAAGACACCCCAAGGTATTCCGTTCGGAGTATGGCGAGTTCATAGAAGATTTTATTTTTTGTCGCAAGTTAGCGGAAATTGATTTTAATTGTTTTTTTTCCCAAAGTGTCATTTTCCGCTAATTTGTGACAAAAAATAAAATCTTCTATGAACTCACCATACTCCTAACGGAATACCTTTGGGTGTCTTCTTTCTAGAATGGGGTCATTTGTGGGGTTCCTATACTGTCCTGGCATTTTAGGGGCCCTAAACCGTGAGGAGTAGTCTTGAAACCAAATGTCGCAAAATTACCTGTGAAATCCTAAAGGTACTCATTGGACTTTGGGCCCCTTAGCGTACTTAGGGTGGAAAAAAGTGCCACACATGTGGTACCGCCGTACTCAGGAGAAGTAGTATAATGTGTTTTGGGGTGTATTTTTACACATACCCATGCTGGGTGGGAGAAATATCTCTGTAAATGACAATTGTTTGATATTTTTTACACACAACTGTCCATTTACAGAGAGATTTCTCCCACCCAGCATGGGTATGTGTAAAAATACACCCCAAAACACATTATACTACTTTTCCTGAGTACGGCGGTACCACATGTGTGACACTTTTTTGCAGCCTAGGTGCGCTAAGGGGCCCAACGTCCTATTCACAGGTCATTTTCAGGCATTTGTTTTCTAGACTACTCCTCACGGTTTAGGGCCCCTAAAATGCCAGGGCAGTATAGGAACCCCACAAGTGACCCAATTTTAGAAAGAAGACACCCCGAGGTATTCCGTTAGGTGTATGGCGAGTTCATAGAAGATTTTATTTTTTTATCACAAGTTAGTGAAAAATGACACTTTGTGAAAAAAAAAACAATAAAAATCAATTTCCGCTAACTTTTGACAAAAAATAAAATCTTTTATGAACTTGTCATACACCTGTAGTTAGTGTATTTGGGAGAAGCAAAACATAGAAAAAAAAAAAAAAAACATACAAAAAAAAACATACAAAAAAATCCCTGCAGGTGCACCACAAACACCAAGCTCAAAGTCTAAATAATTAATCAGGGATATACCAAAGACACGGAAGATCAAAAATTGAAAAATCACTTTTTCTTTTTTATTTGCAAAAAGGTGCAGAAATATGTACACAAAATCTTTAATCACGTAAAAAGTGCTTATAATTGATTGAAAAAAAGGCAACAACATCGATTTGTTTCGGGTTAGTAACCCTTCTTCAGGCCTTTAAATATAGTGAACATCTGCACAGTTGGAATACAAGGTAGAAACTCATCTGGTCAAATATAAAGCCAGGGCAGACCACCACAAGATCAAACAAAGAGCCGCATGGAGACCGGACATCCAAACAGGCCACCCTGTTTGGATGTCCGGTCTCCATGCGGCTCTTTGTTTGATCTTGTGGTGGTCTGCCCTGGCTTTATATTTGACCAGATGAGTTTCTACCTTGTATTCCAACTGTGCAGATGTTCACTATATTTAAAGGCCTGAAGAAGGGTTACTAACCCGAAACAAATCGATGTTGTTGCCTTTTTTTCAATCAATTATAAGCACTTTTTACGTGATTAAAGATTTTGTGTACATATTTCTGCACCTTTTTGCAAATAAAAAAGAAAAAGTAATTTTTCAATTTTTGATCTTCCGTGTCTTTGGTATATCCCTTGTCATACACCTAACAGAATACCTTGGGGTGTCTTTTTCTAAAATGGGGTCACTTGTGGGGTTCCTATACCGCCCTGGCATTTTAGGGGCCCAAAACCGTGAGTAGTCTGGATACCAAATGTCTCAAAATGACTGTTCAGGGGTATAAGCATCTGCAAATTTTGATGACAGGTGGTCTATGAGGGGGCGAATTTTGTGGAACCGGTCATAAGCAGGGTGGCCTTTTAGATGACAGGTTGTATTGGACCTGATCTGATGGATAGAAGTGCTAGGGGGGTGACAGGAGGTGATTGATGGGTGTCTCAGGGGGTGGTTAGAGGGGAAAATAGATGCAATCAATGCACTGCGGGGGTGATCGGAAGGGGGTCTGAGGGGGATCTGAGGGTTTGGCTGAGTGATCAGGAGCCCATACGGGGCAAATTAGGGCCTGATCTGATGGGTAGGTGTGCTAGGGGGTGACAGGAAGTGATTGATTGGTGTCTCAAGGTGTGATTAGAGGGGGGAATAGATGCAAGCAATGCACTGGCGAGGTGATCAGGGCTGGGGTCTGAGGGCATTCTGAGGGTGTGGGCGGGTGATTGAGTGCCCTAGGGGCAGATAGGGGTATAATCTGATAGGTAGGAGTGACAGGGGTTGATTGATGGGTAATTAGTGGGTGTTTAGTGTAGAGAACAGATGTAAACACTGCACTTGGGAGGTGATCGGACGTCGGATCTGCGGGCGATCTATTGGTGTGGATGGGTGATCAGATTGCCCGCAAGGGGCAGGTTAGGGGCTGATTGATGGGTGGCAGTGACAGGGGGTGATTGATTGGTGGCAGTGACAGGGGGTGATTGATGGGTGATTGACAGGTGATTGACAAGTGATCAGTGGGTTATTACAGCGAAGAACAGATGTAAATATTGCACTGGTGAATTGATAAGGGGGGGTCTGAGGGCAATCTGAGCGTGTAGGCGGGTGATTGGGTGCCCGCAAGGGGCAGATTAGGGTCTGATCTGATGGGTAACAGTGACAGGTGGTGATAGGGGGTGATTGATGGGTAATTGATGGGTAATTAGTGGGTGTTTAGGGTAGAGAACAGATTTAAACACTGCACTTGGGAGGTGATCTGACGTCGGATCTGCGGGCGATCTATTGGTGTGGGTGGGTGATCAGATTGCCCGCAAGGGGCAGGTTAGGGGCTGATTGATGGGTGGCAGTGACAGGCGGTGATTGATGGGTGATTGACAGGTGATTGACAGGTGATCAGGAGGATAGATGCATACAGTACACGGGGGGGAGGGTCTGGGGGGGGGGTCTGGGGAGAATCTGAGGGGTGGGGGGCGTGATCAGGAGGGAGCAGGGGGCAGTTTAGGGAATAAAAAAAAAATAGCGTTGACAGATAGTGACAGGGAGTGATTGATGGGTGATTAGGAGGGTGATTGGGTGCAAACAGTGGTCTGGGGGGTGGGCAGGGGGGGGGGTCTGAGGGGTGCTGTGGGCGATCAGGGGGCAGGGGGGGGGGAAGCAGTGTGCTTGGGTGCAGACTAGGGTGGCTGCAGCCTGCCCTGGTGGTCCCTCGGACACTGGGACCACCAGGGCAGGAGGCAGCCTGTATAATACACTTTGTATACATTACAAAGTGTATTATACACTTTGTATGCGGCGATCCGGGTGCTAGTAACCCGCCGGCGCTTCCGAACGGCCGGCAGGTTACAGCACGAGGTGGGCGGAGCCAGTCCCTGGCGGCCGATCGCGTCACGAATGACGCGATCGCGCCGCCCATGCCCCTACAAGGACCGCCGCCTTTGGGCATGAGCTGGTCCTTGCGGGCTCCACTTTCCGGCCGCCTCTGTGCGTTAGGTGGTCGGGAAGTGGTTAAGATGCAAAACAGAGCAGAGTAATTGACCCTTTGAACATCCTTGCAGTAAACCTTATCTCAAGCTGGATCTCACTGTTTATTGGCTGTTTAAACTATTTAGAAAACAGGACTGAGTTGGTTGAATAGCTCAGAGAAGCTCTTTTGCATTGATAGCAAATTGAGTGCTTTAACTCTTCCTGTACTGGAAAACAACTTGAGACTATGATATTAATGTTATATTTGTTATCTGTACTACACATACAATTCCTTATCTTATAAGTTTATTTTTACTTCAGGTTTGTTTTAAAATCTATTCATTGTTCATTAACTATTACCAAATCCAATATTGTTCACCTTGGTGAATGAAAGGGAACAGCACTCCAGATGACACCTAACTAGTTCAAAATAGTATCACAAAGAATAGGAAGAAATTGTAAGGATCCCTCCTGTAGCGTATTCTGTCCGTTGCAGTGGAGCTGCAAACGGACAGTTCTGGCTTATCTGCTTGCATTCGGTTGTGCATTCGTAATAAGTCGCATTGTCATTTGCAGTCGGTCTGCAGTTCTGGGCAGCTCAGGATGCTGTCATCATTCCACCCACCACTTGTTTGTTGCAGCTGAGCTGCGGCCAGATAGCCCTGGATTTCCTGCATGCATGTTGTTACATAATACTTCATGTATTTCTTATGGGAGTCCTTTGCATTCACAGCCAGCTAGCAAATGGTAATCAAGACAGCTCAGTATTGAGTGATTACCATTCAGCTGTGTGGAAATTTGCATGCTTGCATCCATTGGCTGATGCCCGCATAAAAGTCTGCTTCCCATTTCTGACCCCGCCCAACATAACGTTCAGCTCTCTGAGTTGTCGTTGGGGCTATGCTGTGAAAGTTGTTATTGTAAATGTATAATGCCTTGCTCTGTATTGTCATGTCTGCTGGATGTTTGCTGACCTGCGGGGGTCAGTGAAGTCCTTCTGATCCTGATAGTTAGATTCTGCCAGCACCACGTTGGTGACTGGTAGTATTCCTTCTAGTCTTGTTCTTGAGGATGAACTACAGCAGCGGTTGCCATTAGTTCGCTCCTACCTGTTATTCTTGTCTATCTCAGTGTGAATGTTGCCGTCACTGAAACAGCGACTAGATTGGCTGAGCATTCCGTCTGTCAGTCTGTTGTCTGTCTTGTTAATTGTCATTACTTGTGCTTTAGCTAGTGAGTTATTTGAGAGCTACATTTCATATATTGCGCATCAGCACGATATATATGTACTCTAGTCAGTCAGTATTGTATTATTGTAATATTGTATTGTGTACCGACCTTCGCCTGCCTCTCGACTAAAAATCTGCCTAATCCTTCCAATACGACTGACATCTGATTTAATGTGTATGACCCAAGCCTGTTACCGACTACATCTGTTGTGTATTGGATCACATAGCATCTAGCCTGATAGGAGGCCCAGAGCTGCAGTTGCTCTGGGCAATCTTGCTTCCTTTGTTTATTTCTCCTGAGTATATCTGTGGAACCTCTTATATTATCCAGCTACTAGCCTTGTTGTGCTGGGTGGTCAGAAAGTATGACCCCCCAGCATTACAGAAATAATAGGAAGTCCTGTTCACCTGGTCTGCAAACCCATCCTACTGAGGATGACCTCAGATTACCTTGAATCCTTCTACCCAGGTTAGGGTCCAGGATCCCCTTACCGACTCACTGAACACTAAGTAATTATGGATATACTGTAGATGGTAACCTCCTCACCTGGCAATAGAAAGTGCTGCTAGAATACACCACAAATGGCAGAAGAGAGCATTTTCCAGTGGAAACTTTAATTCTTTATAAAATAATACAATTTTCTATTGCCAAGTTGTGCAATATGTAGCAGACTGCGAAGAGGCTGGAATTTTGCCCCCCTGTTAAATATTTCCTAAAGCGTTTTCTAGTAGAGATTTATCCTCAAGCTTGGTTATTAATTGCCTTTAGAATATAAATATTGACCTCACAGCTTGATTCCTATAAACATTATTTTAGCCACATAAAAATCAATAATACCAAGAAGCAATGCTTCATATAACACTTCAGTGTGCAATAAATATAAAGCTGCCGGACGCCATTATTGTATAATCATTAAAAGTAGTTTAGAATGTTAGTGCAAGCTACATATTAACTTTCTACAGCAGACAGGATTCACACTTCTTATTGGAAAATTTTTATCTTTTGTTTACTTTTTCATATCCATGCCTCTTTTGTGTGTTTTCTTTACCACTTCCAGACTTTAACCCATTCGCGTTCCGTCGTTTTCACTTGAGAAATGTTCACCTCCCATTCATTAGCCTATAACTTTATCACTACTTATCACAATGAACTGATCTATATCTTGTTTTTTCCGCAACCAATTAGGCTTTCTTTGGGGGGTACATTTTGCTAAGAGCCACTTTACTGTAAATCCATTTTTACAGGGAGAATAAGAAAAAAACGGAAAAAATCATTATTTCTCAGTTTTCAGCCATTATAGTTTTAAAATAATACATGCCTCCATAATTAAAACTCACGTATTGTATTTGCCCATATGTCCCGCTTATTACACCGTTAAAATTATGTCCCTATCACAATGTATGGCGACAATATTTTATTTGGAAATAAAGGTTTCCGTTTTGCACCTATCACTATTTACAAGTTTAAAATAAAAAAATATAGAAATATTTCATCTTTACATTGATATTTAAAAAGTTTAGACCCTTAGGTAAATATTTACATGTTTTTTTTTATTGTAATGGTTTTTTTTTTTATATTAAACATTTTATTTGGGTATTTTTGGGAGGGTGGGATGTAAACTATAGTTTTATAATGTAATTGTGTGTTGTTTTAAAAAAAAATTACTTTTAGTTGTAGTTTTACTTTTTGGCCTCAAGATGGCGGCCATGAGTTTGTTTACATGACGTCACTCTAAGCGTAACACACGGTTAGAGTGACGCAGAGGGGAGGCAACGGCCAGAAAAAGCACAGCTTCCGAGAGAAGCCGTCGCTTTTGCAGCGGGGGAGAGGAATCAGTGATCGGGCACCATAGCCTGATACATTGATTCCGTGGCTACCGGATCCGCGGCCGGGAGTGTGCGTGCACGCTCGCGATCGGCCGCGGGAGCGCGCAGTAGCGCGCATGGTTCCTGGACGTAGTTTCTACGTCCAGGAACCAAAATAGGTTAACCACTTTACCCCCGGCGGTACAAATTTCTCTGTCTCTTTTTTCCCCCCTAAAAAACCAGGGACGGAGAAATCCTTACCTTCCGCGCTACCGCTGCTGTCCGCGCTCCCACCGCTCGTGTGCGCGCTCCCGCCGCTTGTGCACGCCGCCGCCCGCCCGGAGATCAATGAACGGGAAAATCCATTCCCGTTCGTTGATCTAAGCCCCCGCAATGATCTGCTGCTTCTTTGAGAAACAGTGCGATCATTGTGATTCTCCCAGCCTCCTACTGCTTCCTGTAAGCGTCCTTCCGGACGCTTACAGGTCGCATGTAAACAGACTCACTGTGGCCATCTTGTGTCCAAATAGTAAACTACACCCTAAAGCATTTTACACATACAAATACATTGTTTTACACAATAAATTAACTCATTACCTCCCACACGCCCCAATTTTTTTTTTTTGTAATTAAAAAAAAAATACAATAAAAAAAAAAATAGTTACCTTCTGGACTGAACTTTTTTAAATATTTATGTCAAGAGGGTATAACACTGTTACTTTATAAACTACGGGCTTGTAATTAGGGATGGACGCAAAACTGAAAAAATGCACCTTTATTTCCAAATAAAATATTGGCGCCAAACATTGTGATAGGGACATAATTTAAATGGTTTTATAACCGGGACAAATGGGCAAATACATTTCATGGGTTTTAATTACAGTAGCATGCATTATTTAAAAACTATAATGGCCGAAATCTGAAAAATAATATTTTTTCCCACATTTTTTCCTATTTTCCCATTAAAACACATTTAGAATAAAATAATTCTTGGCATAATGTCCCACCTAAAGAAAGCCTAATTGGTGGCGAAAAAAAACAAGATATAGTTCATTTCATTGCGATAAGTAATAATAAAGTTATAGACGAATGAATGGACGGAGCGCTGAAAGGTAAAAATTGCTCTGGTGTTCAAGGGGTAAAACCCCTCAGTGGTGAAGTGGTTAATGATTATAATGTTTGCCCTGTCTGTGGCTTATTCCTTCCAGGGGGTATATTTCAATCATCCCCATCGTGCGGTTTAGTCGATCTTGCCGCTATTTGCGTCGCTGCTCCCACTCACTCTGCTGTCACATTCTGCTTACATTGGTTTCGGACCTCATGATTGTTGTGAGCCAATCACAGCAACCACAATGCAAAATGGTAAAAGGACAGCACTGGCCTTAAAGGGGCTAGAGCTGTCCAGTCCAGAAATTGCTAAAGCTAACCTGTGACATTATATATAAAAAAAGTTGCATACTTACCTCAGTAGATGGAAGTCTCTCCTCCTTGCCTTTCCAGGGCTCGGAGCCCACAAAGCTTGTGGCTGCACTTCCGAGAACAAGCATGTCTACACTGGGCAGGCGCTGGATGGCTCGCTCCTGCTCAGTAGTACAGAGCCGCAGATTTGGTTTGGTAGAAAGCCCATCAGACACTGTGCCACTGCGCAAGCACGAGCCGTCTGCACCTGCACAGTGCAGCTGAGCTCTATTAACAAGCTCTTGTTGACGGGCTTTGGGGGGCCCCAACACTGGACAGGGGAAGCCTCTGGATTATCTGGTAACTACACGTTTGGGGCACTTTTTTCACTTCAGGTACACTTGTAGAATGTATTAGTTAGTATCATGTGATGTATATCCATAATACATTTTTTTCAACCTTTTTTTATTTGAATTGTTGATGATGAATAAACTGCTTTTTCCTACCTTTCTGCTTTAAAGATTTAAATATTTTATAAGTAATGCAAGAAATAACCTGAAATGCAAGCAGCATACAGTGAAAGCCTAGTACAGAAAGCTGTATGTGTAAGGGCCCTTTTACACTTAATGCGTTGGTATGCATTAGTATACGTTGGTATGCGTTGGTATGTGTTGGTATGCAATGCGTTAGTATGTGTTGGTATGTGTTTTTCCATAGCAGTGCATTGCGAAAAAGATTTCAGTTAAAACGCTTTAAGTGGGAACATAGACTTCTAGATTTCTACTACCTACTGTAAGTGACAGTAACAAAGGAGAAATGTAATTTATGGCTAATTTTACTCTGGAACAAACATACTTATTTGTTTATGTGTGCAAATTTTTTTAATTTTACAATTTTTTACCATAGTGCCCCTTTAAGTGATCAGCAATCACACCTACCCAGCTCCAGAGACTCAGATGTTATGTGACAGCTGACATCTCCCAAAAGATCTCCAGAGCCATGTGAGATTATGATGATTACTTCCTAACTACAAACTACAATTAATTAACTGTACCCAATGCATCTCCCGGTGTCTTTTCTCTATGTACTCTATTTCGTCTGTTTTTCTGAATACACCTTTTTTTCCACCTTGAAGATACATTTTTTGGCATCAGTTCTTCCCTGAAGACCCCTGCTGGTCATACATACTTCTCCAGACCGTCGATGGCTGTACCTGGGTCTCTCAGGTTTCTGCCCATTCTGAGATGATGGCTCTGCTGGACATATTCTGACCTGAAATGGAAGCAAGCATGAGATGTCTTCCATCTGTCACACTGTTTCCTTGGACAACCACTGTATGTATCTATGGTCCTCATTGTCGCCCATTTCTATGCGCTTCTGTTAGCTAAGTTGATTCACTTAGCTAACACTTCTTTTCTTCTGTTAGCTAAGTTGATTCTCTAATTTAAACACAGCTTAACAGCGCAAGTTAGCTCCTGTTACGCGCTAGTGAATCACCGTGCCTTAATTCTGGCTGCCTGCATGCTACACGCACTATTGGCAGCATAGCGTGCATAATCAGGTTCAGTCAGGGGCATGGGCATTCAGCGCATTCTATGCTACTGTATTGCAGCATAGCAAACTCTAGTAACTTAACATCCGCTCTACTCCTCCTGCCCTGAGCCCCTTCGGGGTCCAGTCACATTAAAATACATGATTCCAGCACTCTGATTGGCCCAATAAGCTGCTTGTTACTTGATTGAGCCAAGCGGCGAGCAGACAGGCAGAAGCACAGCACTGGACTCCAGCAGAGAGGTGAGAGCATAGATTCTGCTGCACTATACTCTGCATTTAAACAGTGGGCTGGGAGAGTGCAGGAAGGGTGTGTGCAATACAATTTGATTGGAGGGTTGTTTGTATCTCTGGGACTCCCTGTATTAAGCATTCACTTTATACACCACATGGTTCATAGTGTTTGCATGTTTTCTTTTTTTTTTTTTGGGGGGGGGGGGGGGGATGACACAGTACTTCCTGACTGGAGTCACAAAAAGGCTAGAAATATCCCTGCCTGCATGTATGTATCCTTATTTATTGTCCAGTACTCCATAATATGTTGAAGGCCAGCTCTAGACCTTTAGCCGCCTGAAACAATACATTATGAGGATGCCCCCCCCCCCCATTGTGTGTGTGCAGAGCAAACTAGAGAGGAGAGACACATCAGGCTGTGCATTGCAGGCACTGGCACTACACTTACCTCTCTCTGCTTCCTCCAAGATAGCATCTCCTCCCTGCTGGCCAGCAGCATCTGAACCCCAGGATACCGGGTATGTGCTGCATCGGGGAAGGGGAAATGGGGAGTGCGAGGAGAGGGACATTTGGGGAGAGGAGCCGCCTTTTGCCACCCTCTAATTGTTGCCGCCCTGAAGCACGTGATGCACATTGCTTCATGATATGTTGGCATTTTATAAATACCATAAAAATAATTTATCGACAATATATTCAGACACCAGCCTAGAGCTGTTTCAGGCATTATGAACTTTATTTGGCTTGAAGGCAGCCTTTAAACCAGAAACAGCTCTAGGTCAGTGTCTGTCACCATTATGTTGGGACTTTTGAAGTTTTGACCCTGTGTCTACCTGACTGATATTTATACATTGCCTGGATGAATCCAAGGAACTAAGCCTTTTGATGGACATTGATCATCTTTGCTATCTGCATGCTGAGATGTTCCTAGGATTCGTCACATTTTTAAATGTGTGCTCAAATCTGAAGACATTTTCTACTTAATGGATGTAAGTTCAGAAAACGTTAAGTGTGCTGGTCCCTGTGGAAGTCTATAGTGTACCCAGCCTGCTGCTCTGGCAGAATGACCCTGCACTTCATTTAAGCTGTGGGGGAGTACGGCCTGAAAAGCACTTTCCAGTATCACATTAATTACAAGAGATGTTGCAAGGATTGCGATGTATTTATGGCAAATAGATAAGACCCTTGGTTTACTTCACACCTACATATTGTAATGCTGGGTCTAACGTACACACAGAAAATACAATAAATCAAGGTCAGATCGAAGCTCGGGCCATACGCGAAAAGTCAGAAATGCGAGGTACAGAAGAACTAATGTAGAGCTAGGTCAAAAACGGGCTAAGATCGTTACACAGGTAATCAGATGACTAGGTACTAGGTCAAAATTCAGGCAGACATCATACACATAGAATCAGATATATGAGGCACAGACAAGGATGAGACAGTGACAAAGTTGTTAAGCTAGCCGAGGTCTTTAACGGGTATCAAATGGATGAGACTTTAATCAGAATGGTGAACTTGCCGGATCATACACAGAAATGCAATAATTACTATAATTACAATATATATATATTTGTAATGGTTGGGTGTCGCAGCTCAGATGTCTGATTATTTGGTTATCTGCAGAATCACCAATAATGCAGACGCTATACCTGATTATGTGTGATCTGCAGAATCACCAATAATACCAGTATAGCAGCACAAGGAGCTGAGTATGTAGTGCTTGGTGCAACCGTGACTTATAATTTGACAAGACCTCACCAGAGGGGCTGGTGAGGTACTAACGATACACTGACCGTGTGAGGGAGTACAATAACACTAATAGTTTAGCGAGACCTCACCAGAGAGACTGGCGAGATACTATCGGCGTACTGCCCGTATAATAAAGTACAAACCTCAGCAAGCTGGGGATACTGGAACTGAAGAGATAGAATCTCCCGAGGAGCGGGTGATTCAGACAGTACTGCAACCCAGTGATAGGCGATTACAACAATACTGCAATTACTAATCACCTGAGGAGCAGGTGATTAAGGCTGTACTGCATCCTAGAGGATACCTGAGGTGCTGGCGCTACAAATAATACTGCATTTACTGTTCACCTGAGGAGCAGGCGATTAAGGCTGTACTGCAGCCTAGTAGAGAAACTTCACCAGAGGAGCTCATTAAGCTAACACCTCACCAGTGGCAAGGGCCCACTGGTGAGCAGAATGGTCAAACAGGCAAGGGTCGGCAACAGAGAAGACAGTATCAGAGCAGAATCGTAAGGCAGAAGAGTAAACGGAAATCGGGCAGAAGTTCAGCAACTTGAGGCAGATAGGCAGAGGTACAGAATCAGTAAGCGAGATCAGAGTCAGAGTTTAGCCAGAATTTTTCTCTTGGGTATATCACAATGGTACATGCTGGGCTGGCTTCAGCATGTAGCATTGTAGTGTGTTGTGTTGGTGGTATAATGGTTAGAATAGCAACCTACAGAGCGGTAGGCCTGGGTTCGATTCCCAGCCAATGTGAGTTGGCTTTAGACATGCTACAAATCCTTAAGCAAGCAAATTTTTCTCTTGGATTGATCATAATGGTACAGGCTAGGCTGGCTTCAGCATGTAGTGTTGGTGGAGGTATAGTTGTTAAGTGAGTTACCTACCACACACTCAGACCTGGGTTCTATTCCCAGCCAATGTGAGTTGGCTTTTGACATGCTACAAATCCTTAAGCAAGCTAATTTTTCTCTTAGGTTGATCATAATGGTACATACTAGGCTGGCTTCAGCATGTAGTGTTGGTGGTGGTATAGTGGTTAAGTGGTTAAGTGAGTTACCTACCACACACTCAGACCTGGGTTCAATTACCAGCCACCGTATGTAAGCTGGCTTTTGAAATACTACAATTCCCTGGAAGACGACACGGAGTGAGGGAGGAGGGAGATATAAGGAATAACAATCAGCTAGGAACAAGGCTACAAGAGCCTAACTAAACTCTCCCTAGCAGAGTCTGTCAGCAGCTGTCCCTTAACTAATTACTGTAGGCAGACGAGTGAGTAGAATGACAGGAGAACCTTGCCTTTTATAAGGGGGGGGGGCTCCAAGAGTGAGTGTAGTCTGATTGGTTACACTGTGCCTGCTGACTGTGATGTAGAGGGTCAAAGTTCTGCTCAATGGAGCATTATGTGGTGAATCGAACTTCCGCAAAAGTTCGCCTTCGTCGGCAAACGTGAACCACCTAAAGTTCGCCTGGAACCGTTCGCGGGCAAACCGTTCGGGCCATCTCTACTTAGCACCCTAGTTAGCACGCCCAAAGCCTTTAGGCAAGCTAACTAGGTTAGCACTGCTTTGTGAATCGAGCCCTTTGTGTCTAGGCGGCTGGCAGTGGCAGATCCGATATACCTTCCTTGCGTTCCAGCGCGGATGTTTCTCCCTCTAGTGTCTGACGCTACTTCCTGTTTATACAGGAAGTAGCATCAGAATCAAGAGAGAGGAACATCGTTGGAACGCAAGGAAGTTCGCGTGAACCGAACTTTCGCGAACCGCAATAGACTTCAATGGGGAGGCAAACTTTGAAAAATAGAAACACTTATGTTGGCCACAAAAGTGATGGAAAAGATGTTTCAAGGGGCCGAACATCTGGAGGGGGGCATGGCGGAGTGGGATACACGCCAAAAGTCCCCTGGAAAATCAGGATTGGACGCAAAACAGCGTTTTAAGGGCAGAAATCACATTGAATGCTAAATTGCAGGCCTAAAGTGCTTTCAAACATCTTGCATGTGTATACATCAATCAGGGAGTGTAATTAGAGTACTGCTTCACACTGACACACCAAACTCACTGTGTATTGCACCGCAAACAGCTGTTTGTGTAGTGACGGCCGTGCTGGACTGGCGCGCACCATGGCCAGAGTGCAGGCGATAGCGGTTTTCAAGCCCATATGGTAGTTAGGCATAGGTAGGTGTCCCAGTAGTTAGCTAGGCATAGGTTGGTGTCCCAGTAGTTAGCTAGGCATAGGTAGGTGTTCCCGTATAGGTAGGTAGGTGCCCCAGTAGTTAGCTAGGCATAGGTAGGTGTCCCCGTATAGGTAGGTGGGTGCCCCAGTAGTTAGCTAGGCATAGGTAGGTGTTCCTGTATAGGTAGGTGGGTGCCCCAGTAGTTAGCTAGGCATAGGTAGGTGTTCCCGTATAGGTAGGTGGGTGCCCCAGTAGTTAGCTAGGCATAGGTAGGAGTTCCCGTATAGGTAGGTAGGTGCCCCAGTAGTTAGCTAGGCATAGGTAGGTGTTCCCGTATAGGTAGGTGGGTGCCCTAGTAGTTAGCTAGGCATAGGAAAGTGTCCCAGTATAGATAGTTAGACAGGGCCTGGCACAGTATAGCGATTACCAGTGCAGTTTCTAGGCTAAAATGCACCCAGGGCGAGGGTGTAAAAATTGCGCCCCCCCCGCAGCAAGGTATGGGTGCCCGCAGTATAGGTTAGCCAGGTCTAGTTGCACTCAGTATAGATTCCCCCAGAATAGGTACCCCAGTATAGGTAGCCAGCTATAGGTCCCCCCAGTATAGGTAGCCAGGCATAGGTGAGCCAGTATAGTTGCCTCCGGTATAGGTTAGCCAGGTAGGTGCCTCGAGTATAGGTAGCCAGTATAGTTGCCCCCAGTATAGCTTAGATAGGCAGGAGTCCCCGGTATAAATTAGATAGGTAGTAGGTGCCCCCAGTACAGGTTAGCTAGGTGGGTGCCTCTAATATAGGTAGCCAGAATAGTTGCCCCCAGCATAGGTTAGATAGGTAGATGCCCCCAGTATAGGTTAGTTAGGTAGGTGCCTCCAATATAGGTAGCGAGTATAGTTGTTACCTGTATAGGCTAGCTAGGTAGGTAGGTGCCCCCAATACAGGTTGGATAAGTTAATGCTCCCACTATAAGTTAGATAGGTAGCTGCCCCCCAGGATAGGTTAGATAGGTAGGTGCCCCCCTGTATAGGTTAGATTAAGTAGCTGCCCCCTCAGTATAGGTTAGATTAGGTAGCTGCCTCCCAGGTTAGATAGGTAGCTGCCCCCCAGTATAGGTTAGATAGGTAGCTGTCCCAGTATAGGTTAGATAGGTAGCTGCCCCCCAGTATAGGTTAGATAGGTAGGTGCCCCCCAGTATAGGTTAGATTAGGTAGGTGCCCCCAGGATAGGTTAGATAGGTAGCTGCCCCCCAGGATAG